>NW_024063379.1:600000-1143513 GCF_006381635.1 Hibiscus syriacus | reverse complement strand
CAAAGGCACATCATTGCAGCATAGCTCAAGGCAGAATGGCTATCTGCCAACAAAAGACCTTCGAGTTCGATTACACTAAGCTCAAAGCCACATCATTTACATAACTCAAGGCAAGAAGCGCTATCTACCAAAAAAAGTCCTTTGAGTCGATTACACTAGCTCAAAGGCACATCATTTTATCATAGCTCAAGGCAGAGGGATATCCAACAAAAGACCTTCGAGTTTTTACTCAGCTCAGAGGACATCATTTGAGAAAGTCAAGGAAGAAGGGCTATCTGCCAACAAAGACCTTCAAGTTGATTACACTCACTCAAAGGCACATCATTTGTAGCAAGCTCAAGGAAGAATGGCTATTGCCAAAAAAGACCTTCGAGTTCGATTACACTCAGCTTAAAGGCACATATTTGCAGCATAGCTCAAGCGAAGGGCTATCTGCCAACAAAAGACCTTCGAGTTCGATTACACTCAGCTCAAAGGCAAATTAACATACTCAAGAAAAGCGCTATCTGCCAACAAAACCTTGAGTTCGATTACACTCAGCTCAAAGACATCATTTGAGCATAGCTCAAGGCAAGAAGGTTATCTTCCAACAAAAGACCTTCGAGTTCGATTACACTCAGCTCAAGGCAAATCATTTACAGGCTCAGGCAAAATATTTGTTACAACATCATTTGTAGCATAGCTCAAGGAAAGAAGGGTTATCTGCCGACAAAAGACTTCGAGTTTGATTACACTCAACTCAAAGGCACATATTTGTAGCAAAGCTCAAGGCAATAAGGACTATCTGCCAACAAAAGACCTTCGAGTTCAATTAACTCAGCACAAAGGCACATATTGAGTATAGCTCAAGGCAAGAAGGGTTATCTGCCAACAAATGATCTTAAGTTCGATTACACTCATCTCAAATGGCACTCATTTGCACCATAGCTCAAGGCAACAAGGGTTATCTGCCAACAATAGACCTTCGAGTTCGATTACACTCAGCTCAAGGGCACATCATTTCAGCATATATTAGCAAAGAAGGGCTATCTGCCAACAAAAGACCTTCGAGTTGATTACTCTCAGCTCTGAGGCACATTGTAGTATAGCTCAAGGCAAGAAGAGTATACCAAAAAGACCTTCGAGTTCGATTACACTCAACTCAGAGGTACATATTTACAGCATAGTAAAAGAAGGCTATTACCAACAAAAGCCCTTCGAGTTCGATTACACTCAACTCAAAAGAATCATTTGCATAACTCAAGGCAAGAAGGGCTATCTGCCAAAAAAGACTTCGAGTTCGATTACACTCAGCTCAAAGGCACATCATTGAGCATAGCTCAAGGCAAGAAGGCTATCTGCCAACAAAAGACCTCGAGTTCGATTACACTCAGCTCAAAGGCCAATCATTTGCATAACTCAAGGCAAGAAGGGCTATCTACCAACAAAAGTCCTTGAGTTCGATTACACTCAGCTCAAGGCATCATTTGCATCTTAGCTCAAGGCAAGAAGGGATCTTCCAACAAAAGACTTCGAGTTGATTACACTCAGCTCAAAGGATCATTTGCAGAATAGCTCAAGGAAAGGGGGCTATCTGCAACACCGACCTTCGAGTTCGATTACACTCAGCTCAAAGCATTCATTTGCAACATAACTCAAGGCAAGAAGCACTATCTACCAACAAAAGTCCTTGAGTTCGATTACACTCAGCTCAAAGGTACATCATTTGCATCTTAGCTCAAGGCAAGAAGGGTTATCTTCCAACAAAAGACTTCGAGTTTGATTACACTCAGCTCAAAGGCACATCATTTGCAGAATAGCTCAAGGAAAGGGCTATCTGCCAACAAGACCTTCGAGTTCGATTACACAGCTCAAGGTATTATTTGTAGCATAGCTCAAGGCAAGAAAGGGTTATCTACCAACAAAAGACCTTTGAGTTCGATTACACTCAACTCAAAGGCAATCATTTGGAACAGCTAAGGAAAGAAGGGCTATCTGCCAACAAAAGTCCTTCGAGTTCGATTACACTCAGCTCAAAGGCATATTTGCAGCATAGCTCAAGCAAGAAGGGTTATCTGCCAATAAAAGACCTTCAAGTTTGATTACACTCAGCTCAAGGCACATCATTTGCAGAATAGCTCAAGGAAAGAAGGGTTATATGCCAAACAGACCTAAAGTTCGATTACACATAACTCAAAGGCACATCATTTGCAGCAAATCTCAAGGGAAGGACTATTTACCACAAAAGACCTTCGAGTTCAATTACACTCAGCTTAAAGGCACAATTTGTAGCATAGCTCAACAAAAAGGGTATCTGCCAACAAAAGCCCTTCGAGTTCGATTACACTCAGCTCAAAGCACATCATTTGCAGAAATCAAGGCAAAAAATTTATTACACTCAACTCAAAGGCACATCATTTGCAGCAAGCTCAAGGCAAGAATGACTATGCTAAAAATACCTTCGAGTTCAATTACACTCAGCTAAAGGCCATTATTTGCAGCATAGCTCAAGAAAGAAGGGTATATGCCAACAAAAGCCCTCGAGTTCGATTACACTCAGCTCAAAGGCACAGTTTACATAACTCAAGTCAGAAGGCTATCTGCCAACAAAAGTCCTTTGAGTTCGATTACACTCAGCTCAAGGAACATCATTGCAGCATAGCTCAAGGCAATATCTCAACAAAGACCTTCGAGTTGATTACACTCAGCTCAAAGGCAATCATACAGAATAGCTCAAGGAAAACGGGGGCTATCTGCCAAAACAGACTTAAGTTAGATTACACTCACTCAAAGGCACATCATTGCAACAGCTCATGGAAAGAATGGCTATTTCTAAAAGACCTTCGAGTTCAATTACACTCAGCTAACGGCATATTTGCAGATAGCTCAAGGCAAGAAGGGTTATCTGCCAATAAAAGACCTTCGAGTTCGATTACACTCAAGCTCAAAGGCACATTATTTGCAGCATAGCTCAACGCAATGAAGGGTTATCTGCCAACAAAGACCTTCGAGTTTGATTACTCTCAAAGGCACATCATTTGCAGCATAATCAAGGCAGAGAAGGGTTATCTGCTAACAAAGACCTTGGAGTTCGATTACACTATCTCTGAGGCAATCATTTACAGAATAGCTCAAGGCAAGAAGCGCTATCTGCCTACAAAAAACCTTCTAGTTCGATTACACTCGGCTCAAGGCATATATTGCAGCATAGCTCAATGCAAGAAGGATATATACCAATAAAAGCCTTCGATCGATTACACTCAGCTCAAAGGCACATCATTTACAACATAACTCAAGGCTACAAGGGATATATGCCGATAAAAGTCCTTCGAGTTCGATTACACTCAGCTCAAAGGTACATCATTTAGCATTACTCAAGGCAAGAAGGGTTATCTGCCAACAAAAGACCTTCCAGTTCGATTACACTCAGCTCAAAGGCATATCATTTACAGCATAGCTCAAGGAAAGAATGTTTTCTGCCAATAAAAGACCTTCGAGTTCTATTACACTTAACTCAAAGGCACATCATTTGCAACATAGCTCAAGGCAAGAAGGACTATCTGCCAACAAAAGACCTTCGAGTTGATTACATTAGCTCAAGGCACATCATTTGCAGTATAGCTCAAGGCAAAAGGGCTATTGTCAACAAAATACCTTCGAGTTCGATTACACTAACTCAAAGCACATCATTGCAGAATAGCTCAAGGAAAGAAGGGCTATCTGCTGACAAAAGACCTTCGAGTTCGATTACACTTACTCAAAGGCACTCATTTGCAGCAAGATTAAGGCAAGAAGGGTATCTGCCAACAAAAGACCTTCGAGTTCAATTAGACTCAGCACAAAGGCACATTTGTAGTATAGCTCAAGGCAATAAGGGTTATCTGCCAACAAAAGACCTTCAAGTTCGATTACACTCATCTCAAAGGACGTCATTTGCACCATAGCTCAAGGCAACAAGGGTTAGCTGCCAACAATAGATCTTCGAGTTCGATTACACTCAGCTCAAGGGCATATCCTTTCCAGCATAGATGAAGGCGAGAAGGGCTATCTGCCAACAAAAGACCTTCGAGTTCTATTACTGTCAGCTCTGAGGAACATAATTTGTAGTATAGCTCAAGGCAAGAAGAGTTATCTGCTAACTAAAGACCTTCGAGTTGATTACACTCAGCTCAGAGGACATATTTGCAGCATAGCTCAATGCAAGAAGGGCTATCTACCAACAAAAGCCCTTCGAGTTCGATTACACTCAACTCAAAGAATATCATTTGGAACATAACTCAAGGCAAGAAGGGTATGCCAAAAAAGACCTTCGAGTTCGATTACACTCTCAAAGGCACATCATTTGTAGTATAGCTCAAGGCAAGAAGGGTTATTTCCAACAAAAGACCTTCGAGTTCGATTGCACTCAGCTCAAAGGCATATCATTTGCAACATAACTCAAGGCAAGAAGCGCTATCTACCACAAAAGTCCTTGAGTTCGATTACACTCAGCTCAAAGGTACATCATTTGCATCATAGCTCAAGGCAAGAAGGGTTATCTTCCAACAAAAGACCTCCGAGTTTGATACACTCAGCTCAAAGGAAATCATTTGCATAATAGGTCATGGAAAGAAGGGATATCTGCCAACAAGACCTTCAAGTTCGATTACACTCAACTCAAAGGCACATCATTTGCAGCAAAGCTCAAGGAAGAAGGACTATGCTAATAAAAGACCTTGAGTTCAATTACACTCAGCTAAAGGCACATTATTTGCAGCATAGCTCAAGAAATAAGTGTTATCTGCCAACAAAAGCCCTTCGAGTTCGATTACACTCAGCACAAAGGCACATCATTTGCATAATCAAGGCAAGAAGCGCTATTACAAAACAAAAGTCCTTTGAGTTCGATTACACTCAGCTATAGGCACATGCAGCATAGCTCAAGGCAAGAAGGGTTATCTTTAACAAAAGACCTTCAAGTTCGATTACACTCAGCTCAAAGGCAATCATTTGCAAATAGCTCAAGGAAAGAGGGTTATCTGCCAAAACAGACCTTCAAGTTGATTACACTCAACTCAAAGGCACATCATTTACTGCAAAGCTCAAGGAAAGAATGACTATTTTCCAATATAAGACCTTCGAGTTCAATTACACTCAGTTAACGGCACATTATTTGCAGCATAGCTCAAGGCAAGAAGGGTTATCTGCCAACAAAAGACCTTCGAGTTCGATTACACTCAACTCAAAGGCACATTATTTGCAGCATAGCTTAACTCAAGAAGGGTTATCTGCCAAAAAGACCTTCAGTTCGATTAGACTCGGCTCAAAGGCATCATTTGCAGTTATATCAAGGAGAAGGGTTATCTGCAACAAAACCTTGGAATTCGATACACTTAGCTCTGAAGCATATCATTTGCAGAATAACTCAAGGCAAGAAGGGCTATCTACCTACAAAAGACCTTCGAGTTCGATTACACGCCAAGGCACATTATTTACATAGCTCAATGCAAGAAGGCTATATACCAAAAAATCCTTCGAGTTCGATTACACTCATCTCAAAGGCACATCATTTGCAACATAACTCAAGGCAAGAAGGGATATGTGCCACAAAAGACCTTCGAGTTCGATTACACTCAGCTCAAAGCACATCATTTGTAGCATATCTCAATCAAGAAGGGTTATCTGCCAACAAAAGACCTTCTTCGATTACACTCAGCTCAAAGGCATATCATTTACATAGCTCAGGAAAGGGTTTTCTACCAATAAAAGACCTTCGAGTTTGATTAAACTTAGCTCAAAGGCACATCATTTGCAGTATAGCTCAAGGCAAGAAGGGTTATCTGCCAACAAAACCTTCGAGTTCGATTACACTCAACTCAAAGGCACATTATTTGCAGCAAAGCTCAAGACAAAGGACTATCCGCCAACAAAAGATCGTTTCAATTACTCAGCTCAAAGGAACATATTTGCAGCAAGCTCAAGGCAAGAAGGGCTATTACCAACAAAGACCTTCGAGTTCGATTACACTCACCTCAAAGGAACATCATTTGAACCATAGCTCAAGGAAATAAGGGTTATCTGCCAACGATAGACCTTCGAGTTCGATTACACTCGGCTCAAAGGCACATCATTTGCAGCACAGATCAAGGAGAGAAGGCTATCTTCCAACAAATGACCTTCGAGTTCGATCACTCTGAGGCACATCATTGTAGTATAGCTTAAGCCAAGAAGGGTTATCTACCAACTAAAGACCTTCGTGTTCATTATACAGCTCAAAGGCACATCATTTGCAGTATAAGGCAAAAAGGGCAATATCCCAACAAAAGACCTTCGAGTTCGATTACACTTAGCTCAAAGCACATCATTACAGTATAGCTCAAGACAAGAAGGGCTATCTGCCAACAAAAGACCTTCAGTTTGATTACACTCTGCTAAGAGGATCATTTTTGCAGTATAACTCAAGGTAAGAAGGGCTATCTGCCAATAAAAGACCTTTGAGTTTAATTACACTTAGCTCAAAGGCACATCATTTGCAGCATAACTCAAGGCAAGAAGGGCTGTCTGCAAAGAAAAGACCTTCGAGTTGATTACAGCTCAAAGGCACATCTACAGCATATCTCAAAGCAAGAAGGGATATGCCATCAAAAAACCTTCGAGTTTGATTGCACTCAGCTTAGCGCACATCATTTGCAGAATAGCTCAAGCAATAAGGGTTATCTGCCATCAAAAGACCTTCGAGTTTGATTACACTCAGCTTAGAGGCACAACATTGATAGCTCAAGAAAAGAACGGCTATCTGCCAACAAAAGCTCTTCGAGTTAATTACACTCAGCTGAAGCACATCATTTGCAGCATAACTCAAGGCAAGAAGGGTTATCTGCCAATAAAAGACCTTCAAGTTCGATTACACTCAGCTCAAAGACTCATCATTTACAGCATAGCTCAGGAAAGAAGGGTTATGCCGTCGAAAGACCTTCGAGTTCGATTACACTTAACTCAAAGGCATCATTTGTGGTATATCTCAAGGCAAGAAGGATTATCTGCCACAAAATACCTTCGAGTTCCATTACACTCAAAGGCACATCATTTACAGCAAAGCTCAAGGAAGATAACTTTTACCATAAAACCTTCGAGTTCAATACAATCAGCTCAAAGGCATTTGCAGCATAGCTCAAGGCAAGAAGGGTTATCTGCCAACAAAATACCTTCGATTTCGTTTACACTCAGCTCAAAGGCACATTATTTATAGCATAGCTCAACGCAAGAAGGTTTATCTGCTAACAATAGACCTTCGAGTTCGATTACACTGGTTAAAGGCAAACATTTGCAGAATAGATCAAGGCGAGAAGGGATATCTTCCAACAAAAGACCTTCTAGTTTGAATACATTTAGCTCTAAGGCACATCATTTGCAATATAGCTCACAGCAAGAAGGGCTATCTATCAACAAAAGACATTCAATTTTGATTACACTCAGCTCAAGGCACATTATTTGCAGCATAGCTCAATGCAAGAAGGACTATACCAACAAAAGCCCTTCGCGTTCGATTACACTCAGCTCAAAGGCACATCATTTGAAGTATAGCTCAAGGAAAGAAGGGCTATATGTCAACAAAAGACCTTCGAGTTCGATTATACTCAGCTCAGTAGCATATCATTTGCAGCATAGCTCAAGGCAAGAAGGGTTATCTACCAACAAAAGACCTTCGAGTTTGATTGCACTTAGCTCAAACGCACATCATTTGCAGCATAGCTCAAGGCAAGAAGGGTTATGCTAACCAAAGACCTTCGAGTTCAATTACACTCAGCTCAAGGCACATCATTTTGCACAGCTCAAGGAAAGAAGGGTTATCTCCGAAAAAAAGACTTTCGAGTTCGATTACACTCAACTCAAAGGCACATCATTTGCAGCAAAGCTCAAGGCAAGAAGGACTATCTGCCAACAAAATACCTTCAAGTTCAATTAGACTCAGATCAAAGGCACATTATTTGCAGTATAGCTCAAGGAAAAAAGGGTTATCTGCCAACAAAAGACCTTCGAGTCCGATTACACTCATCTCAAAGGCACATCATTTGGAGCATAGCTCAAGGCAAGGAGGGTTATCTGCCAACAATAGATCTTCGAGTTCGATTACACTCGGTTCAAAGGCACATCATTTGCAGCATAGATCAAGGCGAGAAGGGCTACCTGCAAACAAAAGACCTTCGAGTTCGATTACACTTAGCTCTGAGGCACATCATTTGTAGTATAGCTCAAGGTAAGAAGGGTTATCTGCCAACAAAAGACCTTCTAGTTCGATTACACTCGGCTTAGAGGTACATTATTTGCAGTATAGCTCAATACAAGAAGGGCTATCTACCAACAAAAACCCTTCGAGTTCGATTACACTCAACTCAAAGGAATATCATTTGGAACATAACTTAAGACAAGATGGGCTATCTGCCAACAAAAGACCTTCGAGTTCAATTATACTCAACTCAAAGGAATATCATTTGGAACATAACTCAAGGTAAGAAGGGCTATCTGTCAACAAAATACCTTCGAGTTCGATTACACTCAGCTCAAAGGCACATTATTTGCAGCATAGCTCAAGCAAAGACGGGTTATCTGCCAACAAAAGACCTTCGAGTTCGATTATACTCAACTCAAAGGCACATCACTTGCAGAATAGCTTAAGGCAAGAAGGACTATCTGTCAATAAAAGACCTTCGAGTTCGATTACACTCAACTGAAAGGCACATCATTTGCTGTATAGCTCAAGGCAAGAAGGGCTATATGCCAACAAAAGACCTTCGAGTTCAATTACACTCAGCTTAGAAGCACATCATTTGCAACATAGCTCTAGGAAAGAAGAGCTATCTACCGACTAAAGAACTTTGAGTTCGATTACACACAACTCAAAGGCACATCATCTGCAGCAAAGCTCAAGGCAAGAAGGACTATCTGTCAACAAAAGACCTTCGAGTTAAATTAGACTCAGCACAAACGCACATTATTTACAGCATAGCTCAAGGCAAGGGCTATCTGCCAACAAAAGACCTTCGAGTTCGATTACACTCATCTCAAAGGCACGTCATTTGCAGCATTGCTCAAGGCAAGAAGGGTTATCTGCCAATAATAGATCTTCGAGTTCGATTACATTCAGCTCAAAGGCACATCATTTGCAGCATAGATCAAGGCGAGAAGGGTTATCTGCCTACAAAAGACCTTCGAGTTCGATTACTCTCAGCTCTGAGGCACATCATTTTTAGTATAGCTTAAGGCAAGAAGAGTTATCTGCCAACTAAAGACCTTCGAGTTCGATTACACTCAGCTCAGAGGTACATTATTTGCAGCATAGCTCAATACAGGAAGGGCTATCTACCTACAAAAGCCCTTCGAGTTCGATTACACTCAACTCAAAGGAATATCATTTGGAACATAACTCAAGGCAAGAAGGGCTATCTGCCAACAAAATACCTTCGAGTTTGATTACACTCAGCTGAAAGGCACATTATTTGCAGCATAGCTCAAGCAAAGACGGGTTATCTGCCAACAAAAGACCTTCGAGTTCGATTATACTCAACTCAAAGGCACATCACTTGCAGAATAGCTTAAGGCAAGAAGGACTATCTGTCAATAAAAGACCTTCGAGTTCGATTACACTCAACTGAAAGGCACATCATTTGCTGTATAGCTCAAGGCAAGAAGGGCTATATGCCAACAAAAGACCTTCGAGTTCAATTACACTCAGCTTAGAAGCATCATTTGCAACATAGCTAGGAAAGAAGAGCTATCTACCGACTAAAGAACTTTGAGTTCGATTACACACAACTCAAAGGCACATCATCTGCAGCAAAGCTCAAGGCAAGAAGGACTATCTGTCAACAAAAGACCTTCGAGTTAAATTAGACTCAGCACAAACGCACATTATTTACAGCATAGCTCAAGGCAAGATGGGCTATCTGCCAACAAAAGACCTTCGAGTTCGATTACACTCATCTCAAAGGCACGTCATTTGCAGCATTGCTCAAGGCAAGAAGGGTTATCTGCCAATAATAGATCTTCGAGTTCGATTACATTCAGCTCAAAGGCACATCATTTGCAGCATAGATCAAGGCGAGAAGGGTTATCTGCCTACAAAAGACCTTCGAGTTCGATTACTCTCAGCTCTGAGGCACATCATTTTTAGTATAGCTTAAGGCAAGAAGAGTTATCTGCCAACTAAAGACCTTCGAGTTCGATTACACTCAGCTCAGAGGTACATTATTTGCAGCATAGCTCAATACAGGAAGGGCTATCTACCTACAAAAGCCCTTCGAGTTCGATTACACTCAACTCAAAGGAATATCATTTGGAACATAACTCAAGGCAAGAAGGGCTATCTGCCAACAAAATACCTTCGAGTTTGATTACACTCAGCTGAAAGGCACATTATTTGCAGCATAGCTCAAGCCAAGAAGGGTTATCTACCAATAAAAGACCTTCGAGTTTGATTACACTCAGCTCAAAGGCATATCATTTGCAGTATAGCTCAAGGAAAGATGGGTTATCTGCCAACAAAAGACCTTCGAGTTCGATTACACTCAACTCAAAGGCACATCACTTGCAGTATAGCTTAAGGCAAGAAGGATTATCTGTCAACAAAAGACCTTCGAGTTTGATTATACTCAACTCAAAGGCACATCATTTGCAGAATAACTCAAGGAAAAAAGGGCTATTTTCCAACAAAAGACCTTCGAGTTCGATTACACTCAGCTCAGAAGCACATCATTTGTAGTATAGCTCAAGGAAAGAAGGGCTATCTGCCGACAAAAGACCTTCGAGTTCGATTACACTCAACTCAAAGGCACATTATTTGCAGCAAAGCTCAAGGCAAGAAGGACTACCTGCCAATAAAAACCTTTGAGTTCAATTAGACTCAGCAAAAAGGCACATTATTTGTAGCATAGCTGAAGGCAAGAAGGGTTATCTGCCAACAAAAGACCTTCAAGTTTGATTACACTCATCTCAAAGGCACATCATTTGTAGTATAGCTCAAGGCAAGAAGGGTTATCTGCCAACAATAGATCTTCGATTTCGATTACACTCAGCTCAAAAGCACATCATTTGTAGAATAGATCAAGGCGGGAAGGGTTATCTGCCAACAAAAGACCTTCGAGTTCGATTACACTCAGCTCTGAGGCACATCATTTGTAGTATAGCTCAAAGCAAGAAGGGTTATCTACCAACAAAAGCCCTTCGAGTTCGATTACACTTAACTCAAAGGAATATCATATGGAACATAACTCAAGGCAAGAAGAGTTATCTGCCAACAAAAGACCTTCGATTTCGATTACACTCAGCTCAAAGGCACATCATTTGCAGCATAGCTCAACGCAAGAAGGGATATTTCCAATAAAAGACCTTCGAGTTCGATTACACTCAGCTCAAAGGCATATCATTTGCAGCATAGCTCAAGGAAAGAAGGGTTATCTGCCAACAAAAGACCTTCGAGTTAGATTACACTCAACTCAAAGGCACATCATTTGCAGCATAGCTTAAGGCAAGAAAGATTATCTGTCAACAAAAGACCTTCGAGTTCGATTACACTCACCTCAAAGGCATATCATTTACAGTATAGCTTAAGGCAAGAAGGGCTATATGCCAATAAAAGACCTTCGAGTTCGATTACACTCAGCTCATAAGCACATCATTTGCAGCATAGCTCAAGGCAAGAAGGGTTATCTGCCAACAAAACACCTTCGAGTTTGATTGCATTCAACTTAGAGGCACATCATTTGCAATATAGCTCAAGACAAGAAGGGCTATCTACCAACAAAAGACCTTCGAGTTCGATTACACTCTGCTAAGAGGCAAATCATTTACAGTATAGCTCAAGGCAAGAAAGGATATCTGCCAAGAAAAGACCTTCGAGTTCGATTACACTCAGCTTAAAGGCATATAATTTGCAGCATAATTCAAGGCAAGAAGGGCTATCTGCCGACAAAAGACCTTCGAGTTTGATTACACACAGCTCAAAGGAACATCATTTACAGCATATCTCAAGGCAAGAAGGGTTATCTGCCAATAAAAAACCTTCGAGTTCGATTGCACTAGCCTTAGAGGCACATCATTTGCAGTATAGCTCAAGACAATAAGGACTATCTGCCATCAAAAGACCTTCGAGGTTGATTACACATAGCTCAAAGGCACATCATTTACAGCATATCTCAAGGCAAGAAGGGCTATATGCCATCAAAAACCTTCGAGTTTGGTTTCACTCAGCTCAGAGGCACATCATTTATAAGATAGCTCAAGGCAAGAAGGGTTATCTGCCAACAAAAGCTCTTCGAGTTCAATTACACTCAGTTGAAATGCACATCATTTGTAGCATAACTCAAGGCAAAAAGGGTTATCTGCCATTAAAAGACCTTCAAGTTCGATTACACTCAACTCAAAGACTCATCATTTACAGCATAGCTCAAGGAAAGAAGGGTTATCTGCCGTCGAAAGTCCTTCGAGTTCGATTACACTCAACTCAAAGGCACATCATTTGTGGTATAGCTCATGGCAAGAAGGACTATCTGCCAACAAAATACCTTCGAGTTCCAATACACTCAACTCCACGGCACATCATTTGCAGCAAAGCTCAAGGAAAGAAGGACTATTTGCCAATAAAAGACCTTCGAGTTCAAATACACTCAGCTCAAAGGCACATTATTTGTAGCATAGTTCAACGCAAGAAGGGTTATCTGTTAAAAATAGACCTTCGAGTTCGATTACACTCGGCTCAAAGGAACATCATTTGGAGCGTAGATCAAGGCGAGAAGGGTTATCTTCTAACAAAAGACCTTCGAGTTTGATTACACTTAGCTCTACGGCATATCATTTGCAGTATAGCTCATGGTAATAAGGGCTATCTATCAACAAAAGACATTCGATTTCGATTACACTCGGCTTAGAGGCACATTAATTGCAGCATAGCTCAAAGCAAGAAGGACTATCTACCAAAAAAAGCCCTTCGAGTTCGATTACACTCAGCTCAAAGGCACATCATTTGATGTATAGCTCAAGGCAAGAAGGGCTATATGTTAACAAAAGACCTTCGAGTTCGATTATACTCAGCTCATATGCACATCATATGCAGCATAGCTCAAGGCAAGAAGGGTTATCTACCAACAAAAAACCTTCTAGTTTGATTACACTTAGCTCAAAGGCACATCATTTGCAGCATAGCTCAAGGCAAGAAGGGTTATCTGCTAACAAAAGACCTTCGAGTTCAATTACACTCAGCTCAAAGGTACATCATTTGCAGCATAACTCAAGGAGAGAAGGGCTATCTGCCAACAAAAGACCTTCGAGTTCGATTACACTCAACTCAAAGGCACATCATTTGTAGCATAGCTCAAGGCAGGAAGGGATATCTGCCAACAAAAGACCTTCGAGTTCGATTACACTCATCTCAAAGGCACATCATTTGGAGCATAGCTCAAGGCAAGAAGGGTTATCTGCCAACAATAGGGCTTTGAGTTCGATTACACTCGGCTCAAAGGCATATCATTTACAGCATAGATCAAGGCGAGAAGGGCTATCTGCCAACAAAAGACCTTCGAGTTCGATTACACTTAGCTCTAAGGCACATCATTTGTTGTATAGCTCAAGGTAAGAAGGGTTATCTGCCAATAAAGGACCTTCGAGTTTGATTACACTAGGCTCAGAGGTACATTATTTGCAGCATAGCTCAATGCAAGAAGGGCTATCTACCAACAAAAGCCCTTCAAGTTCGATTACACTTAACTTAAAGGAATATCATTTAGAACATAACTCAAGGCATAAAGGGCTATCTGCTAACAAAAGACCTTCGAGTTCGATTACACTCAACTCAAAGGAATATCATTTGGAACATAACTCAAGGCAAGAAGGGCTATGTGCCAACAAAAGAACTTCGAGTTTGATTACACTCAGCTCAAAGGCACATCATTTGCAGCATAGCTCAAGGCAAGAAGGGCTATCTTCCAATAATAGACCTTCGAGTTTGATTACACTCAACTCAATGGCATATTATTTGCAACATAGCTCAAGAAAAGAAGGGTTATCTGTCAACAAAAGACCTTCGAGTTCGATTACACTCAACTAAAAGGCATATCATTTGCAACAAAGCTCAAGGCAATAAGGACTATCTGCCAATAAAAGACCTTCGAGTTCAATTAAACTCAGCACAAAGCCACATTATTTGCAGCATAGCTGAAGGCAAGAAGGGCTATCTGCCAACAAAAGACCTTTGAGTTCGATTACACTCATCTCAAAGGCATGTCATTTGCAGTATAGCTCAAGGCAACAAGGGTTATCTGCCAACAATAGATCTTCGAGTTCGATTACACTCAGCTCGAGGGCACATCATTTGCAGCATAGATCAAGGCAAGAAGGGTTATCTGCCAACAAAAGACATTCGAGTTAGATTACTCTTAGCTCTGAGGCACATAATTTGTAGTATAGCTCAAGGGAAGAAGAGTTATCTGCCAACTAAAGACCTTCGAGTTAGATTACACTCAATTCAGAGGTACATTATTTGCAGCACAGCTCAATAAAAGAAGGGTTATCTACCAACAAAAACCCTTTGAGTTCGATTACACTCAACTCACAAGAATATCATTTGGAACATAGCTCATGGCAAGAAGGGCTATCTGCCAACAAAAGACTTTCGAGTTTGATTACACTCAGCTCAATGGCACATCATTAGCAACATAACTCAAGGCAAGAAGCGTTATCTGCCAACAAGAGTCCTTTGAGTTCGATTACACTCAGCTCAAAGACGTCATTTGCAGCATTGCTCAAGGCAAGAAGGGTTATCTTCCAAGAAAAGACCTTCAAGTTTGATTACACTCAGCTCAAAGGCACATCAGTTGTAGAATAGCTCAAGGAAAGAAGGGGTATATGCCAACAACAGACCTTCAAGTTCGATTACACATAACTCAAAGGCACATCATTTGCAGCAAAGCTCAAGGGAAGAATAACTATTTACCAATAAAAGACCTTCGAGTTCAATTACACTCAGCTTAAAGGCACAATATTTGTAGCATAGCTCAAACAAAGAAGGGTTATATGCTAACAAAAGATCTTGGAGTTCTATTACACTTAGCTCTGAGGCATATCATCTGCAGAATAGCTCAAGGCAAAAAGGGTTATCTGCCTACAAAAGACATTCGAGTTCGATTACACTTAGATCAAAGGCACATCATTTGTAGCATAGCTCAAGGAAGGAAGGGTTATCTGCCAACAAAAGAACTTCCAGTTCGATTCCACTCAGCTCAAAGGCATATCATTTACAGCATAGCTCAAGGAAAAAAGGGTTTTCTGCCAATAAAAGACCTTCGAGTTCTATTACACTTAACTCAAAGGCACATCATTTGCAGCATAGATCAAGGCGAGAAGGTCTATCTGCCAATAAACCACCTTCGAGTTTGATTACACTCAGCTCAAAGGCACATCATTTGTAGCATAGCTCAAGGCAAGAAAGGCTATCTGCCAATAAAAGACCTTCGAGTTTGATTACAATCAGCTCAAAGGCATATTATTTGCAGCATAGCAAAAGCAAAGACGGGTTATCTGCCAACAAAAGACCTTCGAGTTCGATTACACTCAACTAAAAGGCACATCATTTGCAACAAAGCTCAAGGCAAGAAGGACTATCTGCCAATAAAAGTCTTTCGAGTTTAATTAAACTCAGCACAAAGGCACATTATTTGCAGCATAGTTGAAGGCAAGAAGGGCTATCTGCCAACAAAAGACCTTCGAGTTCGATTACACTCATCTCAAAGGCACGTCATTTGCAGCATAGCTCAAGGCAACAAGGGTTATCTGCCAACAATAGATCTTCGAGTTCGATTACACTCATCTCAAAGGCACGTCATTTGTATCATAGCTCAAGGTAACAAGGGTTATCTGCCAACAATAGATCTTCTAGTTCGATTACACTCAGCTCAAGGGCACATCATTTGCAGCATAGATCAAGGCGAGAAGGGCTATCTGCCAACAAAAGACCTTTGAGTTCGATTACACTCAACTCAAAGGAATATCATTTGGAACATAACTCAAGGCAAGAAGGGCTATGTGCCAACAAAAGAACTTCGAGTTTGATTACACTCAGCTCAAAGGCACATCATTTGCAGCATAGCTCAAGGCAAGAAGGGCTATCTGCCAATAAAAGACCTTCGAGTTTGATTACACTCAGCTCAAAGGCATATTATTTGCAACATATCTCAAGCAAAGAAGGGTTATTTGTCAACAAAAGACCATCGAGTTCGATTACACTCAACTAAAAGGCATATCATTTGCAACAAAGCTCAAGGCAAGAAGGACTATCTGCCAATAAAAGACCTTCGAGTTCAATTAAACTCAGCACAAAGCCACATTATTTGCAGCATAGCTGAAGGCAAGAAGGGCTATCTGCCAACAAAAGACCTTCGAGTTCGATTACACTCATCTCAAAGGCATGTCATTTGCAGCATAGCTCAAGGCAACAAGGGTTATCTGCCAACAATAGATCTTTGAGTTTGATTACACTCACCTCAAGGGCACATCATTTGCAGCATAGATCAAGGCGAGAAGGGTTATCTGCCAACAAAAGACCTTCGAGTTCGATTACTCTTAGCTCTGAGGCACATAATTTGTAGTATAGCTCAAGGGAAGAAGAGGTATCTGCCAACTAAAGACCTTCGAGTTCGATTACACTCAGTTCAGAGGTACATTATTTACAACATAGCTCAATAAAAGAAGGGTTATCTACCAATAAAAACCCTTTGAGTTTGATTACACTAAACTCAAAGGAATATCATTTGAAACATAGCTCATGGTAAGAAGGGCTATCTGCCAACAAAAGACCTTCGAGTTCGATTACACTCAGCTCAATGGCACATCATTTGCAACATAACTCAAGGCAAGAAGCGTTATCTACCAATAAAAGTCCTTTGAGTTCGATTACACTCAGCTCAAAGAAACGTCATTTGCAGCATAGCTAAAGGCAAGAAGGGTTATCTTTCAACAAATGACCTTCAAGTTTGATTACACTCAGCTCAAAGGCACATCATTTGCAGAATAGCTCAAGGAAAGAAGGGTTATATGCCAACAACAGACCATCAAGTTCGATTACACACAACTTAAAGGCACATCATTTACAGCAAAGCTAAAGGGAAGAATAACTATTTGCCAATAAAAGACTTTCGAGTTCAATTACACTCAGCTTAAAGGCACAATATTTGTAGCATAGCTCAAACAAAGAAGGGTTATCTGCCAACAAAAGCCCTTCGAGTTCAATTACACTCAGCTCGAAATCACATCATTTGCAATATAACTCAAGGCAAGAAGCGCTATCTGCCAATAAAAGTCCTTTGAGTTAGATTACACTCAGCTCAAAGGCACATCATTTGCAGCATAGCTCAAGACAAGAAGGGTTATATTCCAACAAAAGACCTTCGAGTTCGATTACACTCAGCTCAAAGGCAAATCATTTATAGAATAGCTCAAGGAAAACGGGGTTATCTGCCAACAATAGACCTTCAAGTTCAATTACACTCAACTCAAAGGCACATCATTTGCAGCAAAGCTCAAGGCAAGAATGACTATTTTCCAATATATGACCTTCGAGTTCAATTACACTCAGCTTAAAGGCACATTATTTGCAGTATGGCTCAAGGGAAGAAGGGTTATCTGCCAACAAAAGACCTTCGAGTTCGATTACACTCAACTCAAAGGCACATTATTTGCAGCATAGCTCAACGCATGAAGGGTTATCTGCCAACAATAGACCTTCAAGTTCGATTAGACTCGGCTCAAAGACACATCATTTGCAGCATATATAAAGGCGAGAAGGATTATATGCTAACAAAAGACCTTGGAGTTCGATTACACTTAGCTCTGAGGCATATCATTTGCAGAATAGCTCAAGGCAAGAAGGGCTATCTGCCTACAAAAGACATTCGAGTTCGATTACACTCGGCTCAGAGGCACATTATTTGCAGCATAACTCAATGCAAGAAGGACTATCTACCAATAAAAACCCTTCGAGTTTGATTACACTCAGCTCAAAGGCACATCATTTGCAACATAACTCAAGGAAAGAAGGGATATGTGCCGACAAAATACCTTCAAGTTCGATTACACTTAGATCAAAGGCACATCATTTGTAGCATAGCTCAAGGCAAGAAGGGTTATCTGCCAACAAAAGACCTTCCAGTTCAATTACACTCAGCTCAAAGGCATATCATTTACAGCATAGCTCAAGGAAAAAAGGGTTTTCTGCCAATAAAAGACCTTCGAGTTCTATTACACTTAACTCAAAGGCACATCATTTGCAGCATAGATCAAGGCGAGAAGGGCTATATGCCAATCAAACACCTTCGAGTTTGATTACACTCAGCTCAAAGGCACATCATTTGTAGCATAGCTCAAGGTAAGAAGGGCTATATGCCAATAAAAGACCTTCGAGTTTGATTACACTCAGCTCAAAGGCATATTATTTACAGCATAGCAAAAGCAAAGACGGGTTATCTACCAACAAAAGACCTTCGAGTTCGATTACACTCAACTAAAAGGCACATCATTTGCAACAAAGCTCAAGGCAAGAAGGACTATCTGCCAATAAAAGACCTTCGAGTTCAATTAAATTCAGCACAAAGGCACATTATTTGCAGCATAACTCAAGCCAAGAAGGGCTATCTGCCAACAAAAGACCTTCGAGTTCGATTACACTAATCTCAAAGGCACGTCATTTGCAGCATAGCTCAAGGCAACAAGGGTTATATGCCAACAATAGATCTTCGAGTTCGATTACACTCAGCTCAAGGGCACATCATTTGCAGCATAGATCAAGGCGAAAAGGGCTATCTGCCAACAAAAGACCTTCGAGTTCGATTACTCTTAGCTCTGAGGCACATAATTTGTAGTATATCTCAAGGCAAGAAGAGTTATCTGCCAACTAAAGACCTTTGAGTTCGATTACACTCAGCTCAGAGGTATATTATTTGTAGCATAGCTCAATGCAAGAAAGGTTATCTACCAACAAAAACCCTTTGAGTTCGATTACACTCAACTCAAAGGAATATCATTTGGAACATAGCTCATGGAAAGAAGGGCTATCTGCCAACAAAAGTCCTTTGAGTTCGATTACACTCAGCTCAAAGACACATCATTTGCAGCATAGCTCAAGGCAAGAAGGTTTATCTTCCAACAAAAGACCTTCGAGTTCGATTACACTCAGCTCAAAGGCAAATCATTTATAGAATAGCTCAAGGAAAACGGGGTTATCTGCCAACAATAGACCTTCAAGTTCAATTACACTCAACTCAAAGGCACATCATTTGCAGCAAAGCTCAAGGCAAGAATGACTATTTTCCAATATATGACCTTCGAGTTCAATTACACTCAGCTTAAAGGCACATTATTTGCAGCATAGCTCAAAGAAAGAAGGGTTATCTGCCAACAAAATCCCTACGAGTTCGATTACACTCAGCTCAAAGGCACATTGTTTGCAACATAACTCAAGGCAAGAAGCGCTATCTGCCAACAAAAGTCCTTTGAGTTCGATTACTCTCAGCTCAAAGGAACATCATTTGCAGCATAGCTCAAGGCAAGATCTTCCAACAAAAGACCTTCGAGTTTGATTACACTCAGCTCAAAGGCAAATCATTTGCAGAATAGCTCAAGGAAAACGGGGCTATCTGCCAACAACAGACCTTCAAGTTTGATTACACTCAACTCAATCGCACATCATTGTAACAAAGCTCAAGGAAAGAATGACTATTTTCTAATATAAGACCTTCGAGTTCAATTACACTCAGCTTAACGGCATATTATTTGCAGGATAGCTCAAGGCAAGAAGGGTTATCTGCCAATAAAAGACCTTCGAGTTCGATTACACTCAACTCAAAGGCACATTATTTGCAGCATAGCTCAACGCATGAAGGGTTATCTGCCAACAATAGACCTTCAAGTTTGATTAGACTCAGCTCAAAGGCACATCATTTGCAGCATATATCAAGGCGAGAAGGGTTATCTGCTAACAAAAGACCTTGGAGTTCGATTACACTTAGCTCTGAGGCATATCATTTACAGAATAGCTCAAGGCAAGAAGCGCTATCTGCCTACAAAAAACCTTCGAGTTCGATTACACTCGGCTCAGAGGCATATTATTTGCAGTATAGCTCAATGCAAGAAGGATTATATACCAATAAAAGCCCTTCGAGATCGATTACACTCAGCTCAAAGGCACATCATTTACAACATAACTCAAGGCTACAAGGGATATATGCCGATAAAAGACCTTCGAGTTCGATTACACTCAGCTCAAAGGTACATCATTTGTAGCATAGCTCAAGGCAAGAAGGGTTATCTGCCAACAAAAGACCTTCCAGTTCGATTACACTCAGCTCAAAGGCATATCATTTACAGCATAGCTCAAGGAAAGAATTGTTTTCTGCCAATAAAAGACCTTTGAGTTCTATTACACTTAACTCAAAGGCACATCATTTGCAACATAGCTCAAGGCAAGAAGGACTATCTGCCAATAAAAGACCTTCGAGTTCGATTACACTTAGCTCAAAGGCACATCATTTGCAGTATAGCTCATGGAAAAAAGGGCTATTTGTTAACAAAATACCTTCGAGTTCGATTACACTTAACTGAGAAGCACATCATTTGCAGAATAGCTCAAGGAAAGAAGGGCTATCTGCCGACAAAAGACCTTCGAGTTCGATTACACTTAACTCAAAGGCACATCATTTGCAGCAAAGCTTAAGGCAAGAAGGACTATCTTCCAACAAAAGACCTTCGAGTTCAATTAGACTCAGCACAAAGGCACATTATTTGTAGTATAGCTAAAGGCAATAAGGGTTATCTGCCAACAAAAGACCTTCAAGTTCGATTACACTCATCTCAAAGGCATGTCATTTGCACCATAGCTCAATGCAACAAGGGTTAGCTACCAACAATAGATCTTCGAGTTCGATTACACTCAGCTCAAGGGCACATCCTTTCCAGCATAGATCAAGGTGAGAAGGGCTATCTGCCAACAAAAGACCTTCGAGTTCTATTACTTTCAGCTCTGAGGAACATAATTTGTAGTATAGCTCAAGGCAAGAAGAGTTATCTGCCAACTAAAGACCTTCGAGTTCGATTACACTCAGCTCAGAGGTACATTATTTGCAGTATAGCTCAATGCAAGAAGGGCTATCTACCAACAAAAGCCCTTCGAGTTCGATTACACTCAACTCAAAAGAATATCATTTGGAACATAACTAAAGGCAAGAAGGGTTATCTGCCAAAAAAAGACCTTCAAGTTCGATTACACTCTGCTCAATGGCACATCATTTGCAGTATAGCTCAAGGCAAGAAGGGTTATCTTCCAACAAAAGACCTTCGAGTTCGATTGCCCTCAGCTCAAAGGCATATCATTTGCAACATAACTCAAGGCAAGAAGCGCTATCTACCATCAAAAGTCCTTTGAGTTCGATTACACTCAGCTCAAAGGTACATCATTTGCATCATAGCTCAAGGCAAGAAGGGTTATCTTCCAACAAAAGACCTCCGAGTTTGATTACACTCAGCTCAAAGGCAAATCATTTGCATAATAGCTCATGGAAAGAAGGGATATCTGCCAACAACAGACCTTCAAGTTCGATTACACTCAACTCAAAGGCACATCATTTGCAGCAAAGCTCAGGGGAAGAATGACTATTTGCTAATAAAAGACCATCGAGTTCAATTACACTCAGCTTAAAGGCACATTATTTGCAGAATAGCTCAAAGAAATAAGTGTTATCTGCCAACAAAAGCCCTTCGAGTTCGATTACACTCAGCTCAAAGGCACATCATTTGCAACATAACTCAAGGCAAGAAGCGCTATCTACAAACAAAAGTCCTTTGAGTTCGATTACACTCGGCTTAAAGGCACATCATTTGCAGCATAGCTCAAGGCAAGAAGGGTTATTTTCCAACAAAAGACCTTCAAGTTCGATTACACTCAGCTCAAAGGCAAATCATTTGCAAAATAGCTCAAGGAAAGAGGGGTTATCTGCCAATAACAGACCTTCAAGTTTGATTACACTCAACTCAAAGGCACATCATTTGCTGCAAAGCTCAAGGCAAGAATGACTATTTTCCAATATAAGACCTTCGAGTTCAATTACACTCAGTTTAACGGCACATTATTTGCAGCATAGCTCAAGGCAAGAAGGGTTATCTGCCAACAAAAGACCTTCGAGTTCGATTACACTTAACTCAAAGGCACATTATTTGCAGCATAGCTTAACGCAATAAGGGTTATCTGCCAATAATAGACCTTCAAGTTCGATTAGACTCGGCTCAAAGGCACATCATTTGCAGTATATATCAAGGCGAGAAGGGTTATCTGCTAACAAAAGACCTTGGAATTCGATTACACTTAGCGCTGAAGCATATCATTTGCAGAATAACTCAAGGCAAGAAGGGCTATCTACCTACAAAAGACCTTCGAGTTCGATTACACTCGGCTCAGAGGCACATTATTTACAGCATAGCTCAATGCAAGAAGGACTATCTACCAAAAAAATCCCTTCGAGTTCGATTACACTCATCTCAAAGGCACATCATTTGCAACATAACTCAAGGCAAGAAGGGATATGTGCCGACAAAAGACCTTCGAGTTCGATTACACTCAGCTCAAAGGTACATCATTTGTAGCATATCTCAATTCAAGAAGGGTTATCTGTCAATAAAAGACCTTCCAGTTCGATTACACTCAGCTCAAAGGCATATCATTTACAGTATAGCTCAAGGAAATAAGCGTTTTCTACCAATAAAAGACCTTCGAGTTCGATTAAACTTAGCTCAAAGGCACATCATTTGCAGTATAGCTCAAGGCAAGAAGGGTTATCTGCCAACAAAAGACCTTCGATTTCGATTACACTCAACTCAAAGGCACATCATTTGCAGCAAAGCTCAAGACAAGAAGGACTATCCGCCAACAAAAGATCTTCGAGTTCAATTAGACTCAGCTCAAAGGAACATTATTTGCAGCATAGCTCAAGGCAAGAAGGGCTATCTGCCAACAAAAGACCTTCGAGTTCGATTACACTCATCTCAAAGGCACATCATTTGCAGCATAGCTCAAGGCAATAAGGGTTATCTTCCAACAATAGACCTTCGAGTTCGATTACACTCGGCTCAAAGGCACATCATTTGCAGCACAGATCAAGGAGAGAAGGGCTATCTTCCAACAAATGACCTTCGAGTTCGATTACACTCAGCTCTGAGGCACATCATTTGTAGTATAGCTTAAGCCAAGAAGGGTTATCTGCCAACTAAAGACCTTCGTGTTCTATTATACTCAGCTCAAAGGCACATCATTTACAGTATAGTTCAAGGCAAGAAGGGCAATATGCCAACAAAAGACCTTCGAGTTCGATTACACTTAGCTCATAAGCACATCATTTACAGTATAGCTCAAGACAAGAAGGGCTATCTGCCAACAAAAGACCTTCAAGTTTGATTACACTCTGCTAAGAGGATCATAATTTGCAGTATAACTCAAGGTAAGAAGGGCTATCTGCCAATAAAAGACCTTTGAGTTTAATTACACTTAGCTCAAAGGCACATCATTTGCAGCATAACTCAAGGCAAGAAGGGCTATCTGCAAAGAAAAGACTTTCGAGGTTGATTACACATAGCTCAAAGGCACATCTTTTACAGCATATCTCAAAGCAAGAAGGGATATATGCCATCAAAAAACCTTCGAGTTTGATTGCACTCAGCTTAGCGGCACATCATTTGCAGAATAGCTCAAGACAATAAGGGTTATCTGCCATCAAAAGACCTTCGAGTTTGATTACACTCAGCTTAGAGGCACAACATTTATAAGATAGCTCAAGAAAAGAACGGCTATCTGCCAACAAAAGCTCTTCGAGTTTAATTACACTCAGCTGAAATGCACATCATTTGCAGCATAACTCAAGGCAAGAAGGGTTATCTGCCAATAAAAGACCTTCAAGTTCGATTACACTCAGCTCAAAGACTCATCATTTACAGCATAGCTCAAGGAAAGAAGGGTTATCTGCCGTCGAAAGACCTTCGAGTTCGATTACACTTAACTCAAAGGCACATCATTTGTGGTATATCTCAAGGCAAGAAGGATTATCTGCCAACAAAATACCTTCGAGTTCCATTACACTCAACTCCAAGGCACATCATTTACAGCAAAGCTCAAGGAAAGATAGACTATTTACCAATAAATGACCTTCGAGTTCAAATACAATCAGCTCAAAGGCACATTATTTGCAGCATAGCTCAAGGCAAGAAGGGTTAGCTGCCAACAAAATACGTTCGATTTCGTTTACACTCAGCTCAAAGGCACATTATTTATAGCATAGCTCAACGCAAGAAGGTTTATCTGCTAACAATAGACCTTCGAGTTCGATTACACTCGGCTTAAAGGCAAAACATTTGCAGAATAGATCAAGGCGAGAAGGGATATCTTCCAACAAAAGACCTTCTAGTTTGAATACATTTAGCTCTAAGGCACATCATTTGCAATATAGCTCACAGCAAGAAGGGCTATCTATCAACAAAAGACATTCAATTTTGATTACACTCAGCTCAGAGGCACATTATTTGCAGCATAGCTCAATGCAAGAAGGACTATCTACCAACAAAAGCCCTTCGCGTTCGATTACACTCAGCTCAAAGGCACATCATTTGAAGTATAGCTCAAGGAAAGAAGGGCTATATGTCAACAAAAGACCTTCGAGTTCGATTATACTCAGCTCAGTAGCATATCATTTGCAGCATAGCTCAAGGCAAGAAGGGTTATCTACCAACAAAAGACCTTCGAGTTTGATTGCACTTAGCTCAAACGCACATCATTTGCAGCATAGCTCAAGGCAAGAAGGGTTATCTGCTAACCAAAGACCTTCGAGTTCAATTACACTCAGCTCAAAGGCACATCATTTTTTGCACAGCTCAAGGAAAGAAGGGTTATCTCCGAAAAAAAGACTTTCGAGTTCGATTACACTCAACTCAAAGGCACATCATTTGCAGCAAAGCTCAAGGCAAGAAGGACTATCTGCCAACAAAAGACCTTCAAGTTCAATTAGACTCAGATCAAAGGCACATTATTTGCAGTATAGCTCAAGGCAAAAAGGGTTATCTGCCAACAAAAGACCTTCGAGTTCGATTACACTCATCTCAAAGGCACGTCATTTGCAGCATTGCTCAAGGCAAGAAGGGTTATCTACCAATAATAGATCTTCGAGTTCGATTACATTCAGCTCAAAGGCACATCATTTGCAGCATAGATCAAGGCGAGAAGGGCTATCTGCCTACAAAAGACCTTCGAGTTCGATTACTCTCAGCTCTGAGGCACATCATTTATCGTATAGCTTAAGGCAAGAAGAGTTATCTGCCAACTAAAGACCTTCGAGTTCGATTACACTCAGCTCAGAGGTACATTATTTGCAGCATAGCTCAATGCAGGAAGGGCTATCTACCTACAAAAGCCCTTCGAGTTCGATTACACTCAACTCAAAGGAATATCATTTGGAACATAACTCAAGGCAAGAAGGGCTATCTGCCAACAAAATACCTTCGAGTTTGATTACACTCAGCTGAAAGGCACATTATTTGCAGCATAGCTCAAGCCAAGAAAGGTTATCTACCAATAAAAGACCTTCGAGTTTGATTACACTCAGCTCAAAGGCATATCATTTGCAGCATAGCTCAAGGAAAGATGGGTTATCTGCCAACAAAAGACCTTCGAGTTCGATTACACTCAACTCAAAGGCACATCACTTGTAGCATAGCTTAAGGCAAGAAGGATTATCTGTCAACAAAAGACCTTCGAGTTTGATTATACTCAACTCAAAGGCACATCATTTGCAGAATAACTCAAGGAAAAAAGGGCTATATTCCAACAAAATACCTTCGAGTTTGATTACACTCAGCTCAGAAGCACATCATTTGTAGTATAGCTCAAGGAAAGAAGGGCTATCTGCCGACAAAAGACCTTCGAGTTAGATTACACTCAACTCAAAGGCACATTATTTGCAGCAAAGCTCAAGGCAAGAAGGACTACCTGCCAATAAAAACCTTTGAGTTCAATTAGACTCAGCAAAAAGGCACATTATTTGTAGCATAGCTGAAGGCAAGAAGGGTTATCTGCCAAGAAAAGACCTTCAAGTTTGATTACACTCATCTCAAAGGCACATCATTTGTAGTATAGCTCAAGGCAAGAAGGGTTATCTGCCAACAATAGATCTTCGATTTCGATTACACTCAGCTCAAAAGCACATCATTTGTAGAATAGATCAAGGCGGGAAGGGTTATCTGCCAACAAAAGACCTTCGAGTTCGATTACACTCAGCTCTGAGGCACATCATTTGTAGTATAGCTCAAAGCAAGAAGGGCTATCTACCAACAAAAGCCCTTCGAGTTCTATTACACTTAACTCAAAGGAATATCATTTGGAACATAACTCAAGGCAAGAAGGGCTATCTGCTAACAAAAGACCTTCGAGTTCGATTACACTCAACTCAAAGGAATATCATTTGGAACATAACTCAAGGCAAGAAGAGTTATCTGCCAACAAAAGACCTTCGATTTCGATTACACTCAGCTCAAAGGCACATCATTTGCAGCATAGCTCAACGCAAGAAGGGATATTTTCCAATAAAAGACCTTCGAGTTCGATTACACTCAGCTCAAAGGCATATCATTTGCAGCATAGCTCAAGGAAAGAAGGGTTATCTGCCAACAAAAGACCTTCGAGTTAGATTACACTCAACTCAAAGGCACATCATTTGCAGCATAGCTTAAGGCAAGAAAGATTATCTGTCAACAAAAGACCTTCGAGTTTGATTACACTCACCTCAAAGGCATATCATTTACAGTATAGCTTAAGGCAAGAAGGGCTATATGCCAATAAAAGACCTTCGAGTTCGATTACACTCAGCTCATAAGCACATCATTTGCAGCATAGCTCAAGGCAAGAAGGGTTATCTGCCAACAAAACACCTTCGAGTTTTATTGCATTCAACTTAGAGGCACATCATTTGCAATATAGCTCAAGAAAAGAAGGGCTATCTACCAACAAAAGACCTTCGAGTTCGATTACACTCTGCTAAGAGGCAAATCATTTACAGTATAGCTCAAGGCAAGAAAGGATATCTGCCAAGAAAAGACCTTCGAGTTCGATTACACTCAGCTTAAAGGCATATAATTTGCAGCATAATTCAAGGCAAGAAGGGCTATCTGCCGACAAAAGACCTTCGAGTTTGATTACACACAGCTCAAAGGCACATCATTTACAGCATATCTCAAGGCAAGAAGGGTTATCTGCCAATAAAAAACCTTCGAGTTCGATTGCACTAGCCTTAGAGGCACATCATTTGCAGTATAGCTCAAGACAATAAGGACTATCTGCCATCAAAAGACCTTCGAGTTCGATTACACTCATCTTATAGGCACATTCTTTATAACATAGCTCAAGGCAAGAAGGGCTATCTGCCAACAAAAGCCCTTCGGGTTCGATTACACTCAGCTCAAATGCACATCATTTACAGCATAACTCAAGGCAAGAAGGGCTATCTGCCAACAAAAGACCTTCGAGTTTGATTACACTCAGCTCAAAGGCTTATCATTTGCAGCATAGCTCAAGGTAAGAAAGGTTATCTGCAAATAAAAGACCTTCGAGTTCGATTACACTCAGCTCAAAGACTCATCATTTGCAGCATAGCTCAAGGAAAGAAGGGTTATCTGCCAACAAAAGACCTTCGAGTTCGATTACACTCAATTTAAAGGCACATCATTTGCGGTATAGCTCAAGGCAAGAAGGACTATCTGCCAACAAAAGACCTTCGAGTTTGATTACACTCAGCTCAAAGGGACATCATTTGTAGCATAGATCAAGGCGAGATGGGCTATCTGCCAACAAAAGACCTTCTAGTTCGATTACACTCATCTCAAAGGCACATCAAATTTACAGTATAGCTCAAGGCAAGAAGGGCTATCTGTTAATAAAATTGTCGGTCTTGATTCCATTCAGCTCTATGACAAATTAATCACACTACTTTTCGGTTGCAGTCGAGGTTTTCAAGTCAGTCGTGCCTTAGTAACAAGAAACCATTTTGAAGTAACATAGCTTAAGTAGAGAAAAGCTAGATGTCAATATAAGCTGTCGAGTTCTATTCCATTTTGCTCGATGTCACATCAAGACACTATTTTTTAGTTGAATTTCCAAACCAAGGTCTTTAAACTGATAAGAAGATCGAAGTTGACTACAATTTGGCAATGAGAAGCCATAATTTGATTCAAATTCTAAATTGCGGCTTCAATTCCATATCATTTCAATATGGACCTGACTTCGCAACGAAGGAGCCATCCGCTACTCAAATCGATAGGGAGTTATTCTTAATTGAAATATCACAGTCAATTTTCAACTCCACCAAACAAAAACTTGTCTTTTTATCTTTGTCCTATTTTTCGTTCCACGAAAAAGGACAAAGAGGGGCAGCTGAAGACACTAAATTTTGTCCAACACATTTGTGTTATTATATTACATAATATATATATATATACATATATATATATATATATATACACTTCATTTTTATTACATTTTCAGGCCCAAAACAGCAAGACCCAACACCACAAACCCATTACAGCATTACAAGCCCGTTTACAAGTTTAACAACCCAATAAGTGGTCCAAACACCAAGACCAACCCGCGACCCGGTTTCAACACGCGACCCGGATAGAGCCCGGACCAAATCCAGTGAACCAGCTATCCGCGAACCGCTTCACTGGAGCCCCACGACCCCGTTTAAAACCCTATAGCAAAATTAGGGTTTTAAACTTTTCTCCACAAGCATCGCATATCCACGGCGCCGTGCAACCGCCTCCCAGACGGGTCTACCACCGATTTTCTCGGCCATCAACAGCGTGGGTACATGGGACTCATCCACAACCAAGCAACAAAGGATTAGTACGATTAGGACTCTATAACCGAGTCTAAAAATAGGATTTTCACTTCTATAAATTGATGTAAACTTACACTGACATTTACACTATATTACACAAGGGATTACACACACAACAGACACGATATTACACACAAATCCACAAGAAAAACTGTATGAAATGCGCAGAGAGATCGAAACATTTGTAAGGCTTTTTAAAAAGGGAAATAAAAACAAAGGTATTATTTTTCTTACCTTTTTGATTCGTTCTTGGCTTGCATGTTGTCTTTGTTGAGTTTAAAACCCAACCACCGGTGAAAGGAGGGGGAAGTGGTCGAAACCTTTTTCCTATATCTACGCTTTTCCGAGACGATTTTTGAAAAATAATTTTTATTTTTAAAGAGGAAATTTGAAAAGCATTCGAAAAAGTGAAAAAATAAATTTCTCCGCCGAGGCGGCGAGTGGGTGTGTTCTGGAAAACTCGACGGCGTGTTCATCCGTCTGATGAACACACAAGAACATTCAGAGAAAAATAAGGGGGTTTGTTTGATCTATTTGGCTATTGAGGGAAAAATGAATTTTTTTTGTGGGAAGTGGTATTTATAGTACCCATTATGCGACCTGTTAGACCGCCCATGACCCGACCCAAGGGTAACACGACCCACGTGTTTTCAAATGAAAAGGAAAAATCCCATTTTGGGTCCCTCTCTATTTTTAAGTGTTCAATTCAACCACCTAGAATCGAATTCTATCCCGAATTCCTTTTAAATTCACCCCAATTTTGTTTTACTTTCAATTTAATCCTTTTATTATTCTTTTTATTTTATTTTATTTTATTTATTTATTATTTTTTCTATTTTCATTTTATTTCTTATTTTTTTAATATTTTGTTTATATGTTATTATAGATTTTTTTAATTTTTTTTATTATTTTATTATTTCTTTTTATTTATGTTTTTATTTTATTTCTTATTATATATTTTATTTATTTATTTTTATTTTTATTATTACTATTATTATTATTCCAATTATTATTTTCTTTTTATTCTACATATTTATATATATATATATATATATTCATTATTTTTTTACTTTTTTTAAGTACTGTTATATATCTATACTTTTTAGTGTTTTTTATTTTTTTTTCTTTACTATTTATTTATTTGTTTTTTTTATTATGTATCATATCTTATTATATATATGCATTACATGTTTGTCTCTTAGGGGGCCCATTTTTTTGTCCTCTGACCTAAATTTCCCCCTCACTTTCGGTGAAGTGATGGGTAGCTTTCTTTACACTTTTTTATTTTTTATATATATTTTATTTTATTTTATTGTTATAACTATTATTATTATTATTATTAGCATTCTTTGTATTTGTTTTTATTTTTTTTATGTTTATTCTTATTTGTTTTATTTATTTTTTTGTTTTAGTTTTCTTAATTTTTAAATATTTCCTTATTATTATCATTATTATTATTATAGACTTTTTATTTGTTTTATTATCTAACATATTGTTTTGATCTTTTAAGGGTATTTTCGTAAATCAATCTAAGGTAAGTAATTTGGATCATTATTTTTACCTTTTCATTTAAAGTTAAGATTTTCTTAATTTAAGTCAACTGGAAATTACGTAGTACCGAAAGGGCAGTTCAAGGGTGCTAACCCTTCCTTGACTGTAACCGACTCCCGAATCCGACACATCTTTAGTAAGACGCAGGTCGGGTAAGAAATAATGTATCTGATCTACCCATTTATTTTAAAATAAAAGATCGGTGGAGACTCCAATCTGTTTTATTCAAGTCAAAGCCGAATTCCGGGCCCACCCGAAAGACGGCCGCGACAATTTCTTTCATGCATTCCTACTTAATTTTTTGGTGGATTTTCTACATGTGATTGTTTTTTTCATATTAAAAAATATCATGTCAGCAGTTATATTAATTTTTTAAAGTATGGAATCAAAGTGTATACATAATACAAATATAGTTGTTTGAATCTAAGATCTTTAAGGAGAACAACACTTTCTTTAACCATGAAGGCACTTGATGGATTTGATAACTATTTTTTTATGTAAATTCCTCTCACGATCATATTATTTCATCACCTGTAAATAAGAACCTACACTGAATTTATAAGGATCATATTATGATCTTAAGCGTAATTTATATTAAAAAATGGTTATTGAATTTATTGAGCGATTTAAGTGATTAAAGGGAGTGTTATTCTATTTATAGGTCTTGGAGGATTTGAGCAGCTACATTTGCGGGTGTGTACATTATTAATGGTTAAGAGAGATATTGAACATATATTAAAAAAATAAAAACATTATTTAGTGGTTAATAAAATCCACATTATTGAAAAAAAAAATTCAAATTCTCTATCAGCCTTCGATATTTTAAAATTAATCCAATAAACACATTAAATCGGTTGAGACTGACAATCAATTTATCCATTCCTTCACGTATTTCATCGAACACTTGGGTTTTGGTTTTAGTAATAATTTGGTTAACGTGTTTGAATGTGTTACGTACATAACTTATTGCCTAGTCGATATATCGTGTGACATCTGAAATGGATGTATCTTAAACAAGTCAAAATCATCCATAAGGATTGAGTTTAAATTTACTCCGTCATGAGCCATGCGACACCTAAAAAGGGGACTGTTTTGAGCCACTAATCCATTTTTTAATGATTTGTTCAAAAATAGACAATCTACTACTACAATTAGGTGGCAAAAAGCTTACCCGACATGCAAAATTGATTGAAACTGATTTGAATCAAAACTGTTTGTGACCTGAGGTGGTAGTGATCTGAAACCGATTTGAGTTCGAATTGGCATTGACCTAAACACGAGTTGGGACTGGAGATTGTGGATCTGAACCCGACCTGCACCTAATTTGTGAACGACTTGAACCTGAATTGAACCGATAATATGATAATCGAACCCAATCCGTATCCAATTATATGAACTCAAACCTGAGATCAACATGGTAAATAACTGATCATATTATCCGACATGTTATGAACTCAACCTGTAAATGATTCGACTTATTATTGAACTGATCTGATATTTATCTGACTTGATATTTACTTGACTTATAAGTTATAATTTATGAAATTGTGAGATTATAAATTTATGATATTATTATGTGATAAAATACTTCTTCACTATTTAAGGTACATGATTAATTGTGATTATTAATTTAATATGTTTATTTTTTATATTTATAAATTGTATTCTATAAATAATTAAATATATTTAAAAGTTCAATTAGATTAATAACTTGTTAGTGATAAATTTCATATATAGACATCAAGCCCAGGGACAGTACCGGAAAAGTCAAACCGAAATAAAGAAGGCCTGGACGTGTGGTTTAGAGCGATTCGAAAGGAAAAAGGGCCAATTGAGAGGGAATTAAAGAAGCGGTTGAATGAATTAAAGGAGATGGAACCAAGCGAGGATACACTGGGAGACATTACTGAAATAAAGTAGCAGATGAACATGGAGGCAGATAAATCTGAAATTTATTGGGAGCAGAGGGCAAGGGCGAAATGGTTAAAAAATGGGGATAACAACACCAGTTTCTTTCATCGATTCGCGTCCCAACGAAAGAAACAAAATCGAATTAATGCATTGGAAGATGAAGAGGGGGACAGGAGGCAGGACGTAACATCCATTCGGAACATTGCAAAATGTTACTTTGAGAAGCTGTTCCGAACCGAATTGGAAGAAATTGACGAGGCAATTGTTTCTGATATAGGAACGAAAATAACCGAAGAAATCAATGAACTGCTACAAAAACCATTCACTTATGAGGAGGTAACAAAAGCAATAAAGTAGATGAGCCTGATAAAAGCATCAGCTGAAGACGGACTGGGGGTACTATTTTATCAAAGGTTTTGGTAAATTGTGGGCCCGGAAGTGGCTAGATATTGTATTGTACTTCTAAAAGGCACATAGGATATGATTGCCGTTAATCTGACGCACTTTGTGTTGATACCTAAAGTAAAAAACCCCAACCGAATGACTCAACTTCGACCAATCAGTCTCTGCAACGTCATCTACAAAATAGTCTCAAAGATGGTGGTTCACCGAATGCAAGATCATCTTCACCTCTCCGTCGATGAAGCTCAGAGTGCGTTTGTTCAGGGGAGATTATTCACAGATAATATCATTACGGCTTATTAGCTACTACACTCGTTCATGAAGGAAAGGTTATTTCACCTTAAAGTTGGACATGAGCAAAACTTATGATAGGGTTAAATGACAATTCCTTTGGTGAATGATGGAAAAAATGGGTTTCTCCAAACAGTGGCTCGAGTTAATCACCCGATGCGTTTCAATGGTTTCATATGCTATGGTAATCAACGGACAGGTGGGAGAGATGTTCACACTCCAACGAGGACTGCGACAAGGGGATCCATTAAGCCCTTACTTGTTCCTATTATGTAGCGAAGGTCTTTAAGTTCTTTTAAGACAGGCAGCAGATCGGGGTTCTTTGAAGAGAGTAAGAATCAATAGACACGCCCCAACAATTATACACCTCTTATTGTTTGACGACTGTCTAATCTTTGACGAAGCGACGAGGTTGGCGGGTGAATTAAAAGAGATACTTCGAACCTATGGTAAAAGCTCAGGGTAGGTAATAAACTTCGATAAATCAAGACTATTCTTTAGCTCCAACGTATACGATTCGAATAAAGATGACGTCAGACACGTCATGAAAGTGGAGAACACATCAAACCCGAAAAAATACTTGGGATTACCAGCAATAGTCGGGAGAAACAAAAAAACAAGCATTTGTTTTTTGTGACAATGAAAGAGAGATATTGGACCCTGTAGATAAATCGGGCAAAGTAAACGAAAGAACACAAGAATTTTAACGAGGTTCGGAAATGTGCTTACGTCCTCGGTGCCTAGGCGGCGCTAGAAAATTTTATTACGAGACTTTCTTTGTAAGGACAGTTGATGTTCGCTGCGTTCGCTTCGCTCACTCTGCTCCATCCCCTGTCCTCTTTACCGGTATATTTATGAGCCATACCTTACAAATCTTCACCTTGGCGAATATCCTGCCCCTTAGGAAACATTCAATGTGGGTTGGGTTACCTTAGTTCTTTAACAACTTGAAACATTCAACAAGTCCAAGCAATGCTTGTACTTGTCTGTCGTAACTGGCTTGGTGAACATATCAGCGGCATTCTCATCAGTGTGTACCTTCTGAAACAAAATCTCTTCAGAAAAAACCAACTCTCTGATCTTGTGATACCTGATTCCTAGCTAAGTGAATAGAAATTTGATTGTCGCAAAGCAGCTGAACTCCACCTTGCTGAACACCCAACTCCTTCACTAAACCAGTGAGCCATAAAGCTTCTTTTGCAGCTTCAGCCGCTGCCATGTACTCAGCTTCAGTTGTAGATAGTGCCACTACATATTGAACAGTAGACTTCCAACAAATAGGTCCTCCACCAAGAGTAAAAACATACCCTGTCGTAGATCTTCTATTATCCAAGTCACCTGCATAGTCTGAATCCACATATCCTACAACCAAAGGATTATCTCGTTGACTACCAAAAACAATTTCATGTCCCACAGTACCCTTTAAGTATCGAAAGATCCACTTGACTGCTTCCCAATGTTGCTTACCAGGTTTAGACATGTACTTACAAACTTGACTAACAGCATGAGCTAAATCAGGATGAGTACATACCGTTGCATACATCAAGCAGCCAACAGCATTAGAATACGGAACCTTTTCCATATCTTCAGCTTCCTTATCTGTCTTAGGGCACTGTTCTGATGAGAGCTTAAAGTGGTTCGCCAATGGAGTGCTAACTGGTTTTGCGCTGCTCATCGCAAACCTTTCTAGCATTTTTTCAACATAACCTCGTTGAGATAGCCACAGTCTCCTTGAGTCTCTGTCCCTGCAAATTTTCATTCCAAGAATTTTCTTTGCAGCACCTAAATCTTTCATATCAAATTCCTGACTCAATAAAGTTTTCAAACCGATAACAACATCCATGTTCTTCGCAGCAATCAACATATCATCAACATGCAATAATAGAAAAATAAAAGAACCATCATCAAGGCTCTTAACATAGACACAACAATCATACTCACATCGGTTGTAGCCAATCTTGATCATATAGGAGTCAAACCGTTTATACCACTGTCTCGGAGACTATTTCAACCCGTACAAAGATTTCTTCAATCTACAAACTAAATGCTCGTTTCCAGGTTGAGTGAAACCTTCAGGTTTCCGCATGTAGATCTGCTCCTCTAAATCACCATGCAAAAAATCAGTTTTAACATCCATCTGCTCTAAATGCAAATCCCAACTGGCCACCAATGCAAGTACTGCTCGGATTGAAGTGTGCCTGACCACAGGAGAAAAAATTTCATCATAATCAACTCCTTTCTGCTGTGAAAAACCCTTTGCTACCAAACGAGCCTTGAACTTGAACTTCTCCCCCTCTTTTTCTGTTACTGCTGGTTTCTTCTTATATACCCATTTGCAACCAATCGCCTTTTTACCCTCAGGAAGGCGAACCAACTCCCATGTACGATTGTGATTCAAAGACTCCATCTCCTTAACCATGGCTGCCATCCACTTGTCGTTTTCCTGACTAGTAACAGCATCATGAAAATTAACCGGATCATCACTGCTAACAATAAGTGCAAAAGAGACCAAGTCTTCAAAACCCAATCTACTCGGAGGCTTTATATTCGTCCGTCTCACCCTATCTCTGGCGAGACTATAATCCTGCAAATCATCCGTAGTGGAACCACCAGAAGTCGGTTGAGAAGTTTCTGGTTTCTCAACTGGAAACTGCTCGAAATCCACCACTGTCGTGTCTTTCTTCTGTTGCAACATAGATTGTTCATCAAAAACAACATCTCTACTGATCACAATTTTCTTCGCAACTGGATCCCAGAACTTGAATCCTTTGGCACCTTTCTTGTAACCCAGAAAAATGCACTCCTTCAATTTTGCATCAAGTTTGGATCTCTCATCAGCAGGTACATGCACATAAGCAGGACAACCAAAAATCCGTAAGTTATCAAAACAAACATCATGACCAGTCCATACCTCTTCTGCAACTTTCCCAGCCAATGATGCCCTTGGCGATCTGTTGATAAGATAACACGCCATGTTAACAGCCTCAGCCCAGAAGTGTTTGGGAAGCCCCGCATTCAACCGTAAACATCTGGCTCTTTCATTCAACGACATGTTCATCCTTTCCGCAACACCATTCTGTTGTGGTGTCTTGCGCACTGTAAAATGTCTCTTAATCTCGTGCTCCTTACAGAAGTGTAAGAACTGTGAATCTGTGTACTCCGTACCATTTTCATACCGCAAACACTTGATTTTTCGTCCTGTTTGGTTTTCTACCTCAGCTTTCCACAGCTTGAACTTCTCAAAAACTTCATATTTCTGTTTCAAAAAATACACCCAAACTTTCTGTGAAAAATCATCAATAAAAGTAACATAATACCTAGATCCACCCAAAGACGATGTCGTGGAAGGCCCCCATACATCAGAATGCACATAATCAAGAATCCCTTGAGTTGTGTGCCTCGCAGTCTTGAAATGGACTTTAGTCTGTTTACCAAGAACACAATACTTGCAAAAATCGAGCTTACAGCTTTTGACACCATGCAACAGATTTCTTTTGTTTAATTTTGTCATACCACATTCACTAAGATGAGCAAGACGCATATGCCACAGTTTTGTAGTATCATCACAGGACTCAACATAATAAACTCCACCTGCAACGGTACTCCCTAACAATCTATAAATATTTCCTGCAGTCATCTTTCCTTTCATCACAGTCAAAGCACCTTTAACAATCCGAATGGTTTCCCTATCCTCATCAGCCTTAGGGATAAAACCATTCTTGTGCAAAGTGCCCAAAGAAATCAAATTCTTCTTCAAATCTGGGATATGTCGAACACCACTCAACGTCCGAACAAAGCCATCATGCATCTTAATTCTGACATCACCAATACCAATAATATTGCAACATCGATCATCACCCAAATAAACAGAACCAGAATTAACCGACCTGTATGTCGAAAACCATTCCCTATTTGGCGTGATGTGATAAGAACATCCAGAATCAAGAATCCACGTATCCGTCAACTGAGTCGTTGAAATAGAAAGCATATCACCCTCACTGCAATCAGAATTGTCATCCTCGACCACGTTCACAGACCTGGATGAAACATCACGCTTCTCATCAGTCTGCTTTTTCAACTTCGGATAGTCTCACTTCAAATGTCCCGCCTCCTTGCACTTGTAACAGTGAATTGTCTTCTTATCCCTAGATTTGGATCTGGAATTCCGCTTGCCAGACCCTGCCTTCTCTGGCTTCCGTCCACGGTCTCGATTACCCTTGACGTATAAGCTATCGGCTTGAGAGTTTTCCCCTGCATTCTGCTTCCGCTGGTTGTGAGCCAACAAGGTTGCAGTAATCTCCTCAACGTTGATAGTCTCTTTCCCATATGTAAGAGTAGTCACCATATGTTCGTAAGAGGGAGGCAACGAACACAACAAAATCATCGCTCTGTCTTCATCATTAATTTTTACATCAAGCCGAGCCAAATCAGAAACGATTTGATTGAAGACATTCATGTATTGCGCCAAATCATGATCGTCCTGCATCTTCAGCCCATACAGCCGCTGCTTTAGATACAGTTTTGTCGTTAAGGATTTGGACATAAACTGACTTTCCAACTTCCTCTAAATTTCGTCTGGAGACGATAGATGCATGACGTGATACATAACCTCGTCCGCCAAGCATAATCGTATGGTTCGTGCCACTCGTTGTTGCAATTCTTCCCAATCTTCCTCCTCCATCGACGCCGGCTTTGTAGGTCGCAAAGCCTTCAGGATCCCCTCCTGCGACAACAGATCCTTCACCCTCGTTTTCCATAATCCGAAGTTACCCAGACCATCGAATTTCACGACTTCGAATTTTGCTCCTGACATCTGATACCAATTGTAGATAAATCGGGCAAAGTAAACGAAAGAACACAAGAATTTTAACGAGGTTCGGCAATGTGCTTACGTCCACGGTGCCTAGGCGGCGCTAGAAAATTTTATTACGAGACTTTCTTTGTAAGGACAGTTGATGTTCGCTGCGTTCGCTTCGCTCACTCCGCTCCATCCCCTGTCCTCTTTACCGGTATATTTATGAGCCATACCTTACAGACCCGAATCAAATCTTGGAGTATTAGAACACTTTCACAAGGAGGTAAAGAAATCTTCATCAAATTAGTGTTACAAGCTTTACCATTATACGCGATGAACTACTTCCTTTTTCCAAAGACACTATGTAATGAGCTAGAAAGCATAATGGCAAAATTTTGCTGGCAAAAATAGGAGAAAAAGAGAGGCATACATTGGTGCACATGGGAATTATTAAGCAAGATGAAAGAAGATGGAGGAATGGGGTTCCGCGACCTAGGAAAATTTAACATTGCACTGCTAGTAAAGCAAGGCATGAGAATTAATGATCAACCCAGTACTTTAGTTTGTCGAGGTCTAAGAGCTAAGTACTTCCCTTCGAAAAATTTCCTAAAAGCAAATTTGGGATCGCAATCATCCTACATATGGCGGACCATATGAAGTGCACGGGGGTTACTAGAAAAAGGGATTTGCTGGAAAGTAGGGAATGGTTTGAATATCTCGATATGGAACGACTATTGGTTACCAGGAAGGACACCGAAGAAGATGATGAACATACTACTAGAAGAAGATGAGCACACCAAAAAATGATGTTTGAGCTACTTAACCTAACCACAAAACAATAACGAGAAGACGTAATCGACAAGAGTTTCCTCAATACAGACGTTGAAGAGATTATATCCATCCAAGTCTCAACTTACGAGCAACAAGATGAACAAGTGTAGAGTGATGAACATACAGGAATTTATACGGTGCGTAGTTGGTACCGAATGCTAATAGAGGAAGGTGCAAACACATATTCAAACGCTTCAGTTTTTGGAAGAATATGGGAATGCGAATGTCAAAGAAAAATCAAAAATCAATGCATGGGAACACTACCACAACTATGTCCCAACTAGACAAGCGTTGTACAAAAAACATATCACAAACAATCCACAAGGTCTTCTTTCTCCAAACCAAGTAGAGTCTAGCTTACACATTTTGAAAGACTACTCGCTTGCCTAAGAAGTCTGGAAAAAATTACATTACCTATGGTAAAAATCAAAATCAATGCATGGGAACACTACCACAACTATGTCCCAATTAGACAAGTGTTGTACAATAAACATATTGTTAGGACCGTCTGCGCACCCCATGGCGCAGCGGAAACCAAAACTCGATGGTCTCAGCAGCGATCCAAGTACACAAAATCGAAATCGGGAGGAAATGATGCGAATACTTACAATGGGTTCCTTGAAAAACAACAAAGACAGCAGCGACTAATGGTGATCACGAACGGTTCGAATCGTAAGCCTCCACGAAAACACGTCTCGGCCTCTACTTAGTTCACCTGATTGAGAGCAAAATTTACTTTTCCCAAAAACAGTTTTGAGAAAAACGGTTGAAGAACATGGCTGCTAGACCTTACCTCACTGTAAATATATCAGTTACCCTAACATATTAGAGATTTTATGTTATTTCGAATTAATAAAAAATCTTATTTAATTAATTCAAATTAAATATACATTAAAGACTTATAATCTAAATTACTATCTTTAACATTTATTTAAACTCTTATTTAATTATTCCGAATTAAATATCTATTAAAATAGTTGTAATCAAAATTACATTCTTTTATGTTTACTTACTATTGTAATATCCCAAAATCGGGACTAACCTGAGATCAACATGGTAAATAACTGATCATATTATCCGACCTGTTATGAACTCAACCTGTAAATGATTCAACTTATTATTGAACTGGTCTGATATTTATCTTACTTGATATTTACTTGACTTATAAGTTATAATTTATGAAGTTGTGAGATTATAAATTTATGATATTATTATGTGATAAAATACTTCTTCACTATTTAAGGTACATGATTAATTGTGATAATTAATTTAATATGTTTATTTTTTATATTTATAAATTGTATTCTATAAATAATTAAATATTTAAAAGTTCAATTAGATTAATAACTTGTTAGTGATAAATTTCATATATAGACATCAAGCCCAGGGACAGTACCGGAAAAGTCAAACCGAAATAAAGAAGGCCTGGACGTGTGGTTTAGAGCGATTCGAAAGGAAAAAGGGCCAATTGAGAGGGAATTAAAGAAGCGGTTGAATGAATTAATGGAGATGGAACCAAGCGAGGATACACTGGGAGACATTACTGAAATAAAGTAGCAGATGAACATGGAGGCAGATAAATCTGAAATTTATTGGGAGCAGAGGGCAAGGGCGAAATGGTTAAAAAATGGGGATAACAACACCAGTTTCTTTCATCGATTCGCGTCCCAACGAAAGAAACAAAATCGAATTAATGCATTGGAAGATGAAGAGGGGGACAGGAGGCAGGACGTAACATCCATTCGGAACATTGCAAAATGTTACTTTGAGAAGCTGTTCCGAACCGAATTGGAAGAAATTGGCGAGACAATTGTTTCTGAGATATGAACGAAAATAACCGAAGAAATCAATGAACTGCTACAAAAACCATTAACTTATGAGGAGGTAACAAAAGCAATAAAGTAGATGAGCCTGATAAAAGCATCAGCTGAAGACGGACTGGGGGTACTATTTTATCAAAGGTTTTGGTAAATTGTGGGCCCGGAAGTGGCTAGATATTGTATTGTACTTCTAAAAGGCACAGAGGATATGATTGCCGTTAATCTGACGCACTTTGTGTTGATACCTAAAGTAAAAAACCCCAACCGAATGACTCAACTTCGACCAATCAGTCTCTGCAACGTCATCTACAAAATAGTCTCAAAGATGGTGGTTCACCGAATGCAAGATCATCTTCACCTCTCCGTCGATGAAGCTCAGAGTGCGTTTGTTCAGGGGAGATTATTCACAGATAATATCATTACGGCTTATTAGCTACTACACTCGTTCATGAAGGAAAGGTTATTTCACCTTAAAGTTGGACATGAGCAAAACTTATGATAGGGTTAAATGACAATTCCTTTGGTGAATGATGGAAAAAATGGGTTTCTCCAAACAGTGGCTCGAGTTAATCACCCGATGCGTTTCAATGGTTTCATATGCTATGGTAATCAACGGACAGGTGGGAGAGATGTTCACACTCCAACGAGGACTGCGACAAGGGGATCCATTAAGCCCTTACTTGTTCCTATTATGTAGCGAAGGTCTTTAAGTTCTTTTAAGACAGGCAGCAGATCGGGGTTCTTTGAAGAGAGTAAGAATCAATAGACACGCCCCAACAATTATACACCTCTTATTGTTTGACGACTGTCTAATCTTTGACGAAGCGACGAGGTTGGCGGGTGAATTAAAAGAGATACTTCGAACCTATGGTAAAAGCTCAGGGTAGGTAATAAACTTCGATAAATCAAGACTATTCTTTAGCTCCAACGTATACGATTCGAATAAAGATGACGTCAGACACGTCATGAAAGTGGAGAACACATCAAACCCGAAAAAATACTTGGGATTACCAGCAATAGTCGGGAGAAACAAAAAAACAAGCATTTGTTTTTTGTGACAATGAAAGAGAGATATTGGACCCTGTAGATAAATCGGGCAAAGTAAACGAAAGAACACAAGAATTTTAACGAGGTTCGGAAATGTGCTTACGTCCTCGGTGCCTAGGCGGCGCTAGAAAATTTTATTACGAGACTTTCTTTGTAAGGACAGTTGATGTTCGCTGCGTTCGCTTCGCTCACTCTGCTCCATCCCCTGTCCTCTTTACCGGTATATTTATGAGCCATACCTTACAAATCTTCACCTTGGCGAATATCCTGCCCTTAGGAAACATTCAATGTGGGTTGGGTTACCTTAGTTCTTTAACAACTTGAAACATTCAACAAGTCCAAGCAATGCTTGTACTTGTCTGTCGTAACTGGCTTGGTGAACATATCAGCGGCATTCTCATCAGTGTGTACCTTCTGAAACAAAATCTCTTCAGAAAAAACCAACTCTCTGATCTTGTGATACCTGATTCCTAGCTAAGTGAATAGAAATTTGATTGTCGCAAAGCAGCTGAACTCCACCTTGCTGAACACCCAACTCCTTCACTAAACCAGTGAGCCATAAAGCTTCTTTTGCAGCTTCAGCCGCTGCCATGTACTCAGCTTCAGTTGTAGATAGTGCCACTACATATTGAACAGTAGACTTCCAACAAATAGGTCCTCCACCAAGAGTAAAAACATACCCTGTCGTAGATCTTCTATTATCCAAGTCACCTGCATAGTCTGAATCCACATATCCTACAACCAAAGGATTATCTCGTTGACTACCAAAAACAATTTCATGTCCCACAGTACCCTTTAAGTATCGAAAGATCCACTTGACTGCTTCCCAATGTTGCTTACCAGGTTTAGACATGTACTTACAAACTTGACTAACAGCATGAGCTAAATCAGGATGAGTACATACCGTTGCATACATCAAGCAGCCAACAGCATTAGAATACGGAACCTTTTCCATATCTTCAGCTTCCTTATCTGTCTTAGGGCACTGTTCTGATGAGAGCTTAAAGTGGTTCGCCAATGGAGTGCTAACTGGTTTTGCGCTGCTCATCGCAAACCTTTCTAGCATTTTTTCAACATAACCTCGTTGAGATAGCCACAGTCTCCTTGAGTCTCTGTCCCTGCAAATTTTCATTCCAAGAATTTTCTTTGCAGCACCTAAATCTTTCATATCAAATTCCTGACTCAATAAAGTTTTCAAACCGATAACAACATCCATGTTCTTCGCAGCAATCAACATATCATCAACATGCAATAATAGAAAAATAAAAGAACCATCATCAAGGCTCTTAACATAGACACAACAATCATACTCACATCGGTTGTAGCCAATCTTGATCATATAGGAGTCAAACCGTTTATACCACTGTCTCGGAGACTATTTCAACCCGTACAAAGATTTCTTCAATCTACAAACTAAATGCTCGTTTCCAGGTTGAGTGAAACCTTCAGGTTTCCGCATGTAGATCTGCTCCTCTAAATCACCATGCAAAAAATCAGTTTTAACATCCATCTGCTCTAAATGCAAATCCCAACTGGCCACCAATGCAAGTACTGCTCGGATTGAAGTGTGCCTGACCACAGGAGAAAAAATTTCATCATAATCAACTCCTTTCTGCTGTGAAAAACCCTTTGCTACCAAACGAGCCTTGAACTTGAACTTCTCCCCCTCTTTTTCTGTTACTGCTGGTTTCTTCTTATATACCCATTTGCAACCAATCGCCTTTTTACCCTCAGGAAGGCGAACCAACTCCCATGTACGATTGTGATTCAAAGACTCCATCTCCTTAACCATGGCTGCCATCCACTTGTCGTTTTCCTGACTAGTAACAGCATCATGAAAATTAACCGGATCATCACTGCTAACAATAAGTGCAAAAGAGACCAAGTCTTCAAAACCCAATCTACTCGGAGGCTTTATATTCGTCCGTCTCACCCTATCTCTGGCGAGACTATAATCCTGCAAATCATCCGTAGTGGAACCACCAGAAGTCGGTTGAGAAGTTTCTGGTTTCTCAACTGGAAACTGCTCGAAATCCACCACTGTCGTGTCTTTCTTCTGTTGCAACATAGATTGTTCATCAAAAACAACATCTCTACTGATCACAATTTTCTTCGCAACTGGATCCCAGAACTTGAATCCTTTGGCACCTTTCTTGTAACCCAGAAAAATGCACTCCTTCAATTTTGCATCAAGTTTGGATCTCTCATCAGCAGGTACATGCACATAAGCAGGACAACCAAAAATCCGTAAGTTATCAAAACAAACATCATGACCAGTCCATACCTCTTCTGCAACTTTCCCAGCCAATGATGCCCTTGGCGATCTGTTGATAAGATAACACGCCATGTTAACAGCCTCAGCCCAGAAGTGTTTGGGAAGCCCCGCATTCAACCGTAAACATCTGGCTCTTTCATTCAACGACATGTTCATCCTTTCCGCAACACCATTCTGTTGTGGTGTCTTGCGCACTGTAAAATGTCTCTTAATCTCGTGCTCCTTACAGAAGTGTAAGAACTGTGAATCTGTGTACTCCGTACCATTTTCATACCGCAAACACTTGATTTTTCGTCCTGTTTGGTTTTCTACCTCAGCTTTCCACAGCTTGAACTTCTCAAAAACTTCATATTTCTGTTTCAAAAAATACACCCAAACTTTCTGTGAAAAATCATCAATAAAAGTAACATAATACCTAGATCCACCCAAAGACGATGTCGTGGAAGGCCCCCATACATCAGAATGCACATAATCAAGAATCCCTTGAGTTGTGTGCCTCGCAGTCTTGAAATGGACTTTAGTCTGTTTACCAAGAACACAATACTTGCAAAAATCGAGCTTACAGCTTTTGACACCATGCAACAGATTTCTTTTGTTTAATTTTGTCATACCACATTCACTAAGATGAGCAAGACGCATATGCCACAGTTTTGTAGTATCATCACAGGACTCAACATAATAAACTCCACCTGCAACGGTACTCCCTAACAATCTATAAATATTTCCTGCAGTCATCTTTCCTTTCATCACAGTCAAAGCACCTTTAACAATCCGAATGGTTTCCCTATCCTCATCAGCCTTAGGGATAAAACCATTCTTGTGCAAAGTGCCCAAAGAAATCAAATTCTTCTTCAAATCTGGGATATGTCGAACACCACTCAACGTCCGAACAAAGCCATCATGCATCTTAATTCTGACATCACCAATACCAATAATATTGCAACATCGATCATCACCCAAATAAACAGAACCAGAATTAACCGACCTGTATGTCGAAAACCATTCCCTATTTGGCGTGATGTGATAAGAACATCCAGAATCAAGAATCCACGTATCCGTCAACTGAGTCGTTGAAATAGAAAGCATATCACCCTCACTGCAATCAGAATTGTCATCCTCGACCACGTTCACAGACCTGGATGAAACATCACGCTTCTCATCAGTCTGCTTTTTCAACTTCGGATAGTCTCACTTCAAATGTCCCGCCTCCTTGCACTTGTAACAGTGAATTGTCTTCTTATCCCTAGATTTGGATCTGGAATTCCGCTTGCCAGACCCTGCCTTCTCTGGCTTCCGTCCACGGTCTCGATTACCCTTGACGTATAAGCTATCGGCTTGAGAGTTTTCCCCTGCATTCTGCTTCCGCTGGTTGTGAGCCAACAAGGTTGCAGTAATCTCCTCAACGTTGATAGTCTCTTTCCCATATGTAAGAGTAGTCACCATATGTTCGTAAGAGGGAGGCAACGAACACAACAAAATCATCGCTCTGTCTTCATCATTAATTTTACATCAAGCCGAGACAAATCAGAAACGATTTGATTGAAGACATTCATGTATTGCGCCAAATCATGATCGTCCTGCATCTTCAGCCCATACAGCCGCTGCTTTAGATACAGTTTTGTCGTTAAGGATTTGGACATAAACTGACTTTCCAACTTCCTCTAAATTTCGTCTGGAGACGATAGATGCATGACGTGATACATAACCTCGTCCGCCAAGCATAATCGTATGGTTCGTGCCACTCGTTGTTGCAATTCTTCCCAATCTTCCTCCTCCATCGACGCCGGCTTTGTAGGTCGCAAAGCCTTCAGGATCCCTCCTGCGACAACAGATCCTTCACCCTCGTTTTCCATAATCCGAAGTTACCCAGACCATCGAATTTCACGACTTCGAATTTTGCTCCTGACATCTGATACCAATTGTAGATAAATCGGGCAAAGTAAACGAAAGAACACAAGAATTTTAACGAGGTTCGGCAATGTGCTTACGTCCACGGTGCCTAGGCGGCGCTAGAAAATTTTATTACGAGACTTTCTTTGTAAGGACAGTTGATGTTCGCTGCGTTCGCTTCGCTCACTCCGCTCCATCCCCTGTCCTCTTTACCGGTATATTTATGAGCCATACCTTACAGACCCGAATCAAATCTTGGAGTATTAGAACACTTTCACAAGGAGGTAAAGAAATCTTCATCAAATTAGTGTTACAAGCTTTACCATTATACGCGATGAACTACTTCCTTTTTCCAAAGACACTATGTAATGAGCTAGAAAGCATAATGGCAAAATTTTGCTGGCAAAAATAGGAGAAAAAGAGAGGCATACATTGGTGCACATGGGAATTATTAAGCAAGATGAAAGAAGATGGAGGAATGGGGTTCCGCGACCTAGGAAAATTTAACATTGCACTGCTAGTAAAGCAAGGCATGAGAATTAATGATCAACCCAGTACTTTAGTTTGTCGAGGTCTAAGAGCTAAGTACTTCCCTTCGAAAAATTTCCTAAAAGCAAATTTGGGATCGCAATCATCCTACATATGGCGGACCATATGAAGTGCACGGGGGTTACTAAAAAGGGATTTGCTGGAAAGTAGGGAATGGTTTGAATATCTCGATATGGAACGACTATTGGTTACCAGGAAGGACACCGAAGAAGATGATGAACATACTACTAGAAGAAGATGAGCACACCAAAAAATGATGTTTGAGCTACTTAACCTAACCACAAAACAATAACGAGAAGACGTAATCGACAAGAGTTTCCTCAATACAGACGTTGAAGAGATTATATCCATCCAAGTCTCAACTTACGAGCAACAAGATGAACAAGTGTAGAGTGATGAACATACAGGAATTTATACGGTGCGTAGTTGGTACCGAATGCTGATAGAGGAAGGTGCAAACACATATTCAAACGCTTCAGTTTTTGGAAGAATATGGGAATGCGAATGTCAAAGAAAAATCAAAAATCAATGCATGGGAACACTACCACAACTATGTCCCAACTAGACAAGCGTTGTACAAAAAACATATCACAAACAATCCACAAGGTCTTCTTTCTCCAAACCAAGTAGAGTCTAGCTTACACATTTTGAAAGACTACTCGCTTGCCTAAGAAGTCTGGAAAAAATTACATTACCTATGGTAAAAATCAAAATCAATGCATGGGAACACTACCACAACTATGTCCCAATTAGACAAGTGTTGTACAATAAACATATTGTTAGGACCGTCTGCGCACCCCATGGCGCAGCGGAAACCAAAACTCGATGGTCTCAGCAGCGATCCAAGTACACAAAATCGAAATCGGGAGGAAATGATGCGAATACTTACAATGGGTTCCTTGAAAAACAACAAAGACAGCAGCGACTAATGGTGATCACGAACGGTTCGAATCGTAAGCCTCCACGAAAACACGTCTCGGCCTCTACTTAGTTCACCTGATTGAGAGCAAAATTTACTTTTCCCAAAAACAGTTTTGAGAAAAAACGGTTGAAGAACATGGCTGCTAGACCTTACCTCACTGTAAATATATCAGTTACCCTAACATATTAGAGATTTTATGTTATTTCGAATTAATAAAAAATCTTATTTAATTAATTCAAATTAAATATACATTAAAGACTTATAATCTAAATTACTATCTTTAACATTTATTTAAACTCTTATTTAATTATTCCGAATTAAAATATCTATTAAAATAGTTGTAATCAAAATTACATTCTTTTATGTTTACTTACTATTGTAATATCCCAAAATCGGGACTAACCTGAGATCAACATGGTAAATAACTGATCATATTATCCGACCTGTTATGAACTCAACCTGTAAATGATTCAACTTATTATTGAACTGGTCTGATATTTATCTTACTTGATATTTACTTGACTTATAAGTTATAATTTATGAAGTTGTGAGATTATAAATTTATGATATTATTATGTGATAAAATACTTCTTCACTATTTAAGGTACATGATTAATTGTGATAATTAATTTAATATGTTTATTTTTTATATTTATAAATTGTATTCTATAAATAATTAAATATATTTAAAAGTTCAATTAGATTAATAACTTGTTAGTGATAAATTTCATATATAGACATCAAGCCCAGGGACAGTACCGGAAAAGTCAAACCGAAATAAAGAAGGCCTGGACGTGTGGTTTAGAGCGATTCGAAAGGAAAAAGGGCCAATTGAGAGGGAATTAAAGAAGCGGTTGAATGAATTAATGGAGATGGAACCAAGCGAGGATACACTGGGAGACATTACTGAAATAAAGTAGCAGATGAACATGGAGGCAGATAAATCTGAAATTTATTGGGAGCAGAGGGCAAGGGCGAAATGGTTAAAAAATGGGGATAACAACACCAGTTTCTTTCATCGATTCGCGTCCCAACGAAAGAAACAAAATCGAATTAATGCATTGGAAGATGAAGAGGGGGACAGGAGGCAGGACGTAACATCCATTCGGAACATTGCAAAATGTTACTTTGAGAAGCTGTTCCGAACCGAATTGGAAGAAATTGGCGAGAAAATTGTTTCTGAGATATGAACGAAAATAACCGAAGAAATCAATGAACTGCTACAAAAACCATTAACTTATGAGGAGGTAACAAAAGCAATAAAGTAGATGAGCCTGATAAAAGCATCAGCTGAAGACGGACTGGGGGTACTATTTTATCAAAGGTTTTGGTAAATTGTGGGCCCGGAAGTGGCTAGATATTGTATTGTACTTCTAAAAGGCACAGAGGATATGATTGCCGTTAATCTGACGCACTTTGTGTTGATACCTAAAGTAAAAAACCCCAACCGAATGACTCAACTTCGACCAATCAGTCTCTGCAACGTCATCTACAAAATAGTCTCAAAGATGGTGGTTCACCGAATGCAAGATCATCTTCACCTCTCCGTCGATGAAGCTCAGAGTGCGTTTGTTCAAGGGAGATTATTCACAGATAATATCATTACGGCTTATGAGCTACTACACTCGTTCATGAAGGAAAGGTTATTTCGCCTTAAAGTTGGACATGAGCAAAACTTATGATAGGGTTAAATGACAATTCCTGTGGTGAATGATGGAAAAAATGGGTTTCTCCAAACAGTGGCTCGAGTTAATCACCCGATGCGTTTCAATGGTTTCATATGCGATGGTAATCAACGGACAGGTGGGAGAGATGTTCACACTCCAACGAGGACTGCGACAAGGGGATCCATTAAGCCCTTACTTGTTCCTATTATGTAGCGAAGGTCTTTAAGTTCTTTTAAGACAGGCAGCAGATCGGGGTTCTTTGAAGAGAGTAAGAATCAATAGATACGCCCCAACAATTATACACCTCTTATTGGTTGACGACTGTCTAATTTTGACGAAGCGACGAGGTTGGCGGGTGAATTAAAAGAGATACTTCGAACCTATGGTAAAAGATCAGGGTAGGTAATAAACTTCGATAAATCAAGACTATTCTTTAGCTCCAATGTATACGATTCGAATAAAGATGACGTCAGACACGTCATGAAAGTGGAGAACACATCAAACCCGGAAAAATACTTGGGATTACCAGCAATAGTCGGGAGAAACAAAAAAACAAGCATTTGTTTTTTGTGACAATGAAAGAGAGATATTGGACCCGAATCAAATCTTGGAGTATTAGAACACTTTCACAAGGAGGTAAAAGAAATCTTCATCAAATTAGTGTTACAAGCTTTACCATTTTACGCGATGAACTACTTCCTTTTTCCAAAGACACTATGTAATGAGCTAGAAAGTATAATGGCAAAATTTTGCTGGCAAAATTTTGCTGGCAAAAATCGGAGAAAAAGAGAGGCATACATTGGTGCACATGGGAATAATTAAGCAAGATGAAAGAAGATGGAGGAATGGGGTTCCGTGACCTAGGAAAATTTAACATTGCACTGCTAGCAAATCAAGGCAGGAGAATTAATGATCAACCCAGTACTTTAGTTTGTCGAGGTCTAAGAGCTAAGTACTTCCCTTCGAAAAATTTCCTAAAAGCAAATTTGGGATCGCAACCATCCTACATATGGCGGACCATATGAAGTGCACGGGGGTTACTAGAAAAAGGGATTTGCTGGAAAGTAGGGAATGGTTTGAATATCTCGATATGGAACGACTATTGGTTACCAGGAAGGACACCGAAGAAGATGATGAACATACTACTAGAAGAAGATGAGCACACCAAAAAACAATGTTTGAGCTACTTAACCTAACCATAAAACAATAACGAGAAGACGTAATCGACAGGATTTTCCTCAATACAGATGTTGAAGATTTTATATCCATCCCAGTCTCAACTTACAAGCAACAAGATGAACAAGTGTAGAGTGATGAACATACATGAATTTATACGGTGCGTAGTTGGTACCGAATGCTGATAGAGGAAGGTGCAAACACAGATTCAAACGCTTCAGTTTTTGGAAGAATATGGGAATGCGAATGTCAATGAAAAATCAAAATCAATGCATGGGAACACTACCACAACTATGTCCCAACTAGACAAGCGTTGTACAAAAAACATATCACAAACAATCCACAAGGTCTTCTTTCTCCAAACCAAGTAGAGTCTAGCTTACACATTTTGAAAGACTACTCGCTTGCCTAAGAAGTATGGCAAAAATTACATTACCTATGGTAAAAATCAAAATCAATGCATGGGAACACTACCACAACTATGTCCCAATTAGACTAGCGTTGTACAATAAACATATTGTTAGGACCGTCTGCGCACCCCATGGCGCAGCGGAAACCAAAACTCGATGGTCTCAGCAGCGATCCAAGTACACAAAATCGAAATCGGGAGGAAATGATGCGAATACTTACAATGGGTTCCTTGAAAAACAACAAAGACAGCAGCGACTAATGGTGATCACGAACGGTTCGAATCGTAAGCCTCCACGAAAACACGTCTCGGCCTCTACTTAGTTCACCTGATTGAGAGCAAAATTTACTTTTCCCAAAAACAGTTTTGAGAAAAACGGTTGAAGAACATGGCTGCTAGACCTTACCTCACTTTAAATATATCAGTTACCCTAACATATTAGAGATTTTATGTTATTTCGAATTAATAAAAAATCTTATTTAATTAATTCAAATTAAATATACATTAAAGACTTATAATCTAAATTACTATCTTTAACATTTATTTAAACTCTTATTTAATTATTCCGAATTAAATATCGATTAAAATAGTTGTAATCAAAATTACATTCTTTTATGTTTACTTACTATTGTAATATCCCAAAATCGTGGCTAGTGACTAAAATAGAAATTATGAAACTTTGAGGCCTGATTTTGAAAGATTTAAAAGTTCAGGGACAAAATTGGAATAATTAGTGGATGATTGTTTAGTAAATATTAAATGAAGTAAGGAGTAAAATGGTCTTTTCTAAGGAATGATTTTATTTCTCCCATTATATAGGAGAGCAATACGTGGAAATGGTGTAAAAAGGAAAGAAAAGTATGGAGCTTGGGTGGTCTTCTTCCTCTTCTCTTCCCGTGGCTCCTTTGGTAAGGTAAGTTGGTTAATTCTTTCGTTTTAATGTTGGTTTTAATTCTTGGAGTGATAGAAAAGCTTAAAGAAAGCTTAAGAGTGTTTAAAACTCAAAGAGGATTAAGTTATGTAAGATTGAAGGTAAAGAGTTTTAAAGGAACTATTGAAATAGAGTTAATAAATAAGTTTTGAAGTGAAATTTGACTTGTCAAGGATCTAACTAAGAAATTCGGAGTGTTAGAATTAAATTTGGAGTATGTTGAAAAATTAGTTTAATTCTTGAATTTCATATGGATTATAGGATTTTGAGGTTTAAGAGGTGCTAAATGAGTATTAATGAGTTTAAGCATGTGTATGTAAGTTAGGAATATGTAAGGGGATGTAATATGAAACATTTTCACTAAATTGAGTGAATTTTCAGGTTAAAAAAGTATGTTCTGGGCAAGGTGTATCAGTACCCTATGAATAGGTACCGATATACTAAGACCAATTTTGAAGAACATCTTCATGGTGTATCGATACATTAAGGAGTGTATCGATACCCCCTTGAAGCGAAAAAACTTCGAATGTAATTTGTGTACCGATACATAGGTAGTGTACCGATACACCAGTGAAGGGATGTACCGATACCCTATAGTGTGTATCGATACACTTCAAAGGGAAAATAGAAATATACCTTTCTTTTAGTCTAAGAAATGAAGATTAGAGTATGCCAAGTGGAATGCTGATATGTATATTATACGTATGATTGTGTAGATATCGATAGAGAGAAATGTCCAGACAAGGTATCAAGTAAAAGCCATCAAGAAGAGATAAGGGAACGGTATTGACTAGTGAGGCTAGGTGAGTGCACACTAGATAGTATATGGTGTTTAATGGAAATAAGACTTGCGATAAGTCTATTTCCTATAGTATTATGCATGAATGCATGAACATGAGCATGTGTTTTTTTATGAGTGTCTGAGTTATATGTTATTATATGTGTGACATGATTGTATGAATATATGCTAGTGTGATAAGACATAGGAACCGATATAAGTGATATATATATATATATATGTGTGTGTTTACATAAGTTATATGATATTGACATAATGAATGAGATGAATAGGTGACATAAGCTACCAACTAAAGACTTATTTGATATATATATGTATATGTATGTGTAAACATAGGATAACTAAGTACAAGTTATACTATATGGTAAATGATTACATGAGAAAGATTATGAGACTCTATGAGAATATTATATAAATTAAGGGACATAAATATAAATGATGATATAAAACTATATGATAAGTATTATAAGGAAGATATATATATTTAATGGAAAATATATTATAGGAGTTATAGCTTAAAGAACTATAAAGATAGATGGGAAGATTATAGGAGTCATGTGGAATTAAATTAAATAAATAGATTAACTTAGTATATGAATAATATGAGATAAGTGAGGTAAATTATATGTTATGGTATAAGTTACAGGAACTGTATAATGCCATGATAGGGTAATAAACCATATAAATTGTTATGTGAGCAAGTGGAAAAGTGAGATGAAATAAGTAGTATTTACTTATAGGGTAATATGATATTGTATGACCTTAAGAAATAATTATGCTCAATTATTGTGTAAGATAAGAATGTTGTATTACTATATGAATTATATGAAAGAGTATATAATTGGGACTATATGTCTATGTATTAACTTTAGGAAGTAAAATAAGTTTGATGATATGGAAATTGTGTGATTATAGTATATGTGATATGCAATATGTGACAATGATATATAGGAATATACAAGAATGTTATATGATATGAGATCGATGACTACACATACATATGATACGTGGTAGAAGAGAAGAAATATGTGAATTATATGGAAGTGAACTATGTGATCATATGAAAATATGATAAAGGGCTATGTAACATGAACGTGTGAATGTATAATAAGATAAAATAAAATGTCCATGTTATGTGTCATGAAGGCTAGAGGTATAGTTGGCATGCCAAGAGTCGAGGGTCTACGCGATCCTTCGGGATATACAGAGGTCCTTCGGGACATACATAGGTCCTTCGGGACATACATAGGTCCTTCGGGACATACATAGGGCCTTTGGGACAATTTCATATGCCACTCAGTGGATCTTTATACGAGCTGTGGTGACAGCATAGGTGCACAACCTCAATGTACTCATATATCTTTAGTTCTCACATATGTACTTGGGCTAAAAAAGAGATAACAATGAACTTATGACATATGATGTATATGCGTTTGTGAGATGAATTGTATTATATGATTTTAATGATGATATGAGTATTGTGTGGTTACATGAGTCATGTTGATTAAAATGTTAAATACAAAAGGACATGATTACAAGATATAAATGATAATCATATTGATAGTGAATAAGGTTAATGATGGAAATGATGAATGATGTGTATATGTGTACATTTGATTATAAGAAATGCTATATTGTTTTGTGTGATAGCATGATATGATATGTTCATGGATGGTTAAGTAGTTAAAGTTACTTTTATACATTTAATGCCTCACTAAGTCATCGAATTAGCGTGTGAGTGTTTCACACGTAGGTTCTGGAAGCTAGAAGATAAGCTAAAAGGAGCAAGACAGGTCAGCATCTCCCTTACAAAGTTCAGATCAGAAAAGAGATGTTTTAAATGTATTTTGTTATTTTGAATATAATTGACATGTACTAATAGATTGAGTTGAATATGCTCTGATAGGTTTTGTAAAACCAAACAGTTTAATTCATGTAAAATAACAAATTTTATTTAATGAAAGTTTAGATTTTCAATTTTTTTTAGAAGAGACAAGTTTTGAAAAGTCAATGTGACACCTCAGACTCGGATCCGGATCGGAAACGGGTTGGGGGTGTTACAACTATATTTGGGATAATTAAAATCATATGTATATCAAATATACATATATTAACTCTAGATATATTTTAGTAACATACAACAAATTATACATCTTTGCTCATTTCAATCCTAGGGTATGACCCTGTAGGTTCTTGTAATGTTAATAGTAATTATTAGAACAATTCTAATATTACATACAATGAGTGACATCTAGCAATATATCATTGTCACCTAAGTTACAAGAAATTATGATTTGACATATCATATTCGTGATTAACTCTTTTATGTATTACATCCTTTTGTCCTTTATATCTTGAATAGACACAAGTCTTGGAATAGTCACACTTGTATAGACCATCTATTGTTTCTTGATATCTAGAGTAGACTATAATTAACGAATAACTTGTGATATCTCATATCAAATTATTCGAGCATGACCATGCATTTCTAGTCTCACTCAATCAAGTGGCATGTGATATATTTCTTATTATGTAGGAAGGACAAATCATATCTTAATCATACACACCCACTACATATATCGATATATATTCAATAACAGTCTTTATAGTGCAACCAGTTACGGAGCATGTTTAATTGTATCAAAACATACAACAATATATTTTGGGATAACATTGATCTTAAGTTTGAGGATCATACATATAGTCATCACTATGAGCAATGTTATGATCGTTACATAATAATCCAAGACATATGTTCATGGTGGGTCAATCCAATACATTGTTCTCTAACAAAATAATCATGTATAAATTCTGACATCTCTATGTCAATGACAACTCGTTGTCACCAATCAATAACATGTTAGTCTTAAGTGTATTACTATTGTCCATTCCCATAATAATACTTGACTATGGATCTTTTTAATAATAATAATGTTATTATATGGACTTTATTATCTTTTAGTTTATGTTAAACACAAACATATAACTAAAAATAATAGTGGCAATGCCTTTATTCAATAAAATCGGTAAATAAATGTATTATTACAATCATCATATGATTGGTCTTAGGGAATAGTCTAACAACCCACTAGAACTAAGACCAATCACTCACATATTTAATATCAAGTGACTCAGTGTGACAATATGCATCTGTTGTGTAAAAGGCTTCGTCAAGGGATTAGCAATGTTTTCATCCGTGTGTAACCAGTATATTTCCACAACTCATCGATCTATGATCTCTCGAATGAGATGAAAGCGCCTAAGAATATGTTTGGATCATTGATGAGATCTGGGTTCCTTTTCTTGTGCAATGGCTCCATTATTGTCACAACGGAGTTCTACAACATCTGATATGCTAGGAACAACTCCTAGTTCCGATATGAACTTCTTGATTCAAACATCCTCTTTTGCTGCTTCACTGGCTGCAATGTATTCAGCCTCTGTTGTAGAATCAGCTATTGTGCCTTGCTTCAAACTTTTCCAACTCACAGCACCTCCATTAAGACAAAACACAAAACTCGATTATGATTGTGAGTTACCCTTTTCAGTTTGGAAGCTGGCATCAATATAACCTTTTACACTAAGCTCTTCCTCCCCTCCATAGACAATAAATTTATCTTTAGTACTTCTTAAGTACTTAAGGATATTTTTAACTGCAACCTAGTGATTTTCACCAGGGTTTGCTTGATATCGACTCATCATGCTTGAAGCATACGATACATCTGGTCTAGTATATATCATGGCGTACATGATAGAACCAATAGCCGAAGCATATGGAATCTTATTCACCCGTTATCTTTCTTGTGGAGTTGAAAGACACATTTCTTTTTAAAGAGAAATTACATGTCTCATAGGCAAAAATCCTTTCTTGGATTCTTCCATATTGAACCTTTTCAGCACTTTGTCTATATATGTACTTTGACTCAGACCTAGAAGTCGTCTTGATCTATCTCTATAGATCTTAACTCCTAAGATATACGCTACCTCACCCAAATCTTTCATAAAAAACAACTACCTAACCAAGTCTTAACAGACTGTAAAGTAGGTATATCATTTCCTATTATGTATATGTCGTCTACATACAAGATTAAGAAAGAAACAATAATCCCACTAGCCTTCTTATAAACATAAGGCTCATCTTCATTTCTGATAAACCAAATTCTTTGATTGCATCATTGAAACGAAGATTCCAGCTTCGAGAAGCTTGCTTTAGTACATAAATAGACCTTTGTAGCTTACAAACCTTTCTAGCATTTCCTGGAGCGACAAAACCTTCTGGTTGTGTCATATACACATTTCTTCAAGTTATCCATTAAGGAAAGCGGTTTTGACGTCCATTTTTTAGATTTCATAATCATGGAATACAACTATTGCGAGCAAGATCCTGATGGACATAAACATAGCTACGGGGGAGAATGTTTCATCATAGTCTACACCATGAACTTTTCGAAAACCCTTAGCGACTAATCGCCCCTTGTATGTTTGTACATTACCATCCATGTCAATTTTCTTCTTGAAAACCCATTTACACCCTATAGGTTTGACCCTTTTAGGTGGTTCAACCAAAGTCCACACTTGGTTTACTGACATGGAATTCATCTCAGATCTAATGGCTTCAAGCCATTTCTTAGAGTCTGGGCTAGACACTGTCTCTTGATAAGTTATAGGCTCATCTTGATCCATAAGAAGAACATCTCCATGTATGGTAATGAGAAATCCAAATCTCTCAGGTGCATGGCGTTCTCTTGTAGAGCTGTGCAGTGGTTGTGTTTCTAAATTTGTTGAATGTTCCTCAACAACTTGTGAAACATGTTCAACTTCAGGTTCACTGATATGTTGTTCTTGAACTTCTCCAAGTTCAATATTTCTACCCTTCCCTTTCTTTGAAAGAAATTCACTTTTGAGAAAAACTCTCATTCGAGAAACAAACACTTTGTTCTCGTTAGGGTTGAAGAAATAGTATCCTTAGTTTCTTTAGGATATCCAACAAATATAAACTTATGAGATTTAGGTTCGAGCTTTGTAGACATCTGGTGTTTTACATAAGCTTTACAACCCTAAATCTTCATAAAAGACATACTAAGATGTTTCCCATTCCATATCTTGTATGGTGTCTTTTGAACTGATTTAGATAGAAAACAATTTAGTATGAAAGCGGTTGTTTCAAGTGCATGTCCCCAAAAATAAGTCGAAAGATCACTAAGACTCATCATCGATCAAACCATGTCTAACAATGTTCGATTCCTTCTTTCAGAAACTACATTCCATTGTGGTGTACCAGGTGGTGTAAGTAGTGAAACAATCCCACATTATTTCAGGAGTTCATCAAACTCTATGCTTAAGTATTCTCCACTTCGATCTGATCAAAGTGCCTTAATACTCTTGTCTAGTTGATTTTGTACTTCATTTTTAAATTCCTTAAACTTTTTAAGGGCTTCAGATTTATGGCGCATAAGATAAATATACCCATATCGACTAAAGTCATCGATGAAAGTAATGAAGTAATGGAATTCACCTCTGGCTTGTTTATTCATCGGTCCATATACATCAATATGTATTAACCCCAATAAATCACTTGCTCGCTCACCTTTACTATTGAGCTTTAGTCATTTTTCCCAACAAGCAAGATTCGTATACATCATATTGTTCGAAAACAAATGAATCTAAGAATCCATCTTTATGGAGTTTTGATATGTGTTTCTCACTTATATGGACTAAACGACAATGCCAAAGATAAGTTTGATTGGAGTCATTTGTTTTTGATCTTTTAGTATTTATGTTATAAATGGTTTTTCTTGATCCAAAATATAGAGACCATTAACCAATTGTGTCAAACCATAAAAAACATTATCGAGATAAAAAGAACAACAATTATTCTTAATAATAATCTCAAAACCAATCTTGTCCAAACAAGAAATAGAAATAATGTTCTTAGTCAAACTAGGCACAAAATAATAATCCTCTAAATTTAAATCAAGTCCACTAGGAAAAAGTCCACTACGAAAAAATAAAACATATGTCACTATAGCTAATGCATCAACTCTTTCTCCATTTCCCACTCATTGGTCTACGTCTCCTTTAGCCAGATTCCTTCTCTTTTGCAGTCCCTGTATAGAAGTACAAATATGAGAACCACAACCAATATCTAATACCCAATAATTAGATGTTGAAAAATTAACATCAATAACATAAATACATGAAACAAATTTGTTTTGCCTTCTTGACATCTTCAAGGTAAACAAGGAAGTTTTTCTTCCAGTTTCCGGTCTTATCACAATGGAAACATTTTCCTTCCTTGCTAACTCCCCCTTTGGGTTTCAATGTGTTTTTTTCTTTCGGTTTAGCCTTACCATTGCCCTTAGACTTTGCCGCTACCTTTTTCTTTCCCTTTCATTTTTCCTTGTGGACCATCAGAATGGACTTAGGTTCAACCTTTTTCATGTTACTTTTAGCAGTTCATAACATGCCAAGTAACTGTGGCAAAGTCTTGTTAATTTCATTCATGTTGAAATTAAGGACAAATTGGCTAAAGCTATCTAGCAACGATTGTAGGATAACATAGGTGGCCAATTCATCTTTGAGAGGAAATCCTAACTTTTCCAACGTTTGGATATAGCCCATCATCTTGATGACATGAGCTCCTACAAGAGATCCATCTATCATTTTGCATTGAAATAGAGCTTTAGAGGTCTCATATCTCTCTTGACGTGCTTTCTCTTCATATATTTCTTTGATATTTTGAATCATCTCATATGCAACCATGTTCTCATGTTGCTTTTGAAGCTCAGGAGACATCCAGTGTCTAACATATCATCCATATGTTTCTTGAATTTGTCTTTGTCAGCTTTTGAAGCATTGGATGTCGGTTCATCAGGAACAAATTCTTCAATGACAAATTCATTCCTTTCTTGTTTGAGAATAATTCTCAAATTACAAAACCAGTCAAGGAAGTTTATGCCATTAAGTTTCTCATTCTCAAGTAGTGGTCGCAGTGATAAAGTGTTGTTTGCCATTAAATCTACAACAACGAAAATATTAAAGTAAGTAAATTTACCGAATTAAAAATTTATAAATAGGTCTTTATTTACAAATTACTCTCACTATTTTATTCAAAATTAAAAATCCTTTCTGTTTTAATTTCAGAAAAATTCAACAAAACGTTTTCTAGTGGGTGAGGATCCATAATACATCAATTTCCTAAATCAACTTTGGCTTTTCTTTTAGGATAGTGATTATTTAGGTAAATAACACTTTACTAGTTACATGTCATGTAACTCCTTTTGGTGAACAACTCTTGTTCAAATCATCTCATGACTTATCTAAATACTTAACCTCTAGGTTTTTAATCCTATTAGAATAACCTAGCTAAGTTATTACCAATATCTCAACCGGTTAGTATCACTTGCTTATTCTTCGCATTTAACCAAGATAGATTTATGTGTCAATTCTTTGAAAAATCCCACACAATATCGATCAAAGCCTTAACGAGGGTAAATATTGGACGATTAAGTTAACTTAGATTATAAAGAGGGATTTACGTAAATATCTCATCATTGTTCATTTTAATATTAGGCCCTTATTGATCTCATCAATATTCATTCTTATTTTAGTATTTGTTGCATTAGCCACATAACATATATAAGTAATAAATAAGATGCAATGTTTATAGCCCAAAAATAATAACTAAGGTGGCCCATTCCAAGCCAATGGGAGAACGAAAACCTTAAAACTTAAGATTACTCTCTAGGTATATTCACTCATTTAGCTCAGTCTGTTCTTCTGCTCCTTTTGAATCTTCATAGGATTACAATTTAAAATAAACTCGTTTTACATACGAGGGAATAAGATGAGAAGAGAAATACAACTGAAATATAGAAAGGCATGACATGCAAGTCGTATTTTAAAATCCAACCATTGTAAATTGAAAAATGGCTATAACCATGCATGTCAAACACCGTGCAAAAACAAACATATCATATATATATACACACACACGTTGTTACGCCTTGTTAAAAATACTAATATGGGCCTACAATCTATATTGCTTATTAAGGGTCAAGGGGCGAAAGGTTTTTTGGGATTCTTGGAAGCTAGCTAAGTTATTACCAATATCTCAACCGGTGAATATCATTTTCTTATTCTTCGCGTTTAACCAATATAGATTTATGTGTCAATGCTTTGGAAAAGCCCACACAATATCGATCGAAGCCTTAACGAGGGTAAATATTGGACTGTTAAGTTAACTTAGATTATAAAGAAGGAATTGCATAAATATCTCATCATTGTTCGTTTTAATATTAGGCCCTATTTGATCTCATCAATATTCATTCTTATTTTAGTATTTGTTGCATTACCCACATAACATATATAAGCAATAAATAAGATGCAATGGTTATAGCCCAAAAATAATAACTAAGGTGGCCCATCCCAAGCCAATGGGAGAACCAAAACCCTAAAACTTAAGATTGCTCTCTAAGTATCTTTTCTCTTTAGCTTAGTCTGTTCTTCTGCTCCTTTTGAATCTTTATAGGATTACAATTTAAAAAAGTCTATATTGCTGACTTTTGGAAAAACAACACTTCCGTTTCTATAGAAAAATAACACGATTTGATAACGCTTATCAACAGAATCGTGTTTTTTGGATTTTCAATCCCGAAGGTTTTTTTTCTTGCATCGGAACAACCATTGTTCCACTGCCAAATGCGATCTGCTATCGCATACCCACCGATCACCATGTCAACTATTGACATATGGATTTCGTAAATCCTTCAAGAAGTACACATATTGTAAAAACAGATAAACATATTAACATATTAATCATAACTTTAATCCGCCATTGATTTCGCACAAAATCACATAATCGCCAAACAAGTAGAACCAAAACATGCATTTCATACACATCACATTAACCAAGAATTTAACCCGAATTTGGATCGTACAAGTGACTCTGATACCACTGTTAGGACCGTCGGCGCACCCCATGGCGTAGCAGAAACAAAAACTCGACTGTCTCACCAGCGATCCAAGTACGCAAAATCAAAATCGTAGCAAAGACAGCAGCGACTAATGGTGATCACAAACGGTTCGAATCGTAAGCCTTCACGAAAACATTTCTCAACCTCTACTCAGTTCACCTGATTGAGATCAAAATTTACTTTTCCCAAAAATAATTTTGAGAAAAATGACTGAAGAACATGACTGATAGACCTTACCTCACTTTAAATATATCAGTTACCCAACATATCAAGGATTTTAAGTTATTTTGAATTAATAAAAAAATATTATTTAATTAATTCAAATTAAATATATATTAAAGACTTATAATCTGAATTACAATCTTTAACGTATATTTAAACTCTTATTTAATTATTCCAAATTAAATATCGATTAAAGGAGTTGTAATCAAAATTACATTCTTTTAATGTTTACTTACTATATTCGGGATAATTAAAATCATATGTATATCAAATATACATATATTAACTCTACATATATTTTGTACATCTTTGCTCATTTCAATCCTAGGGTGTGACCTTGTATGTTCTTGTAATGTTAGTAGTAATTATTAGAAAAATTCTAATATTACATACAATGAGTGACATCTAGCAATATATCATTGTCACCTAAGTTACAATAAATTACGATTCGACATATCATCTTCGTGATTAACTCTTTTATGTATTACATCCTTTTGTCCTTTATATATAGAATAGGCACAAGTCTTGGAATAGTCACACTTGTAGAGTTCATCTATTGTTTCTTGATATCTAGAGTAGACTATAATTAACGAATAATTTGTGATATCTCATATCAACTTATTCGAGCATGACCATGCATTTCTAGTCTCACTCAATCAAGTGGGCTGTGATATATTTCCTATTATGTAGGAATGACAAATCTTATCTTAATTATACACACCCCACTACATATATCGAGATATATTCAATAACAGTCTTTATAGTACAACCAGTTACGGAACATGTTTAATTGTATCAAAACATACAACAATATATGTTATGACCATTACATAATAATCCAATACATATGCTCATGGTGGGTCAATCCAATACATTGTTCTCTAACAATATAATCATGTATCAATTCTGACATCTCTATGTCAATGAAAACTCTTGTCATCAATCAATAACATGTTAATCTTAAGTGTATTATTATTGTCCATGTCCATAATAATACTTGATTATAAATCTTTTTAATAATAATAATAATAATAATACTTGATTATATAGACTTTATTATTTTCAGTTTATGTTAAACACAGACATATAACTAAAAATAATAATAGCAATATATTTATTAAATAAAATCGATAAATAAATGTATTATTATAATCATTGGTCTTTGAGCATTCTAACACATATCACAATCAATCCACAATGTCTTCTTTGTCCAAACCAAGTAGAGTCCAGCTTACACATTTTGAAAGACTACTCGCTTGCCTAAGCAGTCTGGCAAAAATTACATTACCTATGGCCTTCACAGAGTATCCAGTGGAGCTTCAAGGATTGGCTTAGTTGGACCTTTGACAACACCTCAAGCAGAAAACAAACAGAAGTATTAGTATGTATTTGGGAAATTTGGTTCGCTCGAAACATCAGGATGCATGAAGGAAAAACCACAAGAAGCGAAGTAGTAGTTACCCTGGTGCGCAACAAAACTCAAGAATATGCACTGGTAAATAACAGTATCCTCGGACCTCATCCACGCTCTGAAATGAAATTGTCCCCACCACCCCCAAACATGGTAAAAGCAAAGTACGACGCAAGTTTCAAAAGTTCAAAAAACAGATGTTGTCATCAGAAACAATCTAGGGCTTGAAATGGGAGCATGCAGAAGACTTAACTTCAAGAATCCCAACGGCTTTCGCAGCAGAGGCAGTGGCGGCGGGGCATGCAATCCAGCTGGCCTTGGATTTAGGTTTCAGTCGGGTAATTATAGAAGGGGACTCTAAATCGGTGACGGAGAAGCTGGCCTCGACAAACCCAGATAAATCTAAGAAAAACGCCTTAATCTGGGAAGCACAATAAAGGGAAAAAGCTTTCCGGCAGTATGCCTTTCGCTACCCCCCCCCCCCCGCGAAGGCAACAAAGTGGCCCATCTAGTGGCTACAGACTCAGGAGAAGGATAAGACGAACGGTACTGGATCGAGGACATCCCAGAAAAAAAAAAAAGCTGCAAAAGATAGGCGGTGGATAGATCCGCCGTAGATTCAACAGAGGAGGGGAGCAGAGAGGGTCGATTAACCTTTTTCTTTTCATCTTCTTACAGAGAGCAAGACATCGGAAGCATTTTTCTTTTTTTTTTTTTAGTAAGAAGAACGGTCGGATATTTTAGGTTGCCACTTTATTTTAATGCTTTTTAGGCATGGTTTAATTTTTGTTTAAGGACGAAACATTTGATTGGCTTTTATTGTCGTTTTATTAATTGATTTCATTCAAATAATAATAATAATTCTTTATAATTTAAAACAAATTATTAATTGTGATTATTAGATTAACAAATTTATTATAATCATTAAATTATTAAATTTACTTTCTATATTGATTATGATCATTAAATACAAAAATTTAATTATAATCATTAAATTAACTTTATTAAATTATTGATTTATTGAATATTAATTTTATTATATTAGAAATTAGATTAAATAAAATGTCTTCAAATACCAATAAGTTTAATTCATTATTTAAATGTAATAATTTGAATATAATTTAAAACTTTAATATATATATATTTATATAAACATAATTTTGCTTATAATAATATTAAAATATGAGATTGAAAAATATTAAAATTTATAGTCTTTTTTAAATTTAAATCATGACTTCGTCTTTGATCATGTAATACGATAACTATTATGTAGCAATTAAGTAATGAAAAACTTTTAGAGTGGACTTGGATTTAAATCTCAACCGTAAATCTGTAAATAAATTTATCAATTAAGAGTTAGACGGAAATTAATTATAAGTGATTCAAATCCATTAAGTGGCCTCAGTAGTAAAATAAAATTTTAATTTTTTTAGGGTTTATGGGTTCGAACAGCGACGTCTGTAGGGTACGTGTATTGTCAATGAATCAGTAGGTTAAGAAAGTTCTAAACAAATACTAACTTTGTTGTCGCAGCCGTCTTTCGGGTGGGCCTGAAATTGGTCTTCGACTTGAAAAAAATGGGTTAGAGTTGCCACCAATCATTTTAAAAAACTATTTAGGATGATCGGACACCATCTTACCTGATCTGCGTTTTACTAGAAATGTGTCAGGTTCGGAAGCCGGTTACAGTCGATGAAGGATTAGTACCCTTGTACTGCCCTTTCGATATCAATTAATTTGTTGGTTGTCTTAATCGCGAAAATTAAATTTTAAATCGAAATTTAAAAATTCAATTTGAATTGCTTACTTTGGATCGATTGAGATTACAACTAAAAAAGTCAAAAAGAATGTTAAATTGAAAATTAAAAAAAATAAAAATAAATGAAGAAATATCAAATAAAAGGAGAAAAAAAAGGCTAAAAAAGGGTTTTAAAAAATAATAAGTAAAAAAGTAAAATCATATTAACAGAAAGAATAATAATTTAAAAAATAAAATAAGTAAAAAAATATTAAAAGGGATAATAAAATAATAATGAAAATGAAATAAAATAAAATAAAAAAATGAAAATGAAAATTCGAATCAAAGGATTAAATTGAAAGGAACTAAACATTAAAGGCTTAATTGACATTAATTACGGGCTGCAAGAGAAAAAATAAGAAGTTAGAGGGTTAATTTGAAAAATATAAAAATGTAAACATGGATTAAATTGAATAAATTGAAAATTCAGAGATAAAATTGAAATAGGTGACCAAAATGAATTACACTTCAAAAGTTGGGGGACGGAGGAAATGAGTTAACTATCCCCTAATTACACAAAGGCCCCTCAACTATAAATAGCCTAAAACCGAAAAAAATCATTTTTCACTCAAACCCAAAAAGAACTCTTTCTCCCCCCCCCCCAAAAGCTCTCAAGCAAATCCCTCTCTAGCCATCTTCTCCGATGGAACCCCACCACGCCGGTCGCCTCTGACCGCTACGATCGGCTGCCGAAAAAAATTAAAACTCACTTCAAATCCTCTAAAAATAACCCTTCAAATGTCATAGATATACCCTTAAAGTTTCGACCTTTACCTCTTCCGACAATGATTTTCAAAACCCAGTGACCGTTCCTCCCTCCGAACCACGACCGACGCTTGTCTTTCCTTTTTTGCAAGTGGTTTCTCGTGTTTTCATTTGTTATTGCTGGTTTTCTCTATATTTTTTGTGTGTTGTTGCTTGGTTTTGCTTGGGTATTTGGCTTTTTGTTGTATTCCTCTTGTTCAGTCGATTTGTGTTGTTGTGGGTTTGTTGGCTGTTGTTTTGGCTTCGTTAATTTCGTGGTTCCATTATCCTCTAATACACCGGTGATGTCCCTTTTTATAGCCTCTGAGGGGGACTTATCTCCCTTGAATCGGGTGTTGTAGTCTCGATTTTGACGGGATTGTGGGTTGTTGATTGACCAGCTAAACGGGATAGGTTAGTCCCGATTTAGCCGAGATTATTTGCATGACCGATTTGCTGGTTGTTCATCGGTATGTGGCCGGAAACCTCGGTCGGTTGTTGGCTTCTGATTTCTATGATTTGCTGTGTGGCACCAGAACTAAGTGTAAAAACCCTAATATGTTCCTTTGGGCTGAATCGGGTTTGCTGGGTCAGGCTACCAGGTTGGGCCTTGTTTTTGGACCTCATTTAAACCTAAAAAATAAAAAATAAAATAAAAATAAAGATAAAAATAAAATAAAATAATAATAATATAAAAACTACTATAATATGTTTTAGAACTAATATATATATATATATATATATATATATATTCAAAAATGTTTTTAAAATTATATATTATATATATTTTCAAAGCATATTTTCAAAAATATATATTATATATATTTTCAAAATGTTTTCAAAACTATATATTATATATATTTTTAAAAATCATTTTCAAAACAATATAATATATATATATATATATATATATATATATATTCAAAATGTTTTCAAAACTATATTATATATATATATATTCAAAAATCATTTTCAAAATTATATAATATATTTTGTTTTAAACCGGTTTTTAAACAGTATATTATATGTTTTCAAAAACTGTTTTCTAAAAATTATATATTATATTTTTCAAAAATTATACTATATTAATATATATATATATATAGAGCTGTCCCTCTTTGTCCTTTTTTCGTGTAACGAAAAATAGGACAAAGATAAAAGGACACAAATTTTCGTTCGGTATGAAATGGTTCCTGAGTCTAATATTCTCCCTTGTGGAGTTGAAAATTGACTTCGATATTGCAATTAGGAATAACTCCCTGTTAAATTGAGTTGCGGATGACTCCTCCATCGTGAAGTCGAGTCCTTCTTGAAATGATATGAAATTGAAGCCTTAGTTTGGAATTTGAATCGGAATGTGGCTTCTTGTTGCCAAATCGTAGTCAACTTTGGTCTTCTTCTCGGTTTAAAGACCTTGGTTTGAAAATTCGACTGGAAAGTAGTTTCTCGACACTGCCATGTGGTTGATAGGCCCTCAAGCTAAATGAAGTTGAACTCGAAAGTTTTTGTTGAAAGATAACCCTTCTCGCCATGAGTTATGTTGTACTAAGCTGAGAGATTTCCCCAGATCTTCCTTTTGACTTAAATACCTCTGTTTAAACTTCAACCGGAAAGTATTTCCTCAGTGCTACCATACGGTTAATATGTCATCGAGCTTAATGGAATCGAACTCGACAGTTTTTGTTGACAGATAGCTTTTCTCGACTTAAGTTATGTTGTAAATTTGATATGCCCTTGAGTTGAATGTAATCGAGCTCAAAGGTTTTGGTTGACAGATAGCCCTTCTCGCATTGAGTTGTACTATAATAGGATGGGAGATAACCCCCTATTGTTGTAGATGACCAATTTGCTGTGAAACTAAGTCAATCCACTTGGGCACGATATCCTTCGTCGTAAAGTTGAAATCGTGGATGGCTCCTTCGCTGTGAAGTTGAGATTTGAATTGGATGTCCTTCGTTATAAAGTTGGAATCCAAAATTGTTTTGCTTTCGAGTTCAATATCTTTCGCTGTGAAGTTGAAATTGACTCTGAATGAAATTGGAAAGTTGTTTGTTCACACAGCTTTTCTCGGCTTAAGCGGTGTTGTAAATTTTCTCTAAATGAAGGATGACCTCCCTTTACGGGTCTTAGCCGATCATAATTCTTTAAATGATTCCCTTCACTAGAAAGCCAAGTGGTATATTCTGTCAGCCGGATATCATCCGTCGTGGAGTTGAAATCTGGCTTGAAAAAGTTAACTGAAAACTAGCCACTCGTCGTTTAGTTCCACCGAAGGGAACTATCTAAAGCTCGCTTGCTTGTCTCTCGAATCCTTCCATAATGGCCTCTAACTCAGCTAGGGTTTCAACATCTTCTTATTATTGTCTTTGAAGGGACTCTCCAACTCAGTAACCTTTTTCTCATCTGCCCCTGCAAATTTTGCCAACTCAAAAAGGTCGACTTTTGATGTGCTCGGTGTAAATTCTGGTCTGTTCTGAGTCCTTTACATTATAGCAGAGTGGCATATTCTTTGATTGCGGGTACCACGTCTTCTTGGTTGAATTACCTTGCAAATTGTCTCCCTGACCGTAGCCAAACCTCTGCCTTTTTCACCTCTTGTATTACAACCCCTTTATCCATTAATGCAAATTATTTAGGTTTAACGAACACGTTTTGGTGGAACAACACCTCTTATGAATGATGTAAATGATAAAAATAAAATGAAAGAGGAAAAAAATGAAAGGAAATAGTTAGTGAGGTAATGATAATAATTAAAATAATAATGAAAATAAAAAGTCCTACCCCACATGCTTATTGTTCATACCCGGACATGATCTCTGTCCCGCAAGTTTATTTTGAACAAGTCCTAACCACATAAATTTCTAGTTCACATGCTCTAGACAGAAAATAAAGCATAAAATAATCTTAAAATAGTCTAGGGTTTGAAATAAGGTTTTGGGGTGGGCTCTAACTCCTTGTAGTCTCCCGATTTATGTTCTAAAGAAGGGTACTCGAGTTCTCCTTGCTGGTGCCCCCTTGGGCTGGCCAAACCCTTAGTCCCAAGCCCATTACAAGCTTATGTGGACTAAGTTAAACTCGAGAGGATACATTCCCTTATGTCTACACGAAGAATAAATTCACACGAAAACATAAGGTATATGAATCCCGAAGGTTACTTGTTAGGCCCGTATGTAGGAAATGATCAACTCCTGATTCATTGCTTCGAGGAGAGTGTCCGGTTCAGCCATCCGATGGTACAATCAGTTAAATCAATCTCATATCAAGACCTGGAAAGATTTAGTCAAGTCATTCTTGGAACAATACAAGCATATAAATGATATGAGACCAAATCGAGTCCGCTACAAAGCATTGAGAAGAAGCATAAAAAGAGTTTCAGACAATATGCACATAGATTAATGGATTTAATTGTGCAAGTTCATCTACCCTTGGATGAGAAGGAAACCAAGAAGCTCTTCGTGCAAATCCTGAAAACTACTTACTTCGGGCACCTTGTTACAATCACATCAGAAAATTTCTCTGACTTAGTTATGGCTGGGGAGATGATTGAATTGGTCGAGGGAGGGGAATCAAGCAAGAAATCTCTTATGAAGAAGAGAGATAAAGAGATTAATAACATTAACACCTACAACTCCAACAAAAGTGTTACAATCTCTAACTCAAAAACAACTACAGATGTACCATCAGGTACTTCTAGTCAAAATATGAGGGAACCTAGGAAAGAAAGAGAAAAGAAGCATTTCGATCCTATTCCCATGATATACAAGGAACTGTATCAACAACTCTTTGACACTCATGTAGTGTCACCATACCCGGTATAACCTATGAAGCCCCCATACCCCAGATGGAATGATGAGAACGATCACTGTGAATATCATGGTGGTGTGCCTAGCCATACTATTGAGAATTGTCTCGCATTCAAGAGGATCATGCAAAGAATGTGTAACAAGAATTGGATCCACTTCGAATCAGGAGCACCAAATGTTGCACAAAAACTTTTGCCTAACCATCAAGAGATTGGATTAATGAAATTACTACAGATAAAGACATGAAAGTTAAGACTGATGTTTCTGAAATAAAATCTCGTTTGGCTTGGGTATGGAGACAAGTGGTGAAAGTAGGGTTTCTTGCACCATATTTTGATACATCAAGGAGTGGATATGGTAACCACTATTGTTACCACAATAAAGAAAGGTATGAAGTGCAAGATTTCACGGAGTTTAAAGATTTGATCCAGCTCATGATGGATAGGAAGGAGCTGAAATTCTATGACGAAATCCAAGACTCTCCATAAGCATATGTTTGTGCTACTGAAAAGTCATCCGAAAGCGGATATAACAAGGGTCGTCCTTTGGTAATTACCCCTAAAGTGACAGAAGATAAAACACAAGCAAAAGTGGTGATCACAACAACCTGACCTTTTTCCTACAAGTACAACAAGCAAGTGCCTTAGAAGTATGAATGCTAAGTAAGCACCCTGAAGGTGGATGACAACAAAGTGGGGCTTGTCGTAGGGAAACGCTACTTCCAAGAGGCTAAGTCCCCCAGAGATCACTTGAACCCTTCAAAAGGGATATGTTGATAATAAACAAGCCAATAAAGGAGGAAGAAGCTATAGAGTTTCAGAAATTTTTAAAGAACGGCGAGTACAACATCGTAGACCAATTACATAGCCTACCGACATTTGTTTCAATGTTGGCATTGCTGCTAAGTTCAGAAGCCCACAGGGAAGCACTTTTGAAGGTCTTAAATCAGACGTTTTTGCGACAAGACACACCAGTCAACAAGATGGATCGATTGGTTAACAATATTCAAGCTGATAATCTCATTTCATTTTCTGATGATGAGATTCCGTCTGAAGGAAGAGGTTGAGCTAAGGCATTACACATCACCACTCATTGTAAGGGGCACGCCTTACAGAGTGTGGTAATTGACAATGGTTCAGCCCTTAATGTGATGTCTTTGGTTATGTTAAAAAGGCTGCCAATAGATACTTCCCTCATTAGAATATGCTAAGGTGTGGTCCGAGCATTTGACGAGACCAAGAGGGAGGTAATTGGCAAGATTGAGGTGCCTTTAACCATTGGACCTGCTACTTACAATATTGAATTTTTAATAATAGGCATCATGCCTTCCTACAACTACCTTTTGGGAAGGCCCTGGATCCATCAAGATGGAGCAGTACCATCTACGTTGCACCAGAAAGTCAAGTTTGTCATGTACAGGGCTCTTGTAATTGTTAATGTTGAAGAAGATATCATGGCGAGTGTGACTATTGACGCACCATACATAGAAGTAAATGATGAAGTGGTAGACTGTTTGTTCCGCACCTTAGAATTTGTGAATGCCATATTTGTGGCTGAAGGAGGAAGGATTTCCAAACCACATTTCTCTGAATGCACTAAAATAGAGATCATACAGACTTTGAGAAGAGGTGCTAAGGTAAGAAGAGGATTTGAGAATCTGTTACAAGGAATGATCAACCCCATTTTTCCTATAACAAAGCTATACCGGTTTGGGCTTGGTTTTCAACCCAGACAACAATAGAAGAGAAAGGAAATCCAAAAAGGTCAAGACAGAATGTTGGCCAGATTAAATGGGAAAGATTTTCAATGGGAACCCATGGTTTTCCACATCTTTATGGAATATTTAAATCAGGTGGTTGAGTTTGGGACCACCCCACCAGATTTGGAGGCTACTTTGAAAGATTGGAGTATTAACGTTATAACCATAAAGAATGCCGAAAATATGGAAAGGCCAGGAATCTGCCCTTGGCCACCTAGGTCGGTTCTTAACAACTGGAAGGATGAAGAATTACCTGTGGTTTTCAAATTTCTTTCAGAGTAATACTCAAACTATCCCTATTCTCTTACACCCAGTGCGATAGGTGATCTTTTGTAAGGATGAATAAATGTTTTTTTTTAAATTCAATAAAAGATGTAGTTTCTTTCACGACAAACATTTTTGTTTTTTCATTTCTTTTGAACTCAATTTTCTTTCATTCAGTACTTTGTTTCATTCTCTTTGGAATCTAATTTTCGGTCATTTCGTGAGGGATATTTTCCTCTCATGCATACACATTCCTCCCAAGATAATGATAATGCAGGCGCTGATGATCCTAACCTGGAAGTGGATTTTGAACAGTTCGATTATCTTGGGGAAGTTGATGAATGTGACAATGAAGACGAGTGCAGTTTACCTTCAGAATTGTTAAGGATGGTAGAAAGAGAAGACAATAAAATATTGCCACATGAAGAGAAAATCGAAGTCATGAATCTGTGCACAAAAGAGGAAAGAAAGGAAGTCAAAATTGGCATAACTCTCTCGACTGAAGCAAGACAAAACTTAATATTCTTACTTCAAGAATACAGAGATGTGTTTGCATGGTCATATCAAGACATGTCGGGGCTAGATACAGATATGGTAGGCCACAAACTGCCTATCAAATCATAATGCAAACCTGTATAACAAAAGCTAAGGAGAATGAGACCTGAAATGCTCCTTAAGATCAAGGAAGAGGTCAAGAAACAATTTGATGCTGACTTCTTTCAAGTGGCCAAGTATCCGGAATGGGTAGCTAACATAGTGTCGGTTCCAAAGAAAGATGGGAAAGTACGAATGTGTGTCGATTACTGAGACCTTAATAATGAGAGTCCCAAATATAACTTTCCTCTGCCCACATAGACACTTTGGTGGATAATACTGTCGAAAACGCTTTCTTCTCATTCATGGATGGATTCTCAGGATATAAGCAGATTAAAATACATCCTGAGGACATGGAAAAGACTACATTCATCACAATGTGGGGAACTTTCTACTACAAAGTGATGCCCTTCGGATTAAAGAATTATGGGGTAACATATCAAAGAGCTATGGTGACCTTGTTTCATGACATGATGCACAAAGAAATCAAGGTTTATGTCGATGACATGATTAACAAAGCACAAACCAAAAATGAACATGTCGAGAATCTGAGAAAGCTCCTTCAAAGATTAAGAAAGTTCCAGCTGAAACTGAACCCCTGTAAATGTACCTTCGGGGTAACATCTGGAAAGTTGTTAGGCTTCGTGGTCAGCATGAGAGGCATCAAAGTCGATCCAAATAAAGTTAAAGCCATCCAGAATTTACCTCCCCTGTAAACACAGAAAGAGGTTTGAGGTTTTCTGGGAAGGTTAAATTACATAGCACGATTCATATCTCAACTGACCGACAAGTGCGACCCAATTTTCTGCCTTTTTCGAAAAAATAACTCTAGAACATGGGATAAGGATTGCCAGACTGCATTCGAAAAAAATAAAAGAATACTTATCTTGCACTCCTATCTTAATGTCTCCTATCCAGGGTAAACCTCTATTCTTGTATTTATAAATATTCGAGAATTCAATAGGGTGTGTTCTGGGTCAACATGATGAAACTGAGAGAAAAGAAAGGGCTATTTACTACTTGAGCAAGAAGTTCACTGATTGTGAGGTCAAATATCCTCTTATTGAAAAGGTTTGTTGTGCTTTAGTCTGGCTACGCATAGACTCAGACAATACATGTTGTACCACACCACTTGGTTGATTTCCATGTTAGACCCACTAAAGTATATAATGGATGTGCTTGCTCTCTCTGGAAGGTTAGTCCGATGGCAGATGTTGTTATCCAAATTTACATCAAGTACGTGAGCCAAAAAAGCTATAAAGGGAAGTGCCAAATCGGATTTCTTGGCAAGCAGAGCTGTTGAAAATTACGAGCCACTAGACTTTGACTTCACGAACGAAGATTTGATGGTCATATCCTTAGAAGAAGAAAGTACTTCCACTTGTAATACCTGGAAAATGCATTTTGATGGTGCATCAAATGCATTAGGACAAAGTACTTCCACTTGCAATACCTGGAAAATGCATTTTGATGGTGCATCAAATGCATTAGGACATGGAATTGGGGCAATATTAGTATCCCCGGAAGGAAATATAACCCATTCACTAGCAGACTGAATTTTGATTGCACCAACAACATGGAAAAATATGAGGCTTGTGTTTTGGGGATTTGAGCTGCTATTGGACAAAATATAAAGACCTTATAGGTATATGGCTATTCAGCTTTAGTGATCTATCAATTCTGCAGAGAATGGGAAACGAATGATGTAAAGCATCAATACGTGGAGCACAAGAGCCCTTTCACAGGGAGGAAAGAAAATATATATTAAATCGGTACTCCAATCCATTCCACTTTACGCAATGAACTATTTTTTACTACCAAAGACTTTGTGCACAAACTTAGAACAAATAATAGCTTGATTTTGGTGGCAAAAGTTGGAAAAGAAAAGAGGCACCCATTGGTGCACCTGCGAGAAATTAAGCAAGCTAAAGGAATAAGGGGAATGGGTTTTCGTGACTTAGGAAAATTCAACATTGCCTTATTGGCAAAACAAGGTTGAAGAATAACGAATCAACCTACTGCACTAGTGAGCAGGATTCTTCGGGCAAAATACTTCCACACAACAGATTTCTTGAATGCCAGGTTAAGACCACAACCATCCTACATTTGGAGCGCGAGAAGACTAATGGAGAAAGGAGTTTGTTGGTAGGTAGGCAATGGTAAATCAATTTCGATCTGGAGAGATTACTGGCTCCCGGAAACAGTTCCACGAAGAGTTGAAACCGATAGGAGGGAAGGAACATAATGGGTATCAGACCTAACCGATATCAACACCAAAACATGGCGAGATGACTTAATTGATAGATTCTTTTCAAACATGGATGCAGAGATAATAAAAACTATTCCACTGTCGAGTTTTGAACAAGATGATATACAAGTGTGGAGTGGAGAACACACAGGGTGTTACACAATGAGAAGTGGGTATCGTCTATTATTAAGAACAGAGGAATCTACAGAAGACAACGCAAAGAAGCATCGGAAGATATAGGATAGCAAATGTCAGCGAAAATTTAAAATCCAAGTCTGGGAACACTACTAGGGTTACATCCCAACCAATCAAATATTGTTTAATCGACACATGATCAACGACCCATTTTGTACTCTATGTCCCAACCAAGTAGAATCAAGCATACACATCATAAAAGATTGCTATTTGGCTAGACAAGTATGGCGAAATTTACATTACCTTTGGCCTAGACAAAGCTCACAGTGGACTTTCAGTGAGTGCTTAAGTTGGCTTCTGTAAGACAACCCTCGTGAAAAATATAGTGAAATCTTAGTTTGTATCTGGGCTGTGATTCGCAAGAAACAAGAGAATCCACAATGGGGAAACAACTAAATGCGAAGGGGTACTTACTTTGGCTTGAAGCCAGTGCAAGGACTACGCCTTAGCAAATAATGGTGTACTGGGACTGTGGAAAAATCCTATTACGAGATGGTCCCCTCCTCCCCAAAACATGTTGAAGATCAACTATGACGCATCGTTCAAACAAACAAAAAATAAGGCTGGTCAAGAATAATAATCAGAAACAATGAGGACTACGAAATGGGAGCATGCAGAAGAAAATTAGTAAGAGTAACTTCACCTTTCGTAGTTGAAGCCTTAGCGGTAAAATAGGCTCACGAACTGGCAGTGGACATGGGTTTCAACAAGGTGATACTAGAAGGCGACTCCAGAAAAGTAATTGAGAAATTAGCCTCTATGCAACCAGACCCATCGGAAATAAGTGCGTTGACTTGGGCAGTACAACAGCATGCCAAGAAACTTATAATCTGCGAGCATTGATTCATCCCAAGGGAAGGAAACAAAGTAGCACACCTTTCGGCTACCAACGTAGAGGAAGGAGATGAAGATATATTTTGGGTCGAAGAAATACCAGAGTGATCGGCAAGGCAAGAGGCGGAGGACATACGTTGGGTAGATCCACCATAGATCCATGGTTAATAGATGAACTGAAGGCTCGATTATAAGAGATTTTTTGACAACTTCTTGCAGGATTCTTCAATATTTTCATCAAGAGAAAGTGAGCTGTAGAACGGTAGAAGGGAGAGTTTTGTTTTTATTTCAAAAGTTACTTTCAAAGCTTTTTAGGGTTACTTTCCTTTTTGCTTTAATTTTGAAGTCACATGGACAACTGTTTGGTTTACTTTCATTATTTATTTTTGAATAAATATCCGACGACTTTGGTTTCAAAAAAAATGTATGTATGATGTATTATAAATTGATATGTATGAATCGATATGTATGTAAAGTGTATGTATAATGTATGTATGTATGTATGATAATGATAATGATAATGATAATGATATGCATGTATGTATATATGTATGTATTGATGCATACATGTACATATGACAAACATACATACATGTCTACATGTATACATGCATGTAATGCATGCATCATACTTACTCATAAATATTATATATACATGTGTACATTTTCTACATAGTACGTGCATCTTATATTCATATCATACATACATTCTCATGCACCAATATATTTTTATACGAGTAATATTTTCTAAATAAAAATATGGATTAAGATGTTAAACTTTGTTTCATCGACTTTTTAAGTGAATGCAATATAGTTCAATTTGATATTAATTTCAGCTTTATATTTTACGATTGTTTTAATTTGATCCCCGCATATTGTTTAATTTATTTAAATTTCAATTTATAATTTCTTGTATGTTCAATTTATTATCCAAAATTGACTCATACTTGTTTATATTTTTGTAATTTACTCTAAATCTTATAAATCACATCATAAACTTCATTCAAACCCTATAAATTATATCATAATCTCCAAAACCTTATAAACTTTTGTTCACCAACTTCTTAAATGAATACAATTTAGTTTGTTTTTATATTAAATTCAACTTCACATTTTACAATTATTTCTATTTAATCCATGTGTGTTGTTTAATTTATTTAAATTTCAATTTGCAATTTCATGTTTGTTCAATTTAATCCTTAAAATTATATTTTTAACTGAAATTGGTCCATACTTATTTATATTTTTATAATATACTCTAAGCCCTATAAATCACGTCATAAACATCATTTCAAACTCTATAAACTATATCATAATCTTTAAACCCTATAAACTTGTGTTCACCAACTTTTAAAATTGATGAAATTTAGTTCATTTTTATATAAATTCCATCTTTACATTTTATAATTGTTTCTGTAATACCCCAAAATTTCATCTAGTGACCAAAATGAAATTTTTGAAAGTTTAGTGACCAAAGTATAAACTTGGGAAAACATTAGAGACCAAAGTGTAACTTTAAAAAGTTATGTAATCTTGTCCCGTAAATAAATAGTTTACCCCAAGAATTATTTTTTCGTGGGAATCAAATTTTTGTACGGATTTTGAATTAAAGCTATAAAGCGATAAAGTTCGAGAAAATTTTGGATAATCGGATCAATTCAGATATTTGAAATATTTTAAAGGATGGTAAGGAAAGGTTAATAATTTCATTTCCATGACTTAAAATTGAAGGATTTAATATGGATCATTGGATTTAAGTTGATTTTTGCATGTTAAATATGAATCGTTGGTTTTAAGTGACTAGATTGTAATTTTTGGAAAATTACAAGGGAAAATTGGAAGATGAGAAATTGTTTGTTCATGTTTGACTATGATGATGTAAGGGATGATGAAATCATGGTAATTTAGTAATTATCATGAAATTCAAGGGTAAATTGGTAAAAATATTTAAATTTTAAGGGTAAATAGGTAATTTGGCATTAAATGAATTTTTAATTCATTTATTTTATAAGGAATGATGAAGAATTTTCAAGAGATTTGCTTATCTTCATCCTCCCATTCTTGTGAGCTATATACAAGGTAAGAGAAATTTTCTTTTTGATTTTCAAGCCAATTTATTAGGAATTTGGATGAAAACATGAAATACAAAATTCATATACATGAAATTCTCTATCATTTGGTGCCTTTTTTTCCATGAATTTCATGCTTAAAACCTTATGTTCTTGAATTGGATGGATGAAGGGGAGGTTAGGTTTTGATGAATTAAGGATGATTATGATGTAGTTGATGTTAGAGAATCATTTCCATGCTTGTATGATGATTAAAACCACCTAGAACTGCTTATATCATATTTGACCATGCTAGGGTTTATGATGAAATTGGTTGTTTGAATTGAAATTGATATGGACTTGATTTTAAAGTATTGGAAATTATGTTTAGAATTTGAATTCATGGTTGAATCAAGTTGGGAATCAAGTCCAAGTTGTTATGGTAGTTTTAGCCAAGATGAAATAAATAGGAAAATTTTGTGGAAAATTATTTTGAGGTTAGAATTGATGAATGGATGATTATGTAAGCTTTAGAAAGTTATTTTGACTGATTTGGATTTTTTTAAGTTTAAGGACCAAAGTGCAAGTTGTAAGAATTGGTGAAGAAATTAAGGAATCAAAACAATGAAAATTGTTTAAATTTTTTAATATGACAGTAATTTTGAAAAATCACCATAAACTATATAAAAATGATTAGGAAATGATTTTTATACAGTTGTGTTTTTATGTCAATCTAGTTTTTTTAAAAACAAACGGGTATCGATTTCAAATTTTATAATGAAAGATATGAATTTTTTATCGATGATATGTCAGAAAATAGGGTAACAGATTCTACTCAAAACAGATTATGGAAATTGGATTAGAAAAATCACTATAAATTGTACAAGTCAAATTAGAATGAGTGTTTTATATGGTTAGATTTGTATTCGAATCTAGTTTTAAACAGAACAAATGGAATCAAATTTCAGTTGTAGATTCATACAGGATCTTGATTCCTTAAGGGTAGTGCAAGTTGTCAGAATATGGAAATTTTTGAATTTAAGTGGAAATGGATGTAGTATCGAATAAGTATCAATATAATTTTTATGAATTTTATTACTAGATTGTGTTTATGTTAGTAAGAAACTAATATATACTTTGGAATGTATGTGATGTATAAATGATGAACATGTAGCTCGAGATCAAAGAAAGCTTAAAGCTAAAGAAAAAGTTTAAGAGTGAAGCTAGAATCGCTAAGTAAGGTTACTAGTGAGGCATTTTACTTATAATATGATAAGTATGATAAGAGGAAGACTTACGATGGGTCAACCTTGAATGATTTAAAAAGAAATTGATTTCAAATCGTTTTATTATATATTTTATGTTTTTTTAAATGATTTCTTTGAACAATTTCGGGTAAGAACTGCTCAATGCATATTTTTTATATGATATTTTGATATGTTCGTATCTATGAATAGTTTAATATTTTAATGATATGCGACTTTGATGGATAAGCCTATTATATGTGCATTGATATATATATATATATTATACAATACTTTATGTTGTTATTATTTAAAATGGTTATTATAAGTGAATGATATATGTTATTTGATTGTGATGATGTTTGACGAGATTCTAATAAGTGAAAGATAAATGATTTAATAAAAATGCTCCTTATAAATGCATTGAGAGTCATAGGTATAATTGGCATGCCATGGAGTTAGAGCATTTAGCACATGTCTGATGTCACTTATATGACAGTGGTTTTGCTAATAGCTTCGTTATACTTAGCACGTGTCTGACGTTTGTGTGACGGTGGTGCTACTAGCAGCTGGATTATACTTATAGCACATGTCTGACGTCTGTATGACGGTGTTGAACTATATGATATTTATCATGTGTCTGAAATTTGTGTGACAATGGTGCTACTATTTGGTACTTAGCACGTGTCTCGCGTTTGTGTTATGCTGGTGCTAAAGTACCAGGAACACATTTTATGGCATGTATATGAAAATGGTGCATGCATGTATGTGATGATGGTGCAATGTATTCCTTATTATTGGAACATTGATATTGTGTTCTACAGTACTTGATCATTATACGTATATGCTCATCTGACTCGCGTGCCTTGCATTCGCAGTGGTTTACATTGGACCAATAAATGAATAAATGAATAGTATATGCTATGAAATAAAAGTGAATGATATAGGTTTGATTAAATTGATTGAAAATAAGTTATGACACTAAAAATGCAAATTGTTTACAAGGTAGATAAACTGCATATGATATACTTACATGTGATTATGTGCTATGTATTCTCATTTATCATACATTGGACTGTAATATTTAATGATATGTGAACATACATGTTTGATATTGAATATATTATTTATGGATTGATGAATTACAAATCAGTAGATTTATGTAATGCTTTCATATTTTGATATTTATGTTATGTTTTGCTATACATATGTCTTATTTTTACTATTATTAAAATTATAATGTCTTGCTAAGTGTATACTTAGCGTGTGATGATTTTCACACGTATGAAAAGAAGAGCGTTCGGAGTAAGGAGCTAGGCCCAACATCAATTTTTGAAGATCATATCCGCTCCAGAATTAGTATGGGATCTTTTTGAATGTTGATAGTACTAGTTGGCATGTATACTAAATGGTTGTGATACTTAAAAATAGTCATGTTTGAATTTGGTTTTGACGGATAGTATTTATTATTATTGTTTATAAATAAAGTTTTGTTGATTAATATTTTAGTTAATTGATTTTAATTGCTATCGAGATGAAAAAATTTATAATTATTGATACTAGTTGAATTATTTTTATAAGAAATAAAATTTTACTGATTTTCATGTAAGGACTGTATTGAAAGAATTGTGTTACATCCTGGACTCGTATGAGGTAACGTATATGGGAAATGGGCGTTACAGTTTCGATTTGATCCCTCATTCCTGCGTGTTGTTTAATTTATTTAAATTTCAATTTGTAATTTTATGTTTGTTCAATTTAGTCTTTAAAATTATATGTTTATTAAAACTGACCCATAATTATTTATATTTTTTGTAATTTACTCCAAATCCTATACAATTACAAATTACAATTTGATGTTAATGAAAGTCGAAAAAATAATTAATGCAAAAATGACTCAAACTAAAGTCCATATGTACCCGATAAGATCTGACCTGAATTTTATCTGTCAATAATGTGACCTAATCTAAATGAGACCCGAACTGAAATCCATCTGAACCTGAATTAAAATGATATTTAACTGGTTCGGACCCAAACTATTTTGATCTGAACTGATATCGATACGAACCCGAACTGAATCTGATTTCAAATTAACCTGAAAATAATATGAACTGAATTGAACCAAACCTGGCCTAATCTGAGTCGAACCATTAAATTGACCTGAAATAACACGTATCTGATTTGACCTGACTTGGAATGATCCAAATGAAACATGAACGGTTACCTGATTTTACATCCTTAACTATAACAGTAATGGTTTTTAGTAACAAACCTTTACTTGGGAGTAGCGATGGGCACAGGATTCTAACCCGACAGGGTCTGACTCGATCCTATTAGATCATTTTTTTAAAAATATGATTTTGGGTCAGGTTTAAAGTGAAAAATATTCGATCTGATCTGACTTGAAAAATGTAATATTACCTTATATATATTTAGGGATAATTTTAATAATATCTCTTTATTTATTTATTATTTTTTAATTAAATCCCTATTTTTGATTAAATCAAATTAATATTTTTTTATAAATATATTATTTCAAGTTGGGTTTAGATTTTATCTCAAAAATGTGGGTCGGGTTTAGATCGAGTGAAGGGTGTATATTTTCGAGTCGAATGGAGGATGTATATTTTTTGGGTTGGATCGGGTCGAGTGACTAGAAACCAGACCCAACCCGACTCATGCCCATCATTACTTGGGACTCTGATTCATGCACTACAAAAACCTTTACTTGGGACTTTGATCCAGCTACAAGATGCTTCATTTTTTTCATACGAGTGCATGTTATCGTACACTTCTCAAAGAGTAAGTGTTTCACGATAGTATAGGATAATATCTCTAAAGGAAGAGTAAGAAGGAAACAATGAACATAGGAGAATCAATCCTAAGTCTTTTTTGTCATATTTCACATCCATGCTCTCCAGGTCGGAGATTATCTTCTTGAATAGATTTAGGTGGTTTTTAAGTGACGAACCTTCTACCAACTTTTGTGAGTAAAGACGCTACTTCAGGTGCAACTTATTGGTCAATATTTTCTTCATGCATAGTTGCTTCAATTTTTCCCTTAAAGAACAATATGTATTTTCTTTTAACACATTTTGCAAAATTTTTAATTTGATAAGTGTAAATGAATATGAAATAAAACTTTTCAATCCTTTTGTTTTTGTTCTTTCGTCTATTTGAGATGTCTTGTTATCAAACCCTTCCAATGTATCATCTAAGTCCAACTGTGCAAGGATATACTAAATCTTCACCTGCCATAACGAGAACATGGTGTTACGATCTAATAATGAAATTTCATATTTCATTGATGTCATTATCATGATCAGACCTAAACCAAAAAGACCTGATACCAATTTTTTATAATCAAATTGTGATAATTATGAAATAAGAAAAATAAGATCGCAAGTAAAACAAGAAAACAAAAACACCAAGATTTACGAGAAAAATCCTTTCATGAAAAATCATAAGTAGAAGAAGAAAATTTCACTGATAAGAATAAGAATACAATAGGATTTGGAGAAAGAAAACTTGATTTATTTATAGAGATAGATACTTAAATAGAAAATATATGTATTTAATAAAAATCTACTCAAAGTAGGTTTTCTACATAAAAGGGAATAAGTTTCTACTTTTAATCAAACTAGATTTCTTACTTTGTCAAAATTATATAGCATGTAAACGAACTGAACAAACACGAACGGGGATATGTTCATGTTCGTTCGTTTAACTTTAACCGAACAAATGAATAAACACGAACATAATCGAACAAAAATGTCTTGTTTGTGTTAGTTTGTTAAGGGATGTATCTTGTTCGTGTTCGTTCATTTAAATGATAAATGAACACAAATGAACAAACATAAATAAATGGATGTAAACGAACATAAACGAACACAAACGAACGAACGTAAACGAACACAATAAATTAACATAAACGGACGTAAACGAACATAAATGAAAATAGATTTTTTTTTCTTTCCTAACAATTTTAGGATTATATTTTATTTAAATTTTTTAGCTTTTTTTTTGTATTTAAAATTAATTGAATTTTAAAATATTTATGGGCATAAGATTAAAATTTATTTAGCTTTAATATTTTAAATGGGTCTAAAGTGATTGAGATAAACATAAATGAACGCATATAAACAAACATAAACGAATGAACATAAATGAACATAAATGACCAAACATAAATGAACGAACATAAACTAACATATTATAGAACGTTCACGAATGTAAATGAACAAACGAGCCCTTTGTTCATGTTTGTTCATTTAATTAAATGAACACAAAATATTTTTCATGTTCGTTTGTTTAATAAATAAATGAACATAACAAAAACTTCCCACCGAACGGTTCGCTGAACGTTCAGTTCGTTTACAGGCCTACAATTATATCTTAATTAATTTGTATCACATTATATTTGAATTTAACTCTTATAACGACTTTCATATAATTTTTTATTTATTATTTTTATCGATACTTTGAGAAATTGTTTATTTCATATCATTTTTTATTTATTATTTTTTTCGGTACTTTGAGAAATAGTGTCTATTAAGGTATGCCTCATCATTTTTAAAACATTGACATTTTACAAATAAAAATCCATTTTCTTACCTTCTACCAATTTCATAACAATGAATAAAATGAACTCACATATAGAGAAATGGTTATTAAGAAGAAGAAAAAACTTAGGATATGTAGATATCCGATAAGAACACCAACTTATAGGCTCGACTTCATACAATTCAATGTGAAAATAATCACCACCCATTATGTAATGTTTCTGTCATAATTCAAATTTAGGATTAAAGGTTAAAGTTTTTAAGACTAAAGGTTAGTTTGGTATTTTATGAAATATCAATGTTAAATTATATTATTTTCTAAAAATGTAAGGACTAATAATGTGATTAACCCTACTTTTAGGGTAGTTAAAACCCATATTCTCTTCTTCTTTTTTTCTTTTTTTCCTTCTTTTTCCCTCTCATTCTTAGCACCAACAGTTTCTTATTATTTCATCTTTTTTAATCTTTGATCGATTCATCATCGACTGAGCTACCGTGATGACACCATTGGACTCACCACATCGTCCCTGTTTAGCTGGTGTCGTTAGTGAGGGTAAAGAGAAAGAACTTTCAAGTTTTGTAAAAAAACATATCTTTGCTGCTCACAGTCACAAACCAACCTCAGTAAGGGACTCCTATTACCTTAAAATTCAATTCTAGAAAATGGGGTAAAAATCTGACAATCGTAGCCTTCACACGCGTTGCCCCCTGTGCGTGGGCGTCGTCCACAGCTAGAGAAGATGTTAAACTAGTCTAAATTAGTTTAATTCGAATCGGTTCAATCCAGTCGAATCGAACTAGACCCGATTAGTTGATCGTTGACTTTGACCAGTTGATCGTTAATTGTTGATTTTGACCTTTGACTTTGATCGTTGACCGTTAACTTTTTTTCAACGACCTACCTGACATTTTTAGATGTTCTAAATCTGTTTTTGTATATCGTTTTACCAAATTCTAACCTGAAGGCCTTCGTTTATCGTTATTATTAATTATTTGGACTTTTCTATCACAATTATTATTTGGAAATTGTCTTATTTGTTATTGATTTTTTATAAAGGTCACTTGATCTCTCTCGAGCACTCACTAGATGACCCGGATTCGTCTCATCCTGTTCATATTAATCTTAACAGTTTGACTAGAGTTACATGGTTCATCTCATCAATGTTCACCCTATAATGTTATGACATCTCAATACAACATACAAAACAATATGTAATAATGTATATGTTCATATTGAAGATAAACAATCATAACATATTCAGTTCATCGTGCATTGTTCACTGACATAAACATGGTTCATTTGTTTGATATAAACACATGTCAATAAATATAAAACATAGATAAACACATCACAACTTCAATTCTCAAACATATAATATACATAGCACACTCAAATATATCATATGTAGAACCAAACAAGGAACACACCTCTAGCAAGTTGTATCACTAACTCTAAACATATTTCCCATGTTCGGTAGCATTAGGTCCAACAACGTTAGAACCTACAAGTTTGAAACACTATTTTAATAACCAAACAACTCATATACCAAATGTTATTGAATCGTAAATCCTTATAGTTAGTATATGAGTTGTTTTGGTTATTAAAATAGTGTTTCAAACTTGTAGGTTCTAACGTTGTTGGACCTAATGCTACCGAACATGGGAAACATGTTTAGAGTTAGTGATACAACTTGCTAGAGGTGTGTTCATTGTTTGGTTCTACATATGATATATTTGAGTGTTCTATGTATATGATATGTTTGAGCATTAAAGTTGTGATGTGTTTATCTATGTTTTATATTTACCGACGTGTGTTTATACCGAATGAATGAACTATGTTTATGTCAACGAACAAAGCATGATGTATTGAATATGTTATGATCGTTTATCTTCAATATGAACACATACATTATTAAATATTGTTTCGTATGTTGCATTGGGATGACATAACATTACAGAGGTGACCGAATTACCGACTGGTTCATCCGTTAGGATGATAAACCCAATTACCGACTGGTTCATCCGTTAGGATGATAAACCCAATTACCGATTGTTTTATCCATTATGATGATAAATCTAATTACCAAATGGTTTATCCATTGGGATGGTAAACCCAATAATGGCATAGCGATGTGGTAGAGTGAATTGGGTTGTATTCCATTGCATTCATACCGTATATATTATGCTATGTGTTCCATATGTTGACTTTTTGAATATTGTGTGATGCTCAAATGATATGGTTTACTTTTATGTTAACTGATTGCACCTAGAGGACACACTGAACTCTGCAGCTCACTCATTAGTTTTCTCTTTTATAGATTCTCGTGACTGATAGGATCATTTTGATACTAGAGGATCGACTAGAGATATTTTATTATTTTACATAATATGGTCATTTCAAAATATTACTATATTTTATATTTTTTAGATTTGGGGTTTATTACATATTTGAGACTTTTAAATATTATCCACAAAGAGATTGAGAGTTATGTTTTGACATGTATTTTATTCCAAACGTATTTGGGTATAATATTATTTTTTAATTGTTATGTGATTCCAATTATGACCTTCAATATATCACTACATTGTGATTTTACACCAGTATGACCTCCGAGACATGGTCATAACATCTAAGCCGGGTCTAGGGGGTTACAATTTCTATAGAGGGTATTGAGATGCCTCCGCTCATTATGTAGTGTCTCAATAAGGGTGTCAACATGCCTCTTCTCTAGTTAAGAGTGTTGAGATGTCTCCTCTCCACTCTAACTAAAAGTGTTTGTTTATTGTTTTGATAAAAGAGTGGAATTGCCTATGTTATGTATATATAATGTCAAGATGCTTCCACTCACTTTTTACATTATTTCTCTAGATACCATTGAGTTGCCTTTGTTCATTATGTAATTTCTCTACAAGGGCATAGAGTTACCTCTACCCCTGCTTATGGAATTCACCAAGGGGTCAAATTGTCTCCACTCGAACAATAGGAGTTTCTCTATTGTATTTTAAAGAGCATCAAGATGCATTTTCCATAAGGAGAGGAATCCCCTCATTACTTATACCAAGGTAAAAATGTCCCCGCTCATTTTGTAATGTTTCTCTAGATAGGGCCAAGATGCCTCCACTTATCATGTAGTGTTTTTTAGGGCTCCAAGTTGTATCTTTTCTTTCCAGGGTGTTGAGATGCCTCCACTCCATTCTAACTAAAGGAAATTCCCCTTTGTCTCTCTTTTTCTAGCCAAAGATAGTCAAGATACCTCTGCGCTAGCAATAAGAGTCTCTCCATTGCTGCTCATAGAATGTTGAGATGCCTCAACCCCTTCTGCAATATTTCTCTATATAGTGTCAAGATCCTATGATATATATTTAGCGTTGATATGCCTTCATTACTCTTGTAGTGTTTCTTTTAGGGTATCGGGTTACCTTCCACTCTAAGTTAACAAATTCTCCAAGAGTGTTGAGATGCCTCCGCTTCAGAAATAAGAGTTTCTCCTTTGTGTTTTAAAAAGCTTCAAGATTTCTTTTCCCTAGAGAAGGGAATATCTCATTGCTTCTACCAAGGTGAAGAAACCTCTAAGCCTTCTTTAGTACTTCTCTAGAGAGCGTCAATATGTCTTTATTCATTCTGTAATGTCTCCATGAAGGTGTAAAGTTGTCTCCTCTCTGACTAAGAGTGTCGAGACACGTTCGCTCCATTCTAGCTAAAGGATTTTTTTCATTATCTCTCCATCGTCTGGCCAAAGAGAGCCGAGATGCCTCCATTGTAACTGTAGAAAATTTTCCATTTCCCTTATATTGTTTTAAAATGTTATCGTTTTCTCTATTACCTTTTTGAAAGTGTCAAGATCATTCATGACATATCTGTCATTGAGATGCTTCTGTTCCAGTTCCTTCATTATCTCATTAAAGCGTTGAGAATTCTTTGTCGTTTGTATCTATATCTGTATATAAATTTATAGGTGTTGAAACAACTCCACTCAATTTAAAAATTGTCTAATTGATTGCAATAAATACTGTCGAGACGGTATTTGCCAGGTGAAAACAAGTGTCGTTATTTTCTAAATCTCGTCTCGAGAAAGTAAGTGTTTTTCTTCTTGTATAAGATAAAACACAATTTTGAGGAGTCGCCACCAATCATTTATCGAGGTGTGATTGGTCACCAAAAACGCTTGGTTATTTTAGTAAAATTTATAAAATATTTATTAAAATAACACAAAAAGGGTCTGCTTACCAAAAAATGAGTTCGGGAGTCGGTTACATGTGGAGAAGGATTAGCACCCCCACAACGCCCAAAATTGGTATCTTTGTTTATTAATTATTGTTTTTGCAGTAAAATTTACAAATTTGAGTTTAATTTAATTTATGATCCCTTTAACAAATATCAGGGATATTATTTTGTATCGACAATCATTTAAAATACATTCCTAATAAGTTAAGGAAATTTTTTATGATTTATTGTACAAAATAATATAACCAGAAAAAAAATTATAGGGATTAAATCGTAAAATATCTAAATTAATGGACCTAGTTTGAAATATTATGAAATCTAGGTGCTAACAGTGTAATTTAACCATAAATAATTATACGGGTTAAATTATGTATTATTAAAATAATAAGGACTAAATATGCAATTTTACCTAATATATATATACGTGGGTAGTGACTAAAAAGGAATAAATTAAAATAGAAGACAAAATTAAAATGCACAGAAACTTGATTTAGTTACCAAAATGGAAGAATTACAAATTACAGGGACTGCAAACATGGTTTGTCATTTCTTAAAATTACGCAGAGACCTCTCCCCAAAACAACGTCGTTCAGGTATGGGTATAAATAGGCCAAAACTGGTCATTTTAGGCTTTAAGCCTTCATTTTCTCATTCTGCTTCTCTCCCTAGGTTTTCCTCGCCAAAGAGATGTCAGTCACCGGACGGCAGCCATATGCCGTCACTGACAGTCATCACTGACCACCATCTACGGTGGTTAGAATTTATAAAAATTAGCCCCAATTCGTAGATCGAAACATCCTAAACCCAAATATGAGTCTCTCTTAGACTAAAACATTTCGAAAATCTGTAGATCTGATAAAATACCTACAAAATCCGGCTTTCCGACGATGAATGGAGGCTTCGATGAGGGTAAGTTTCCTTCATTTTCTTTTTCTCTCTTGGTTGTTGTCTCTCATTTGTTTGTTGTGTTTTTAGTTTTCCTTTCTGTTAGTCTCTTTGTCTTCTCTCGTTGCTGTGTGTGTTTTCATTATGCAGGATCAATGGCATTTTATAGGCCTTGGAGAGTCGTTCACAATGATGGAGCTTCGGTGAGTCACTGGAGCTACGGTGGTGACTCACCCTAGGGTCGATAAGGTGTGAAGCTTTCATTCATCTTTTGGAGTCTACTATTGAGGCGGTGGTGGCGTGGCTGCGATTGGTTGGACAATCTGGAGGTGACAACCGAAATAGCCCTAGGGTGGTAATGATACCCTAAGGTTTCTTAAAGCTTCATTTAGGCCCTTAGATATCTTTTGATCGGATGGTGCTGGTTGCTGGCGGCTGGAGCTGAGATGTAGGAAACCCTAACAGAAACCCTAAATGGGTTTTGAGCATATTGGGTCATATGGGCTGGATCAGTTCAAGGCTTGGATTTGCTGTTGGGTTGTTGGACTTCTCAGGTCTGGACCTTCAGGTTCTGATGAGTCGGATCTACATTGGGTCAACTTTTGTTGGGTTGGCCCGATTTATCTTCAAGTTTGGGCCTTCGGGTCCTTATAAATGGGCCTCCATATTTTGCTTTGTATTTGGGCCTTAATTTATTGTATTGGGCTTGTAATAATAACAATATTAATATAAAAATAATAATAATAATATTAATAATGGGAACGGATAAAAACTAGTGTCAACAGCTGCCCCTCTTTGCTCATTCTTATGTCAACAAGAATAGGGAAAAGACGAAAAGATAATAAGTTTTTGTCTTATTGACTACCCTTTATTAGGAAATCAAAGATTGAGTTATTTTTACTAGGAAGTCAATAAAGAGTGTAAACATCCTAACCAAAGGTATGACGGATGGCCCTAAGGACTTATCATCTTGCTCAAAAGACTAACAGATGACCCTAAGTATTTAAACATCATACTCGAAGGACTGACACATGACCCGAAGGATTTACAAATTTGTGGGAAATAATTTACTGGTAAGAAACTTTTTACTTTTCAAAAATTTCATTTTCTTGAACATTAAATGAGAAACTTTGAAAATCTCTTTCTCATTTTCATGTGAAAATCATGTGTAAACATCTTACCCAAAGGTCTGATGTATGTCCCTAAAGACTTATCGTCTTGCTCAAAAGACTAACAGATGACCCTAAGGTTTTAAACATCATGCTCTAAAGACTGACAGATGACCCGAAGGATTTACAAATTTGTGGGAAATAATTTATTGGGTAAGAAACTTTTTAATTTTCAAAAAATTCATTTTCTTGAACATTAAATGAGAAACTTTGAAAATCGCTTTCTCATTTTCATGTGAAAATCGTATGTAAACATCCTACCCAAAGGACTGACAAATGGCCCTAAGGACTTATCATCTTGCTCAAAAGACTGACAGATGACCCTAAGGTTTTAAACATTATGCTCTAAAGACTGACAGGTGACCATAAAGGATTTACAAATTTGTGGAAATAATTTATTGGGTAAGAACTTCTTACTTTTTAAAAATTTCATTTTTTTTAGACAAGATTAAATGAGAAACTTTAAAAATCGCTTTCTCAATTTCATGTGAAAATCATATGTAAACATCCTACCCAAAGGTCTGATGGATGACCCTAAGGACTTATCATCTTAATCAAAAAACAAACAGATGACCCTAAGGTTTTAAACATCATGCTCAAAAGACTGACAGATGACCCGAAGGATTTACAAATTTGTGGGAAATAATTTACTGGGTTAGAAACGTCTTACTTTTCAAAAATTTCATTTTTAAAAAAGATTAAATAAGAAACTTTGGAAATCGTTTTCTTATTTTCAAAACAACTTGTTGGTTGGGTAACATGCCCCAAAATAATGCTTCTTCTGTGGATCACGTCCATCTATTCTTCAGATGTTTGCCTCTCCAAACATGATTCCTGCATTTAAGATTTGAATTCTACCTTATACTTGTAAGGTATTTTGTTCATGCATCTTCATGTGAAAATGTATTTATACAAATGCAATCAAATGTATCAATGTAATGCATTTTCTTTTATGCAAATGATGTTCTTATGAATGCATAAATGTTGATTCAATCTTCATTTGACTCTAAAATTACGAATTTGATCTTATTTTAGTTGATCATTCCTTTTCAGGCTTTACTTCAGATATCAGTGTAGCAACTTATGCTTTCAAGCTTGCATTTCTGAAGAATTATTTAATTAACTTGCATCTTTGTGTCTTCTTTGTCTCAATTTGCATTAAAGTCTCAGAAGAAATGTTTCATTTATGGAACTCTTGTCAAACTCAGAATTATGACCTAATTGCCCCCCATTTGGTCCTTGAACTTTTGTGAAATCCAATAAAGCTTTTATCTTTGAAAAGAAAATCTACCATATTTGCATAATGTAGATGTAAATATGTCAACCTCGATAGAGATTAATTAGGAGAACATCATCTATTCTAATTTGACTCTTGAAACATATCACTAGGAGGATTTATCATAATTCCTTTCATGTTTCCATATTTAATTGGATCTCGAACAAGGCTATTTAGACCATATCATGCCGAGAGGTTTAACCCATTATTGAATCTTATTTGGCTCCACTAGCTTCTTGTTTGTTAAAATTTCAGTGCCCCTTCCATGGAAATAAATCTTCATCATTTCTTGCTTCTAAACTTGGGGTTTTGGAAAACAAGCTTCATCTTGGGTCAATAAATGGAAACATCATATGATTACAACATTGGTTCAACATCATAGTCACTGGTTCGTAGAACATTTGACAACATATTAATTCTTTCCTATGTCTTCTACCCAGATTTCTCAACCAGGGAACTCTTTGCATGGTGTTCAGAGCTTTTGTACGACGTCACAAGGACACTTAAGAACAAAGCTCAGTGGGAATACAAGTGGGACGCTTTGGCTTGTCAGCATCAAAGTAGGTGAAATCACCAGGATAATGCAACTGTATAATAGACAAAACAATTATGTATGGTCAGCTCCACTGTCACTGTTTCACCATTTTCATTCTTTATACCTTTCTGTCTAAAGGATGATATGGACTTTCAACATGTCCCATAATTTGCTTCTTGTTGATGTGAGCCTTCAAAATGCCCAACACGGATCATTTCTGTCTGAAATGGGCCTTCAAAATGCCCAACATTTTATTTCTAGTTGAAATGAGTCTTCAAAATGTCCCAATATTTTCATGTTGATGTGAGCATTCAAGATGTCCCAACATTCTAAGTTGCAAGGCTACTCTCAATTTCCATTGGCATTAAATCTCATGATCCCCATGAGGTCCAATTTTGCTAATGCCCCATTGTGGGTACTCGTGGCTCTATTCATGCCCAAATCTCTTAATCTTGAATGTTCTCATTCTAGTGTTACTAAATAACAATATTGTTAAGTAACTTGAGGGATTCTCTTTATGTTGCCACAAGCTTAAGAAGTGATCAATCCTTCTGACATAAATGTCTTAGATATGTGTCTCTTCCGAATGAAGTGATCATCTTCTTCTTTACTGGTTGCATTCTTGCTTTTTTGCTATGCATTGAGATATGTGCCCCTTTTTCAAATGAGGTGATCATATTCTTCTTATCGGGTTATCACAAAGGGAATGTTACAAGTTTAATTCTTTAACCTTTATGATCTTTCGGACCACTTACTTTCAAGAATGTAAAATGCTTCATCATTCTGGCATCGCTCATTCTTTTTCTCCAATAAAGGCATAATAGGCATCACCTGCTTCAAGGACCTTTGTCATTTGAGACTGTCCTGTTTGAAAATGTTTTTCTCATTTCAAAAGAAATGAAAGAACTTTGTAAGTATTACTTAATTCAGGTTCAAAATAGAATCAAATCATAAACATGAGTTCAAAGAATATCAAAAGAATCAACAGCTCTTTAATGTTTTAGACTTATAGCTCTTTGACAAGTATCAAAATTGATGAGTTGATTTCAGGCTGAGTTTCCTATTTTCTATGGTTTCATCTATTAAAAATGCCACTCCTCTCGCGCACTTTGTGAACATTGTCGCATGCCTCACTTTCTTGATTTGGTATTTTAACCGGATTCGGACAAAATGACACAACTAACATTGCCAATTACTAGACTTTCTAGAATACCTCTATTTCGGTTCTCTGAAATCTTTCATTTAGACTCCTCTAACCAAGGCAATGTGAAAATATCGGTCTAAAAACGAAATTTATGTGTGGTCGTGTGAAGTTGACTATAACAGGTGTTCCTTAACTCCCTTAGTCCATCTTCCTATTTAGTAACCTTTTGCCATTTTCGCTAGCTGAATTCAGATTTATTGTAATTTGCCTCTATCGGGCTAGTTGAATATGATCCATAAAGTCGGGGCTATTAACTAACTGCTCTAGAGGGACAGTTCAAACTTTATTATATATAATAGTAATATAATCACCTTTATCAGGCTTAGCTTAATATTATCCATAAAGTCGGGGCGATTAACCAATTGCTCTGGAGTGACAACTCAAGCTTTGTTGTATATAATATTAATATAATTTGTGTATTCGGGTCCAATTTCTTAAGCTTGTTAAGAAGAACCTGTTATAATCTAGGTGTTTTAGTAGAAGTCAGAATATCTCATCATTAGAGTTCAATTCCCAAGCAACTAACATCGAACGTCATTAATAAAAAAGTAGTCTATTCGGTTTTGCAATGTCATACACAAGAGATACCTCATGTTGAACGCTCTTATATATAAATATCAAGCCTTTTGACTAATTCCTTATAATAAGAGAAAACTATCTCGTATTTGTAAGAGGACAGTATGGTGTTTGAGAGTATTTCAACTGAGGTAAGGTCAAGGGTCCTTGTTTGACCAGTTTTCAATCTTGATATTTTTTCAAAGATGTATAACTCTAATCATAAAGAGTTTTTAATCCAGTTGATATTCAAAGAACTGCAAGATTAAAAATTGATTTAATACTCATAACTTTAAAAGCAACACAAATTTATTTATTACAAAAAGGTGGAGAAAGGAACAAAAAACATGTTTAAACAAGATGCTGAAAATGAAAGGTACTATAGTGGTAGATAACAACTTCCACTTGTTTATCTAGAATGACCCATTGCTCCTAGAATGTTGGGTGTGTAATCAGACCAGGATCTTTGTCCTCATTTGCCCCCTATTTCTTGATCATTTCTTGGGTAACTTCTTTGGATAAACCTTCAGACGCACAAGTCTTTGCTTCCTCCTGAGCAGCTTTTTGGTAAAATCTCACTTTTTCGCTATCTATCATCTTTTTCTTGACTGAAAATTGGGCTCAAATTTAGATCCAGAACAATTTTCCTTGGTGATGATAGTTTTGTCATGGTTCTGAATGCATATTTCTGTTGTGATTGGTGTAGTATTTGTCAGGCTCTCTAAACTGCCCAAAGCCCCACTTGCCCTCAGGAAATCTGATATAGGTGTTTGAGGCGTCTTCAGGGTTTCATCTGACCAATTCATTTTTAAATCTATGGGTCATTCTCGAATTACCTTTACTTTCACTTCTTCATTTCTCATATCTTTCTCATTCTTTAGCATCAAAGAAGTATCAAGAGTTGAATCTACCATACATACTTCAGTTTCCTTAGTTTTGCCTTTTTCTTTTTTAACGTCACCTGTTGTATGTTTTCACTTGTTTTGACATTATTAACTTCATTTTGGGTTTAACTCCCAATTTTCTGACCAAAATGGATTGATTGTTAACATTCAATTCTATAAATCCATGATCCAAAAGATCTTGGACTCATCGTTTGAAGTTACCATAATTCTCTATGGAGTGTCCTTGGGCTCCGACATGATATTCACAAGAGACTTTCTCACCAACTCGGGTAAGGGGGTAACAAGGGCTTAGCCAGACATGGAGCAATAAGCTGTGCTTGGAGTAACTTGGGATATAACTTGTTGCACGAAATTGAAGGAACATTGGGTAGAAGCTCTTTTGACCTCATTTTCTCTTTGCAATTATTATTGCTATCTTGAAGACCTTGTGACTGATTACCAAAATGTTTTCTTTGAAGGTTTGATTTTTTACAAACATCATGAGAGAGACATTGATTTGAAGATCTCTCTTCCTCGACAAGTTTTGAGCTTCTAGGGATCTTAGGTTTTCCATCTTCAAAGTACAACCCTTATATAATGAGATATTGAACCTTTAATTTCATAGCTGTACAATTCTTTGTAGATTGACTAAAATCTTCATAATGATAGCTACATGATCTTTTGACACCTTGCCAATCTGGATGCAAATAAGTATTAGGTCTTGAAGGAATTGGTGTTATGAGGTCACTTTAAAAAAGAAAAGGTAATAAGTCTGAATATGAGATTGAAATTGGAATGAGAGGTATCCTTTTCTTTTTGCTCTTTCTAGCTTTCTTCAATGGCATTTGAACTTCTTCCATGTTTCTTTTCTTTAAATCAAGTTCAACTTTTGTGTTAAAATCTTCACCCTTAATTTATGCTTTCTCCAACTTGATATCTGTCGCATTTTCTGGAATCATTCTCGATTTTCGGAGTTAAATTGGATTTCTACATTCCTTAACAAGTTCTTGGTCATTTGTTATCATGGCATTAACTGCATCACTAATATTCAGACACTTACCCCAGGTTTTCATCTTTTCTTGCTCAATAAGGTCTTCTAACATTTTCTCCCTATACATTACAGTAATCATCATACTTATTAGCTTGGTCATCTGTTCCTTGGACTCAACTTAGAACTTTATTGTTTCATCAAACAATTATTGTTAAGTCTTTACAAGTTGCTCCTGGATTCTTTCAATCCTTCCAACTCGTGTTAATATTCCATTCATTACTTTCAATCTTTTAGAGACCTACCCCGAATGACATGAATTTACTTTCAGAACTTCTATCATAAAATCCTTTACAGATTACTCCCACGTTTTCATGATTGACGCATGTTAACATGTTATGCAATGTATGACTTATAAATATGAATGTAAATGCAAAAAATGCATAAATGCAAAAAATAAAAATGCAAACTTTGCAATACAAATGCATGTATGAAAAAGGTGTCATTCAAGAGTGATCATCTTAAAACATATTTCATTGAACACAAAAGTTTTGATACATCAAACAAAACTTTACATAAGGGATAGCTTTCACTCCTAACTTCTCTATCTCCTTCAAAAGCCAAGGTAGTTTCCACTCATGCTCAAGAGTTAAGTTGTTAATCTGCTTCAATTCCCTTGTAAAGCCACCTAAGTCTACCAGCTTATGAGCCATATTGTTTGCTTGGGCAGCATCTTCTTTCATGACATTGTCATTTTCCTGTATCTTACGTGCCATTTCTCGGAGTTGTAGACAATGTTGCTCATTTTCCCTTATAAGAGAGCCTTTGTGTTTAAGAATTTCTTGTACAAGATCTCCATAATCATCTACTATCTTCATTAATGTATTATTCTTGGCTCTTGTGGCTTTTAATTCAGCATCAATCTCATACTGGCAGAACTGATATGAAGCTTCCATGTTGGCTATAGCCTTCTTCAATCTCATACTGGCAGAACTGATATGGAGCTTCCATGTTGGCTATAGCCTTCTTCAATATCTGATTTTTAGCTTGACATTTTCCCAAATTGATGATGGTTGTATTGTGCATTTCTTTTGCAATTATAAGTCATAAGAGAATTTCTTCGCTCGATCTTTATGTACCTTTTCATTCTTTCTCCATTGCTCAGCATCATTTTTCAGTTTAATGACCCCTGTTATCCAGTCTTCTGGGGTGTTTCCTATGCCATCATTTTTAAAGGCTTGACAGATCCTTTGGAAACCATCACGCATGGTTTTCATCTCTGCGCTCAATTTATCATTTTCATTCTTCAAATAAAGTGTTTGAGCTTCATAAAAACCTATTTCCTTCTGAATGCCCCTATTGATACTCTTACCTTTGAATACTTTTGGTATCAATCTAACAGGATCTTTGGGTACATAGTTTTCCATTATTTTATGAGCTTCCTCAAGATGTCATTCCTTGGATGCGTTATAGTTTACTTGATCATGAAACCCTGTGTCCATAATGAAAATCTTTTTATTTTGATGACCACTCTCAAATCAATACCTTTTAGTTATGACATGATTATGCAATGCAAACAAAAGAAATCAATATAAACAAGTTAGAGTAAAATAAAATGTATATACATAATAGATAAGGATAAAAAATGGTTAGTACCAATTAATGGAAAGAAACGATCCTATCTATCATGGTATCTATATATACATCCTAACATCATGCTTTCTAGTTCCATGCTTTGTTTGGAAAATAAACCTAACCGCATGATTTCTAGTTCGCATACATTTATTCAGAAAATAAAGTAATACTATGTAAATTAAATGACTCAACAAGCTTTTCCTTGTGTACTAACCTTACGAAACTCTTTTGGGTTAGGTTTTGTAACATCCCAAATTATGGGTTAGTGACCAAATTGTAAAGTTTCAGAATTTGATGACTAAAGTAGAAGAATGAAGTAGTTCAATGATTATTGGATATATATGATGAAGGTTATTTAGTAATTATTAAAGGAAATAAAGGGTAAAATGGTCATTTGATCATTTAAGGAATAAAAAAACGGAATTATATACACATGGAAAGGGAGAGAATTCTCCAGAATTCTCTTCTCCTTTCTTATTCTTCTTCTTCACGTGGAAGCCAAGAGCAAAGGTAAGTTTGATTTAGCTTTTGATTTCTTGAAAGTTTTAAGTTGGATTTGAGTCTTTGAGGGTTATATAAGCTTAATGAAAGCTTATATAAGTTTAAAACACCAAAGAGATAGAATTAGAAAGGAATTTCTATTAAGGGTTTATAAATGAACTTTTGTTATAGAAAGGTTTTTGAAGTTCTAAAATTGGATTTGACTTGCCATCAGCTTAATTAAGAAGTATTAAGTGTTAGAATTGGATTTGAAACATGTGGAAAATAGGGTATGATTCTTGAAATTCCTAAAGAGGAGAGGATATTAAGGTTAAAGATGAGATAAATGAATATTAATGAGTTTAATTATGTATATGAAAGTTAGGAATATGAAAGGGGTGGAAATATGAAGGATTTAATCCAAAAAGAAGGATTTTTTGGGTTCAAAAAGAGGTTATGGGCAGAGTGCATCGATGCATATTCATAGTGCACCGATGCATCAATGTTAAAACCCAGAAATTGTTTGAAGGTGTATCGATGCATTGGTAGTGCATCGATGCACTCTTTTAAAATAAATACATCGAATGCAATTTGTGCATCGATGCATAAGTAGTGCAACGATGCATCCCATTAATAAGGAAACATCGAATGCAATTAGTGCATCGATGCATAAGGCATGCATCAATGCATCCCAGTAATAATACAACATCGAATACATTTTATGTACCGATGCATCAGTAGTGCATCGATGCATACCTTCATTAAAAGATGAAATTGACTTTTCTCTTGGTCTAAAGAGTGAACCATTAGAGTATATTAGTTATAATACTAATATAGATCTATGTATGATGATGTAGATATAGAACGTGATCCCGTTCCGGATCAATTGAAGGATTATAATCGAATCAAAGCAAAGCTAAGGTGAGTGCACATTCTCTAGTATATGAGGTTCAAGGGAAAATAAGACTTGTGATAAGTCTATTTCCAATAGTGAAAAACATGAATTCATAGAAGTATGTATTTGTTATGATTTATATGTGTGCATGGGTATATGTGTTATTGATATGAATATGGTAAGTAAAAGGGATTAATGGTGATGATAAGAATAATAATAAGGATAATGAAGTGATAGGTATATGTGAATATAGGTATTGATATGTTTTGTATGTATTGTAAGATGATATGTCTATGTGATAACATGATAGGATGACAATGAGTTACATGTCATATGAACACATGAGAAATGTTATGAGCCATATGAAAGAGAAAGTATATGTGATACATGAGGGTGAATCCTATGTGACATATGAATATGAATTCATATGAAAAGTGACATGAATTACATGAAAGAAACTACGTGATTACATGTATATGTGAATGAAACCATGAGCTTATATGAATATATGATATGGTTACATGAATATGTAAAAGGATATAAAAGATAATGCCCATGTTATGTGTCATGAGAGCTAGGGGTATAGTTGGCATGCCAAGAGTCGAGGGTCTATGTGGTCCTTCGGGATATATATGTATTCTTTGGAACATGTATGAAGTCTGGTGAGACACATACTTGATCCTTGGCATATGTATATGATTCTTAAGGAATGATATGTGGTCCTTCGGGACATATATGTATTCTTTGGAACATGTGTGAAGTCTGGTGAGACACATACTTGATCCCTAGTATATGTATATGATTCTTAAGGAATGATATGTGGTCCTTATGGACATTATTATATGGCACTACGGTGCAATTCTACGCGGCACTCCGGTGCAATTCTACGTGGCACTTCGGTGCAATTATATGAGCTGTGGTGACAGCATTAGTGCACAACCTCTATGTACTCGCATATCTTTAGTTCTCACATGAGTATCATGGGCTATTAAATAGATAATATTAATAAAGTGATAGGATAATATGTTTGTTCCCTTGTGGAATTTCATGTGTGATATTGATTGTACAAATGGTAACTTATAAGACTATATGATGAAAGGAATCAATGATAGTGATAAAATAAGAAAGAAAGGAAGATGATAATATAATTGATTGGGTGTACGTGTTTTATGATAATATATATATATGGTTTACATGACATGGTATGTGTATGTGCAATTGGTTATGGTATATGTTATATGATATGGACATAAGAGATCATAGGAACATGAGATAAGATATATGAATGATAAGGACATATATGTATGCATATATTCGTTACATGTAAAAGTATGAGTGGTATGAACTGATAGTAAGAATTGTTTAGGTATGATTATTAGTTACTGTTTACCTTATATGTTTATATGCCTCACTAAGTCTTTGACTTAGTGTGTAAGTGATTTACACGTAGGTTTCGAGAAGAGGAAAGAGCAATTTGGAGCAAGAAAGGTCAGTTCTCCTTACTAAAGGTCAGATCAGAAAAGATGTGAATAATATGTATTTTAGTATATAAAGTTCTAGTTGGCATGTTTTCCAAAAGAATCTATTGTTTAAGCTATGAACCGTTTTATAAATGTTTCGAATAGTTATATGGAAATAATAAGTGAAAGATACATGCTCTGATTGGTTTTGTAATAATGAAAATGTCTTTTATGTAAACGAGTCATTTATATGTTATAAAAGTTTTAAATTACTCAATATTTTATACGAATAAATGTTTGAAAAGTCAATGTGCCACTTCGGACTCGTATCCGGGTCGGATACGGGTTGGGGGTGTTACATTTAATGGTATCAGAGCTATGGTTTAGCCGATTCTAGGCTTAAATCGAAGTCAGAAGTGTTTTAAAAAGTGTACATGCCAACTCAAAGTGAAAAATTCTGATCTGATAGTGTAAGGAGTATGCTGTCTTGCTAATAAAAAAATAGATTATTATGTGATAATAGAAGTATGATAATAAGAGCTTCGAAAGAAGTGAAAGGTAATAAACCTGAAGGTAATAGCATTCACCTGCCCTGGCCAGGCAGGGAGAAGAGCGAACACCTCAGGAAATGCCTGTATAAAATTTGGAAAATTATTCTTCATGATTGAAGAATGTTCTGATGTGTTTTCAATTTATACTTCTTTAACTCATAGAATGAATGTATCAAATTAGTTGATAAAGTTGCGAGCACCCAAGTTCAAGGGTGGATTTGAGGAAGGTTCTATTGTTATAAACCTTTGGTTGAATGATATGATAGAAGGTTTTCATTTCTTCAAAGTGGAGATGTTGAATTGAGTAGTTTTGTTACTACTTTGGTAAGTTAGAGTATGGTGGACAATTGTCACCATAAGAACATTAAAAGATTAAATGATGTGATTAGAATTGTATAAGAGTTCAAGAATAAGTGCATTGATGACCAGTTTATAAAACAGATGAAACTGGAATACACGAGCTTGAAACAAGGGAATTACATTTTGTATGAGTATGATTATAAGTTTATTAAGCTAAGCAGAATTGCTGCTGAGTTAATTCCGACTGAAAATGATACATGTGATATTTTGTTAGGACTTGCGCCTTAAATTAAAAGAGTGTTACTGGTTTTGAATTTGTTATCGTTTCAAGAAATGTTTAATTGTGTTAAAGCTTTAAAGAGAAAAAGCTCAGAACGAAAAGTTTGGAGAAATAAAATCTTAGATGATTAAGAGAATTAGTGCTTCATAGAATATTAGCACCATCAAAGAAAGGTAGAGATTCTGGTTCAACTTTAAACCATACATGAATTAGTTGTATTCTCCGTCAGAGAATCAAATCAGATGAGAGTTCGACAGACTCCAACAGTAGGGTTGATCTTGAAAGATTAAACAAAGAGTTAATTAAGGATAAGTCAGTGTTAAAGACAACCCTTGTGAATTGGGTTAAAAGCTCTTTTAGAAGTTATGTAAATCGAAGCAGAAAAGTATTGAAATCTGGTGATTTTTTTTAAAACAAGTGGAGAAAACATAAGTATAAGAATGGTAAAGAATAAGGTTTTGTGCGAGTAAAGTTGACTATCAAAGTACTGAAAATGTGATAAGGAGTGATAGTTATGGATAAATATATGTGATATAAAAGAGCATGGGATTATGAAGAACATGATATGGTTTAGTTATGTATAAGACAATGCGGATTATAAAAGGATAAATGGATAAAGATCAAGGAATGAATTAAGTGTTTTGCTAGAAATTAAATAATGTGAAGGATAAGAAGTATTTTAAATGTATCAAGTGAGGTAGATACTGTTTTTGTATTTAAGATGGAAAGAGTTAGCGTGGGCTAACAAGATTATGGGACGGAATGTATTGAAATTACAAGATTTCAAGATATGGTAGGTTATGATAACCAAATATGAAGTGAATCTGGATACAGTTGTATACTGTGATTATAGTAAAGTGATAGAGTGAAAGAAGTGAGGATTCAAATGTTTGAGTAAAACTAAGGATTGATAAGAAGAGTTTAAGTATGGGTACATCAATGATCAGTTTATAAATAAAGGAAGTTAGAATGTTAAGCTTGAATAATGGAAGTGACATGGTGTATGAGATTGAATGTTTATTTGATTAGTTGAGTAAACTATTGTTGAAATAATTCCGACTGCAAAGAAGGTATATGAATGGTTCGATGAAGGTTTATGTTTTAGATTGGAAGAATCGATGTTGACTAATAGAGTTATAAGATAGTAGTGTATTAAAGTTAAAGGATTTGAAGATGATTTAAGGGTAAGCTAATTATGTATGGTGTGGATTGAGATATGGTTATGTATTTTAATCATTGAAATGAAAGGTAATAAAGGAGACAAGGCATAATACCGTATATGAATGAGAGTATGGGTTCAATAAGTGAATTACACTGGGTTGATTTTAACTGAAATGATGTGTAAGATTAATTTGATCAGGGCTTACTCCCTAGATTGAAAAGTTGTTATTAATTAGCTGTAATGGCATGGATGTTAGAATTATCAGATTTGAAGGAAACATAAAGTAAGTTAATCAAATGAGATACGAATCTGGATGTGGTTGTGTATTTTGATCATATAGATATGATATAGGCAAGGAGATAAATATTTATGTGTTTTAAAGAAAATTTTGAAGGAAGAAAATAGAAGAAAGATACGATAATAATGAGGTTTTGTATAAGTGAAGTTGATTAGTAAAATTATAAAGATATAATAAAGACTGGTAATCAGGGATAAGTTTAAGTGATAGGAAAAGAGTATGTGAACATGAAAGAAAGATATGATTGGCGTATAAGAATATTTTGAGTTATGAAGAAAATGAAAGGATGAAGTTTAAAGAATTAGATGTGATAAAGATTATGTTGAGATATAGGTTATAAGTTTAACCAGAAGTAAGAAAGGTATGTCAGGTAATATGAGAAATTGTTTAGTTATGCAAAGTGTATGTTTAATCAGTTATGATGAAGATTTAAGGTTATGTTTCTTGGTCAAGTGGATGTAGTCAGAGAAATAAATAAAGATTTATATGTATTAAGGAAGTTTTGGAGTCAGTCAAGTAAGGATGAAATAAAAGTTTGGTGATTCTTGAAAGACAATTGAAGATTGACAAGGAATTTGATTGATTTATGAGTTTGAGTAATAAGAATTAATGTTATTGTCTATCTGATAAGTGACATGATAGGAGATATAAAGTAAAAAAGTAGTCGAATAATTGAAAAGATGAGAACCAAGTTATTAAAGATGATACAAAAGATTAAGTTCAGAAAGCAGCATGAGAACGTTAGAAGATATGTCCTTTTCAGGATGTGCAGTTAAAATTCGAGGACGAATTTTTTTAAAAGGAGGGGAGATTTGTAACATCCCAAATTATGGGTCAGTGACCAAATTGTAAAGTTTTAGAATTTGATGACTAAAGTAGAAGAATGAAGTAGTTCAATGATTATTGGATATATATGATGAAGGTTATTTAGTAATTATTAAAGGAAATAAAGGGTAAAATGGTCATTTGATCATTTAAGGAATAAAAAAATGGAATTATATACACGTGGAAAGGGAGAGAATTCTCCAGAATTCTCTTCTCCTTTCTTCTTCTTCTTCACGTGGAAGCCAAGAGCAAAGGTAAGTTTGATTTAGCTTTTGATTTCTTGAAAGTTTTAAGTTGGATTTGAGTCTTTGAGGGTTATATAAGCTTAAGGAAAGCTTATATAAGTTTAAAACACCAAAGAGATAGAATTAGAAAGGAATTTCTATTAAGGGTTTATTAATTAACTTTTGTTATAGAAAGGTTTTTGAAGTTCTAAAGTTGGATTTGACTTGCCATCAGCTTAATTAAGAAGTATTAAGTGTTAGAATTGGATTTGAAACATGTGGAAAATAGGGTATGATTCTTGAAATTCCTAAAGATGAGAGGATATTAAGGTTAAAGATGAGATAAATGAATATTAATGAGTTTAATTATGTATATGAAAGTTAGGAATATGAAAGGGGTTGAAATATGAAGGATTTAATCCAAAAAGAAGGATTTTTCGGGTTCAAAAAGAGGTTCTGGGAAGAGTGCATCGATGCATATTCATAGTGCACCGATGCATCAATGTTAAAACCCAGAAATTGTTTGAATGTGTATCGATGCATTGGTAGTGCATCGATGCACTCTTTTAAAATAAATACATCGAATGCAATTTGTGCATCGATGCATAAGTAGTGCATCGATGCATCCCATTAATAAGGAAACATCGAATGCAATTAGTGCATCGATGCATAAGGCATGCATCGATGCATCCAGTAATAATACAACATCGAATACATTTTATGCACCGATGCATCAGTAGTGCATCGATGCATACCTTCATTAAAAGATGAAATTGACTTTTCTCTTGGTCTAAAGAGTGAACCATTAGAGTATATTAGTTATAATACTAATATAGATCTATGTATGATGATGTAGATATAGAACGTGATCCCGTTCCGGATCAATTGAAGGATTATAATCGAATCAAAGCAAAGCTAAGGTGAGTGCACATTCTCTAGTATATGAGGTTCAAGGGAAAATAAGACTTGTGATAAGTCTATTTCCAATAGTGAAAAACATGAATTCATAGAATTATGTATTTGTTATGATTTATATGTGTGCATGGGTATATGTGTTATTGATATGAATATGGTAAGTAAAAGGGATTAATGGTGATGATAAGAATAATAATAAGGATAATGAAGTGATAGGTATATGTGAATATAGGTATTGATATGTTTTGTATGTATTGTAAGATGATATGTCTATGTGATAACATGATAGGATGACAATGAGTTACATGTCATATGAACACATGAGAAATGTTATGAGCCATATGAAAGAGAAAGTATATGTGATACATGAGGGTGAATCCTATGTGACATATGAATATGAATTCATATGAAAAGTGACATGAATTACATGAAAGAAACTACGTGATTACATGTATATGTGAATGAAACCATGAGCTTATATGAATATATGATATGGTTACATGAATATGTAAAAGGATATAAAAGATAATGCCCATGTTATGTGTCATGAGAGCTAGGGGTATAGTTGGCATGCCAAGAGTCGAGGGTCTATGTGGTCCTTCGGGATATATATGTATTCTTTGGAACATGTATGAAGTCTAGTGAGACACATACTTGATCCTTGGCATATGTATATGATTCTTAAGGAATGATATGTGGTCCTTCGGGACATATATGTATTCTTTGGAACATGTGTGAAGTCTGGTGAGACACATACTTGATCCCTAGTATATGTATATAATTCTTAAGGAATGATATGTGGTCCTTATGGACATTATTATATGGCACTACGGTGCAATCCTACGCGGCACTCCGGTGCAATTCTACGTGGCACTTCGGTGCAATTATATGAGCTGTGGTGACAGCATTAGTTCACAACCTCTATGTACTCGCATATCTTTAGTTCTCACATGAGTATCATGGGCTATTAAATAGATAATATTAATAAAGTGATAGGATAATATGTTTGTTCCCTTGTGGAATTTCATGTGTGATATTGATTGTACAAATGGTAACTTATAAGACTATATGATGAAAGGAATCAATGATAGTGATAAAATAAGAAAGAAAGGAAGATGATAATATAATTGATTGGGTGTACGTGTTTTATGATAATATATATATATGGTTTACATGACATGGTATGTGTATGTGCAATTGGTTATGGTATATGTTATATGATATGGACATAAGAGATCATAGGAACATGAGATAAGATATATGAATGATAAGGACATATATGTATGCATATATTCGTTACATGTAAAAGTATGAGTGGTATGAACTGATAGTAAGAATTGTTTAGGTATGATTATTAGTTACTGTTTACCTTATATGTTTATATGCCTCACTAAGTCTTTGACTTAGCGTGTAAGTGATTTACACGTAGGTTTCGAGAAGAGGAAAGAGCAATTTGGAGCAAGAAAGGTCAGTTCTCCTTACTAAAGGTCAGATCAGAAAAGATGTGAATAATATGTATTTTAGTATATAAAGTTCTAGTTGGCATGTTTTCCAAAAGAATCTATTGTTTAAGCTATGAACCGTTTTATAAATGTTTCGAATAGTTATATGGAAATAATAAGTGAAAGATACATGCTCTGATTGGTTTTGTAATAATGAAAATGTCTTTTATGTAAACGAGTCATTTATATGTTATAAAAGTTTTAAATTACTCAATATTTTATACGAATAAATGTTTGAAAAGTCAATGTGACACTTCGGACTCGTATCCGGGTCGGATACGGGTTGGGGGTGTTATAGGTTTTGCCCAGACTCAAGTTCTAGGTTTATTATATGATGGGTTTGGCTCTAAGGTAAAAAGGGTCATCGAATTGTCCTTGTCGATGCCCCATTAGGTTGTCGAACCCTCATTCCTGGTTCATCACAGACTTTCAAATTGAGTTTAATTCGAAGGAACACACTTTCTTATGTCCATACGGAGGTGAAAACCACAAGAGGAACATAAGGTATGAGCTCAAGGAATGATCCCCTATCCCATACGGAGGTGAAAACCACACAAGGGAGTAGTTTCTCATTCATACTAAATAGGATAGAGCAGGGTTTTAGCTCATGTCATGATAATGCAGTGCACAGTGTGTGAGGAAAAGCATAAAAAGAAAAAATAATGTACAACACATAAATTTATTCTTTAAATCTAAAGACACATAATTAAACTGAAAACATTAACAAACAAGTTAGTACAACTATTTATACCAAAATAGTTATTAAAATAATCAAGGGATTAAAACAAAATTAAAACAAATTTATAATTTTATTGCAAAGACAATTAATTAATAAAATGGTGGCTTGACTCTCTAAAAAAATGTCCACAGCGGAGTCGCCAAGCTATCTAGACGGTATTTTCCCAGCGAAAACAGGTGTCCTTATTTTCTAAATCGTCTCAAGAAATTAAGTGTTTTTCTTCTTGTATAAATTAAAACACAATTTTGAGGAGTCGCCACCAATCATTTATCGAGGTGAGATTGGTCACCAAAAACGCTTGGTTATTTTAGTAAAATTTATTAAAAATTTATTAAAATAACACAAAAAGGGTCTGCTAACCTAAAAATGAGTTCAGGGGTCGGCTACATATAGGGAAGGATTAGCACCCCACAGTGCTCAAAATTGGTACCTTTGTTTATTAATTAATGTCTTTGCAGTAAAATTTACAAATCTGAGTTTAATTTAATTTATGATCCCTTTAACAAATATCAGGGCTATTATTTTGTATCAACAATAATTTAATATACATTCCTAATAAGTTAAGGAAATATTTTTATGATTTATTATACAAAATAATATAACAAAAAAATATTATAGGGATTAAATCATAAAAAATCTAAATTAATGGACCTAGTTCGAAATATTATGAAATCTAGGTGCTAATAGTGTAATTTAACCATAAATAATTATAAGGATTAAAATATATATTATTAAAATAATAGGGACTAAATATGCAATTTTACCTAATATATATGGGTAGTGACTAAAAAGAAATAAAGTAGAATGCGAAGACAGAATTAAAATGCACATAAACCTAATTTAGTGACCAAAAATGGAAGAATTATAAATTATAAAGACTACGGACGTGGTTTGCCTATTCTTGAAATTACGTAGAGACCCCTCCCCAAAACGATGTCGTTCAGTGAGACGTATAAATAGGCCAAAACCGGTCATTTCATGCTTTAAGCCTTCATTTTCTCATTCTGCTTCTCTCTCTAAAAAGTGAGAAACTCTCCCTAGCCAATGTCCATGGTGGTCGAAATTTATAAAATTGCCCTCAAACCATAGATCGAAACACCCTAAACTCGAATATGAGTCTCTCTTAGACTAAAACCTTTCAAAACTCCGTAGATCTGAGAAAATACCTACAAAATCTGGCTTTCCGATGATGAATGGAGGCTTCGGCGAGAGTAAGTTTCCTTCCCTTTTATTTTTCTCTCTTGGTTGGTATCTCTCATTTGTTTGTTGTGTTTATGTTTTTCATTTCTGTTAGTCTCTCCGTCTTCTCTCGTTGATGTGTGTTTTCGTTGTGCAGGATCAGTGGCCTTTTATAGGCCTTGGAGATACGTTCACAATTATGGAGCTTCGGCGAGTCAGTAGAGCTATTGTGGTGACTCACCCTAGGGTCGATGAGGTGTGCGGCTGTCATTCATCTTCTGGAGTCTTCTGTTGAGGGGGTGGTAGCGTGGCAGCAACTGGTTGGACAATCTGGACGCGGCTGCCGGAATATCCATAGAGTGGTAATGATACCCTAGAGATTCTGAAAGCTTCATCTGGGCCCTTGGATATCTTTTGATCGGACGGCGATGGTTGCTGGTGGTTGGAGCTGAGATGTGGGAAACCCTAGGAAAAACCCTAAATAGGTTTTAGGCATACTAGGTCATCTGGGCCTAGATCTGCTGTTGGGCTGTTGGACTTCTCAGGTATGGACCTCCGAGTTCTGATGAGTCGGATCTACTTCAGGTCAACTATTTCTGGGTTTACCCGATTTGTCTTCAGGTTTAGGCCTTCGGGTCCTTGTAAATGGGCATCCATATGTTGCTTTGTATTTGGGCCCTGATTTATTGTATTGAGCTTATAATAATAACAATATTAATATAATAATAATAATAACAATATTAATATAATAATAATAATAGTAATGTTAATAACGGGAACAAACTAAAATTAGTATCGATAAATACCCTCTTCAACAAATCTATGTTCAAGTCAGTTTATGGCATTCCCTCGATCAAGGGGACAAGTGTTATACCTCCTCTACAAGCCACATCTTTGTTGTCATTCCTCTTCCTATTGAACCTCAAAGCCTTTGAAATTTTATATCCTTCGTCCAACTACAATTCCTTGATATGACTACTGGCACTCTTATGTGATCTACCAGTTAAAGGTCACGTAATCTACTTACTAAATCTACTATCTGAAAGACATATTTCTTTACCTTACCAACCTATAAATAGCCATCATCACCCTAGGCCTTAGACCAACACTAACAACTTGTATATAAATCACCATGCAAGGCTAGAGGAAAGGGGGAGGACACTCTCTCTCGATTGTTCGTCATCTTCCTCAACTCCCCTATTATCATTTTCTCTTCACTAAACAACTATTTACTGCTCTTCACCTAAATCAAAAAGGATGACGTGCCAAAAACCACTTCAACCCATTTCACCCTATGTGTTTTGTATAAATATGTGTTTTGTACTTTTTGTCACTTCTTTGAGAAAAAAATTCATCATGATCCATTGATATGCAAGATATTTTTACATTTTTATGTCGTATCTTATTGACATAGTGTATACATACCTTGAAGTCCTTTAAGGTATGCCTCCTCATCCTTGAAATGTGGACTTTATACATATAAAAGTTCATTTTCTAACCCGATACCAATTTTATCTCAATTTAAACTAATATTGTAAAATGAACTCACATATAAAGAAGGGTTATTAAGACCTTGAAGGATATAAAGATATCCAATAAGAACACCAGGTTATAAGCTTGACTTCTTACAATACAAGGGTATTGCCAGAAACTACTCTTAATATCCAAGGGTATTGTCAGAGACATTATAAACCAAAAGAAGAAAAAAATAATCCAGTCTTAAATTCTTTGATTGATTCAGTGCTTTTAAGCAAATGAACATAAAAACTAATCCAACAGATGTCTTATCTGTCTTCCAAAATGCTTACACCAAGCATATTATTATAAGCTAAAGGGATACAAAGGTCCAAAGTCCATTTCTCATGCACAGCTTGAAGAAAGAGAGACGAAGATCATGTCACTTTCTATGGGAAGTGATGAAGTTCGTGGTGATGGGAACTGATATGGTGACTGTGAATATGTTGTTGTTACTGCTGATTGTGATAATTACATTCGACAACACTGTTCTTCTCTGTTGCTTTTACCATCTTCGGCACCGACAACCCCATGGAAGGGTTTCGAGTTAGCTCTAGCAATAACTCCATCAGATGATCAGCTTGAGTCATCTCACTGTCTTTTTTTTCCACCAGAAAGGTAAATTTTGGTTGATCTCATTAGTTTATGTGCATTATATACTGAGCAATGCATGCCATCTTCTAAAATAAATTACCTATACTTTGAAAATATTTGAAACAAGGCCTATGAAGTTGTTTACATTTAGATCTGTTACTTCCAATCCCAATGAATCCAAAGCCTCCATTAATCTTACAAAGTCGCCTGACTTGTGCTCGCTAAAAACTTTTACAAAAAAATTGGTTTTCATCGATTTGATCAACTTCAACTTGTACCTAAACATCCTGTAGACACCCGTTTTTATCCGGGTTCCCAAATTATTATTATTATTTTATTAATACAGATTTACATTTTTTTGTAGACCTGAAACTGAAGCCCAAAATACAAATCTAACACCCCAGGCAACTGAGGCCCAAGACTAGAGCCCATCAGAAAACTCAATTACAAGACCCAGAAGGATCTTACCAGGCCCACCCGATTCCAACCCGATTGGAGCCCGTGCATGAAAGCCCAAACCCAGCTAGGGTTTTTTCCTTAGTAACAAATACCTCCAACGCTGGCCCTTGGATTTGAAGGCATCCAATGGCCCATATATATTTCTAAGCTTAGGGTTTTTACCCTAAATATCATCAACCATCACCAGTGGACGTGGATCGTCAGATTGGCATGCGTAAGATGCACGCGCTTAACCCCTCGATTTCCCCAGTCACGCGAGCCGCCAGTGTTACCTCCATTGTAATCCCTGCCATCATTCATCAGTCAATCAACAAGCCAATCAATTAGAAAAGAAAAAAATATATATATATGTTTGTACAATGATATCCCGAGGAGATGTTTTTAGGATGACATCCAACAGGCAAGATAAAAAGATAGATGCGGGAAATAGAGATGAGGGGGAGAGATTTCGGGAAAAAAACCGAGAGAGTTTTTTTTTTGGAAAAAAAAAGAGAATAACAAGTAAAAAAAGAAAAGAAAATAGCATAAAAAAATACATAACAAAGAGAAGAGAAGACTTACCGAATACCACGCTCGTCGGAAGTAAAAATATGGTCATTGGATCTTTGTTTTTCTGAAAGGTAATACTTAGATCTAGGGATTTAGGGTGAGTTTTGTGTTAAAGGGAGTTAGGATACGGGTTGAGGGTGAGGAGAGGAGTCTTTTGGGGGTATTTGTCTCTCTTCGGCCAACGTGAACCGCCGTGAAACTCCACCGACGAACAATGGCCCCTCTCTTCCTCGATGAGGGAGTTGAGAGAATTTGATAATTCTCTCTCCTCCCTCTACTATTAAACCGAACCAAATGAGTAAAATGAAGGGGAAAGCCTTGGTTTCAGGCTTATATATCACCCACGAAACGACGTAGTTTGATGGGGACTGGTCGGTATCTTAGTGCATGGGCTAATCACGCAAAGGGGGTTCCATATTTGTAACACTTACGTTTTGGTCATTGAATGAAATTATTTCCTTTTGATTTGAGCCTTGAAGTTTCTAATATTCCCCTTTTAGTCATTTGTTGCCCTGTAATATGCATTGGGTTTAATATCCATTTTTAGTTGATGATTTCTGATTCATTTTATTTTGATCCTTGTATGTACATTAATGGATCTTATTTATATTTATGATATAGTCTTTAAACCCTCTGGTCTTTTATTTTAGCCCGTTATATTTTAAAGGTTTTATTTTTCCTAGCACCTGTGTTGTGTGGCATTTCTATTTTTGCCCTGATGTTTTCCATGTTCATTGCTATGTCTTTCAGGTTACTGTTATTATTATTTAGTCCTTTATTTTACTAAGTATGTCTAATTTTTATTTGTATTTCAGCCTGTCATGTTTTCATATTTGTATTTTAGTTCAAATAATAACCCTTCTTTATTAGTACTCCATATCATACATAGTATATTAATTATATATATATATTTGGTTACATACGTATAATAAATTCATTTTATTCTTTATATTTATTTATACATACGTATGTATTTATTTAATATATTTGGACCCTTATGTATATATATTTAGGTATATATTTTTATTATTTTTTAGAGTTAATATTTTGGGAAAAATTATAAAATACCCTCAAATTTTCGTTAATGATGATTTATCAATTCTTGTCATTCGAATATTTTCAAGAACAACAATTTGTAGAATGGGCGTGGAAATCATTGCTTAATCGAAATAGTGCAATCCGTACGACATTCGAACAAAATGTAAACTTGAAATAAATAGATTTTATTTTGACTAATTAATTCATTTTTTTTATTGAACAATGCAATGCACATTTCTAAATATCAATTTATTTTATTTTATGTAAATGTCTATTTTCAATTTATATTCAAGTTGTGTTTTTGATAACATTGGTGAGGGGGAATATTTCTTGTATAAAGGAGAAATAGACGAGATAGTATTCCCATTGGAGGATATACAAATCTCGTGATTTTTTTCTCGAATTAAGGAATATTCCCTAACAAATAATTCGAAGTAAATTAATTAACTTTACTGAATGGATCATACTTTAATTATCAATGTGAATTCATGATTTCCGCCATTTACGATAATATATAAGCGACTAAGTACCAATTTTGGTCGTTGTGGGAGTGTTAATCCTTCCCCACGCGTAATCGACTCCTGGACCCGTTAAATCGGATTTTTGGTAAACGCATACCAATTTTTGTCTTAAAAAATGATTTTTCTTAAAATTGTTTTAAACGACATTTTTAGGTATTCAACCTATCTAGTCCAAAGATCGATGACGACTCCTATTTACTTTAATTCAAAATCTTCAAATTATTCAAAATAAGTCATGGCTGTTTTTTTTAAAATTAATTATTTTTTCAAATTTTTTCAAAAAAATGGTTATGACACATCTTCATCTTTGTTAATCACCATTTAAACGCCATTAAAACAACAAGAATATATTGGTTTTACCTCCATTTGCCTTGTCTTGTCGGTACAAATGTCCACATATTGGTTTTGCGCCTTTGAGACTCTGTCCTTACCTCCAACGGGAAAGCTATGGGGTCCATTATCATATTCGGGGTTAGAATATACATGGATTTGATCATCTTGTAAGAAGATCTCAGATTGAAACTTTTTATGGACTCCATCCGTGCTTGTTTTCTTAGCACCATTATCGTTATCTAAATGTTCTTCAAGCTCAACTTGGAGTTCTTTCACTTGTTTTTGCAGTTCCTTCACGAACTCAATCGCATCTCCAAGAATTGAAGCTCTATCCAACTAACAACGAAGAAATTACAGTGTCAAAACATATATATGTTGGTGTAAATCTACATAAGACAGTTGACAATGAATCACCTTAGAGATTTTAGGAACCAAAGATCGAAGTGCATAGAGTCTTTCATTAAGCTTCTTCCTTCTTTTTCTCTCAGCGACAAGGTTTTTGGACTGCCCGTTGGACCCTGCTCTCCGTTGGCACCTTGCATCATCTTCGTAATCGTTCTGATCACTGCAATCCGAAATCAAATCCGACCGTCCATTCTCTTGTTTTACAGATTCCTTTTCATTCCCTTGGATAAGGATTGATTCATTGGTCATCATCGAATTCAATGGATCCATCTCTTGAAGTCCATTATCCTTAAAAACCTTGTCTGAAAGGAATACATCATGAGACCCTTCAATACATGAATTCATCTTCTCGGTTTTATCTTCTGAAAGATAATGATACTGCTGCAGGGAGTTTGTCGATCGAATTTGATCGATGGAGATGTCATATGGCAGGTTTAGAGATTCCAGTGTCGTCGCGGATGGTGGATGGAAATGATTGATGGGATCCTTTTGATCATTCTCATTGCTTGAATGAGGCTTTGCTTGAAACTCATTCAATGCTTGGGAGCTAAGTACATTCCATTTATGAAACCTAGAAGCATAATCTTCTTGCAACCAATGAGAAAAACAACAAAAACAATATATATATACTTGTTTAGCAACAAAAAGCTCAATTAGTCCTTCTGCAACTGGAATCAAGATCCTAGTTCCAACTATTTCCTGGAAAAAAGGTTGTAAGAAGATCAAACACCTTAGTTTTTTTTATAATTATTAAAGTATAAGGATTGAAGATGTATTAGTTACCAACCTCTGGAACATTTGAATCTGAATTATCAGAGAAGTTTAACCATTTGGGTTGATTTGATATCAAGGCTTGTGCATGACTTCTGTTTAGTGTAAACTCATCCATCATAAAAAGGGAGAAAGAAGAGAAAAGAGAAAATACCCAGAATCTAGGGGCATGCAAGAAGGAAGTTGGTCAAGCAATTCACAGGATCTGTTTTTTGGATGCTGAAATATCACATCCCTGCATGTAAGGACTGAAGTAACTGGAAATTGAAGCTCTTCACCACTCTCAATAATTTCAGTTCCACCACAACAACAATCCACCCATTCAATAAACCTGACCAAATCCAAATATGCATACATGAAATCCAAATATGCATATGTATGCATTCTGGGATGGATCGAAGGGTTATTGGAGGTTAGCCGAATCCCCAGAAATTTCAAATTTGAACGTGACCATTCTCGAATGCATCTCTGAAATTGTTCATAGTCATAAAATTTAAAACTTAAGAAGCTCACATGCAACCCCTAACATAAAATCTTGTGTCCCTCCCGTATACATTTATTGCCATCAAATGCATGCATCAGTTTATGAAATAAACTCTAACCTTTGATCATTACTCAGTTTCCAGAGAACGCAATAGTCCCATCCTTTAGGACCCACCAGCTGCCTTAGTCTCTCCATCAAATTCTGAAAGATGTTCATCCGAATGACCTGCAATGATATTCAGATAAAAGGGTTTCAATTCACACAATCCCTCCATCAGCTAACTAGAAACTTGTTAGAAAATGTTGCAGAAAACGCATGCAATTACTAGCTTCTTTTGTTGAAAACTGACAACCAATTACCAGAGAGAGATGGAAGAGAAACCTGGTAGATTATCCCAGAATGATCTCTCTTACAAGTTCCAATACCCAAGTGCTTGCTTCTTTAACTGAACGAAATAGGAAAAACAACAAACGGACAATGCAAGACAGAACAAAGAACAAAACAAGTGATGCATACAAGGTGGAGTTGATAGCATTGGTTAACTGCATCATCATCCAATTCAAACAAAAACTTATCTCATCCTTAAATTAAAACAAGAAACAAAATCTTAATACCCTATGATGAAGAAAGACTCAATTTTTCAATGAACCCTTTCGTCAATCTTGCATTATTTTTATATGCAGAAAGAAGCTTGTTTTATTTTTTATATTTGGTAGGTAAAGTGCAGTGCTTGAATGAGAAAGAAGTTCAAACTTGGAACATTACATATGTACATAATATATATGTATATATATATATATATATATCAAATGAATAAATTAAAGTAAAGAAATGAGAGATATATTGAAGGAGCAAGTATTGCATGACCTAAGATTACGTATAAAACTTTAACAAACTGCTTTATAAGTTGTTGATTTTTGCTGTCTCGTGTCTCAACTACTCTTCTGTAATAATTTCAAGCTAAACTAATTAAAGAAAGCTATATATTCTGCCAGTTGCTTTAAGATTAGGCCAGCAAATCCCAAGAGCCTGGTTGTTCCCCATTTGGAGGAAACTATTAACTGTTCATCAATTATATTTTGGCTTAATATAAAAAAAATATTCAAACTATACATTTTTTTCCTGCCTAGACTTTGTTTTTTCAATTTAAGTGTCTAACATTTCCAATATTATCATTTAGATATCTCGACAATAATAGATGTTTAAAAAAATCATCAATTACTCAAAATGTGACACGTTGTGTCATTATAAAATTTTAAAAGAACTTAAAATTATTATTATTATTATTATTCAAACAAATTCAAAATATTTCTAAAATCACAAAAAAGTCCTAAAATCCTTAATCCCAATGCATCCACTCCACCCATCGGTCGTCCACCGCCGTTGTCAGACATGCACAAAGTCGGATAAAAAACCGATTCGGATCGGATAAAAACCGATCTGGTTTTTTCACTAGCCAAAAAATTGGATTTTAAAAAAACCGGTTCGGATCCTAATCGGTTTGGAGGGTCGGATGGTGTAACCGGTGCAACCGGTTTCGGTTTGAAAAAAATCGGTGGTGGTGAGAAAAAAATTACAAAAATAAGATTTGAGAGATGTTTAGGTGTTGTGTAATAAGATTTGAGAAAGTTGTAATCAACCAAATACATCTCCAACTTATATATACATGTTTAGGGTGGTAAATTGGGTGTTTTTGGCAACAAGGTATGGACAGGGTATGGGTTTGCTCGGTGGAGGATGGGTAGCAACCAAGGTTTGTGTGCTAGTGGAGCAGCAGGGCATGGGTGATGGGGAATCGAGTTGCATGTGGGATGTAGGGTTGTTGAGTGTTGTGTACTTGTTTTGGGGTACAGATCTTGGTATGGGCATCAGCCCTTTACGTGGGTGGCAGGTGCACTAACATGGGCAAGATTTAAAAATGTTCACTGGGTGTTTTGTTGTTTTTTTGGTTGTTTGTAAGGGGATTGTTTGTTTTAACCTTTATGTAATCTTTTCTTATTAATGAATTTTGAGGCACTTTTTTCCTCATTCCGTTGATTAAGGAACACTGTTTGGTGTTCCGTTAATCATGAGGGGAGTTTTTAATGAGGCCTCCACTTCCTATAAAAAAAAGAGTGGTAAAATGGTGATTTTTTTAGGAAAAACAATCACAAAAAACCCCCCAACAGCTACATTAACGGCTAGTTTTTAAAACCCCAGACCGAAATTTTTCGGATAAAAACCGTTTTTTATCCGGTTTTTTTCAAACCGGTTTTTAATCTGGTAAAAAAAGCGATCGTCCAATTTTTTCCCAAACCGGTTATACTATCCATTTTTTAAATATCCGATCCAATTTAAAAAAAAACAGTTTTTCCCAAATCCAGTTTCTGATATTTTTTGTGCAAAATCGGATATTCGGATTTTTTGTGCACCTCTAGATGGGTTTAATTTATTTTAAAATTAGGTGTTTTTAAATTCACTAGCCAATATTTTCAAATTATATTATCTAAAATTTATATTATTTCATAATTATGTTTAAATTAAAAATATAAATTTATTCTTTGACTCCCAACTTGGAAATTAAATATTCATGTTGTTGAGTACCCAAAGCCTTGGTTAAAACGTCTGCTAGTTGATTTGCATATGAAACATATTTTGTGTAGATCACCCCTTCTTGTATTTTTTTTTCTCGAATAAAATGGCAATATATCTCAATATGCTTTGTCCTCTCATGAAATATTGGGTTTGCTGCAATCTGCAGTACTGCCTTGCTATCACAGTAAAGTTTGGCCGACTGAAGATCCTTTACACCCAACTCTACTAACAGACCTTTTAGCCATACAATTTCTGCTGCTACCATTGACATACCTCTGTATTTAACCTCTGCTGATGACCTTGCTATAGTGTTCTAATTTTTTGACTTCCAGGAAATTAAGGAATTTCCTAGTTTGACACAGAATCCAGTAATCGATCTCCTCGTCATCAAACAAGCTGCCCAGTCAGCATCACAAAAGGTTGTTAGCTGACATTTTCCTACAGAAGATAATAAGATTCCTTGACCAAGATTCTTCTTTATGTACTTAACCACTCGAAGGGTTGCTTCCAAGTGCGACCTTTTTGGTTATTGCATAAACTAACTCAGATAATGTACCACAAAGGTGATATTTGGTCTTGTATGAGTGAGATAAATCAACCTTCCTATTAACCTCTGGTAGATTTTTGTTCACCCTGCAATACTTCATCATCTACCCTCTTCTCACCATTTTTAACCAAACTAGAATCATAACCAGTAGAGGTAAGCTTGATATTCTACTCCATAGGGGTAAAAACAGGTTTAGCACCTTCTAATTCTGTTTCTTCTATCAACTCTAATGCATACTTCCTTTGGTTCAACAAAATTCCTTCACTAGATCTAAGTATCTCAAAACCAATAAAGTATTTAAGTTCCCCTAAATCTTTCATTCTAAAGCTAGCATACAAAATCACTTTCAATTCTTCTATCATGGCAGTATCAATTCCAGTAATCAACAGATCATCAACATATATAAGCATGATTACTATTTTTGTTCCCTCTCTTTTTGTAAAAAGCGAGTAATCAAACTTACTTTGAACATATCCAATAGCAACCAAAGCTTCAGTTAGCCTCATGTTCCACTGCCGAGATGCTTGCTTCAGACCATAAATAGATTTATGCAGCCTACAGACCATGTTCTCCCCCTGGCTACAAAATCCATGAGGTAACTGCATGTAAACCTCCTCAAGCAAGGTCCCTTGAAGAAACGCATTATAAACATCCATTTGAAACAGAGACCAGTGTTGCAAAGAGGCAAGCACCAAAAAAGTTTGTACTGTGACAAGCTTAGCAACAGGTGAGAAAGTTTCAACAAAGTCCACACCTTCTCGCTGATTGTAGCCTTTCGTAACCAAACGTACCTTATATTGTTCAACCTTACCATTGGATCGAAACTTAACCTTATACACCTATTTACATCCAATGGGAACCTTTCCTGGTGGCAAAGAAACTACACACTAAGTATTGTTTAATTCTAATGCTTGAATCTCCTCTTGCATGGAAGTAACCCATAAAGGGTCTTTAATGGCATCATTATAATTAGTAGGCTCAACAATGGAAGTGAATGAAAGAAAAGATTGGGTGTGAGATGGAAGATGAGAATAAGAAATGTTATGTGAAATGGAATGAAAGCTAGAAGTGGATGATTGGCAAGAAACACACTCATTTAACCAAAGTGGAGGTTTGGACACTCTAGAAGACCTCCTAACAACATGATCAACAGGAACAGGAACACTAGGAGAAGAAACAAGTGCAGGAGACTCTACACCAATAACACCAGGACACATATCATTAAAAGAAGGACTACAAGAAGACTATTGAGAAGCCAAATTAGGAGAACTACCATGAGTCGAGGACACATCTGAAAAAGGTAAGTCAGTTACAAAAAACTCAGTCAGGTATAAAAGGTTGGGAAGGAAATAACCGAGATGACAGCTCGGGTAAATGAAAAGGGAAAGAATGCTCATGAAACCGATCATCCCTACTAATAAAAAAAATCTTAGACACAAGGCTAAACATCAAATAACCTTTTTGAGTATCCGAGTATCCCATAAAAACTGAAGGAATAGCTCTAGGGACGAACTTATCGCGAGGCTTAGTTTGAGTAGCATAACCTAAGCAACCAAAGACCTTTAAGTGTAACAAAGAAGGAGGCTTAAGATGAAACATTTCATATAGAGATTTCCAATTAAGGACAGCAGAAGGCAGCCTATTAATTAAGTAACAAACAACTAAGACACACTCTCCCCAAAACTTAATAAGAACCCGAGACTGAAAACGAAGTGCTCGAGCTACTTCTAATACGTGTTTATGCTTCCTTTCAACTACCCCATTTTGCTGAGGAGTATCAACACAAGATAATTGATGAACAATTTCAAAGGAAGAGAAAAATAAAGGAACACTCTTTGTTAAAAAAACTCTACGAATGGTTTTGACAAAAGCCTCAAAGTGATTAAGGAATAAAGAAAGAAATTTCCTTAAAGAAACAATAGCATCAGACTTAAGTTTTAATAAGTAGACCCATGTCATTCTTGTACAATCATCAACTATTGTTAGAAAAAATCTATGACCACTATGAGAGGAAATTCTATATGGATCCCATAAGTCCATGTGAATCAACTAAAAAGGAAGACTAGACCGAGACTGACTAATTGGAAAAGGCAAACGAGCTTGTTTGGCTAAAGGACAAACATAACAGGAATGAATAACAGAAGAATCTAGTTTACAGTCATTCAATGAGAGATGATACAACTTGAGAAAAGAAGCATGACCTAACCGGGCATGCCAAATGGATTTTTTATTATCAACAGAGGACATACAATGAGGTGTAACAGTAAAAGACACATTAGGAAGCTTAGAAACAACACTAAGAAAAGAACCAAAAGAATGAAGAACATACAGGCCTCCTTGTTTCCTACCAATCCCCAATATCTTGCCATTGGAGAGATCCTTAAATATGCAAAAGTCAGGATAAAACTGAACAACACAATTTAAGTCAATGGTCAATTTTGAAACAGACAACAAATTATGAGCAAAGGTATGAACATATAAGACATTCTGTAAACAGTAAGAAGAATCAAACCAATAGGAACCAACGTGTGTTATAAGGAGGGTTTTACCATTCGGAAGATGAACAAAACGTGAGAAGCATTCAACATGATTACTCAAGCATTCAAAATTAGACAGCATATGGTCAGTAGCTCCAGTGTCAAGAATCCAGGTAATATAATTATTTATGGAAGCAGATAAACCATCATGAACCATACCTGCAAAATTGGCAGAAGCAACATCACCAGATTCATGAACGTCTTTGTTGAGAAGCTTCAGCAAACGATTGTACTGGTCTGAGGTGAACACCGGAGCCAAAGAAAAAGTCAAGGGAGAAGACTCTGAATGATTATCAGCCTGATCCGAATTAGCCACCATGGCAGAAGAGGTTTTATTTGTCTTTGTGAACTTGAAGTCAGGAGGAAAGCCATTGAGCCTATAACACTGGTCACGCTTATGGCCACAGATCTTACAAAAATCGCACACTCCATTAAATCTTCCTCGGTGAGAATTCGTAGAGTTGGAGTACATGGCCACCGTATCAGACAGTGATGAAACGCCTGAAGAAAAACACCGTTGGGATTCCTCCTGAACCACCATCGAATACGCCCGATTCTCCGAAGGAAGCGGATCCAAAAGAAGAATATGACTTTGAATGGAAGAATACGTTTCATTCAGTTCCATTAAGAACTGAAATAATCGTTGCTGAAGAATGAGATTCAAAGCTTGGGAAGAATCAACGCAATTACATGACGAGACATGGACTAATGCATTGTACTCATCCCAAAGAAGCTTTAGATGCGAATAATAGGCTGAAACGGAGGAATCATCTTGAGTAAATAGGGCAATCTCTCGATGCAAGAAGAAGATTTGAGAGCCATCAATTTTACTAAAATGATCCTTCAAATCTTTCCAAACATGTGCGGTGGTGGAAGCAAACACCAATCTCACAGAGAGGTTAACACTCACAGTGTTCAGGATCCACGAAAGAACGATTGCATTGCACCTATCCCACTGTGATTACAACAACTCACCGAAATCATCACGAGTGTAATCGCCATTGACGAACCCTAACTTATTCTTTACCAATAACGCGATTAAAATCGAGCGGCTCCATAGATTGTAGTTCTCAATTCTAGTCGATTGATACGAAACCAGCACCGTCCCCGACGTATCTGATGGATGAAGGTAAAGAGGATGAGTAAAATTGATGGAATCCATGGAAGAAAAGAGGGGAGAAAACAAAGAACTCAATAAAGAAAAAGGGTAAAATTAGAAAGGGCGAGGTTCCACACGAGACATTTCCTCTAATACCATGTTAAAACACGTGTGTAAAAAATACCTCGTGTATATTCATATTATTACTAATCTTTACACATTCCTTTTATACAACTCAATTACAAAGGCTAATACACTAACTAACTTCTAACCAACCACTAACTAACTAACAAACCTTCTAACTAACTCTTAATTTCTCAACAATAATCAACTTAAAATAAACAAACAAACAAAATACAACTAAACATTTTCTTACAACCATGTATTAATTAACTAATACACATTGTCCTGTAAAAGTATTCTTCGAAAATTTTCGTATTTTAAACAAAAATTTTATGATCTAAACCTATACGCTTGTATGAAGTAGTTTTATCTCGTAGATTTTTACATTTTATAATTTATATTAACTAATAAATAATATATTTTTAAGTGATGAAATTCAAGGATAAGCCTAGATTTTTATGTAAAAGATGTGAACTTTTAAAAAATTATATTAGAAATTTAAAAGGTACAAATTTAAAAAAACAAAGGATGTTATATTAGATCATTAATAAAAAAATACAAATATAAAAGTTATATATGAATTTGAAATTTTCATAGGTGCATTATTGCTCTCCATCACTCCTCTAGGCCCATTCCATCCTTGATTAGATTTAATTCACTTACAATTGCTGAAATATAAAGAAAAATTTTCATAATTTAAATGATATTTAGACTTGTAATTTCTAAAGAAAAACCTCACAATTTTAAAATTGAGAATAAATTTATATTTTTAATTTAAACATAATTATGAAATAATATAAATTTTAGATAATATAATTTGAAAATATTGACTAGTGAATCTAAAAACACCTAATTTTAAAATAAATTAAACCCATCTAGGTGCACAAAAAATTCCAATATCTAATTTTGTGCAAAAAAATATCCGAAATTGGATTTGGGAAAAACCAATATTTTTAAACCGGATCTGATATTTAAAAATCGGATAGTATAACCGGTTTAGGAAAAAATTGGACGATTGATTTTTTTTACCGGTTTGAAAAAAACCGGATAAAAAACCAATTTTTATCCGAAAAAAATTCGATTTGGGGTTTTAAAAACTAGCCGTTGGGGGTTTTGTGACCGTTATTTTACCACCTAAACATGTATAAATATGTTGGGGATGTATTTGGTTGATTACAAATTTCTCAAATCTTATTACACAACACCTAAACATCTCTCAAATCTTATTTTTGTAATTTTTTGTTCATCATGGCTACAAACTGGTTTTTTATATCCGCTTTTTTAAAAAAACCAGTTTTTTTCAAACCGAAACCAGTTACACCATCCGGACCTCCAAACTGATTAGGATCTGAACCGTTTTTTTAATTCGATTTTTTGGCTAGGTGAAAAAACCGGATCGGTTTTTATCTGATCCGGATCAGTTTTTTATCCAACTTTGTGCATGTCTAAACCCAACTAATCCAAACTTTAACATTTTGATTTTAATTGAATTTATATACTTTAGTTATATCAACTATCATCTAATGGAAATTGAATCTAAACTGTTATATATACCAGAAGAAGCTGAAACTTAGTACAAATACAATGATCCAATATAGTAAATGAAAGAAAAATAAAGTTGTAATATGATATAATTGATATTACATATGCTTGTATATTTAACAAAAAAAATAAAGTCCTTTTTATTTTATTTCTTTAAAAAGAAAATCAATAATACTTTAAAGAATACAAGAATAAAATTACGGTAAAGTACACAAATGGTCCTCTGACTATAGGGAGTTGTTTTGTTGAGTCTCTCGACTATTAAAAGTTATATAATGGTCCATCAACTATAAGGCGTTGCTTTGTTGAGTTCTTCAACTATTAAAAGTTACAAAATGGCCAGTCGACTATTTATATGTTCCAAACTCATTATTTTCTATTAAAAATTTAACGATTTTCTGAATTGTACGTTAACCTACTGACCGAGATATGATAAAATTATATTTTAGTGATGATTATCGACACAATCATTGCTTTCAAGCACTGGCTCAACCATATAATGTTTCAAGTATTAGCTCGATTGCATAACGTAAGCATAGACTCAATCCAAAAATTACAACTCAAACGATTCTAGGATCATATTTTATCATATCCCTATGAGTTAATTGTCGTCTAGCTCATGCGAGTGTCAATTTTTTAACGGAAAAGAACGAGTTTGGGATATATTAATAGTTGAGTGACTATATTATAACTTTTAATAGTCGGGAGACTCGACAATGTAAAGTCTTATAGTCGAGAGACCATTTTATAACTTTTAATACTTAAGGGACTCAACCAAGCAATACCTATAATCGGGGGACTATTTGTGTACTTTACTCAAAAAATTATATGTAATCATATCAATCCTACCAATAATTTTTAAGAATTTGAAGTAATCATGACAACAACTTATGGTGATCGATGATAAAAACTTTGACTAGATTCAAGAGTCATATTGATATTCTATCTAAAATTCAAATTTCAAATTAAACATTTTATCTAAACTTTAAGGTTAATATTTTATTTAAATCTCATGGTCAAATTAAAACTTAATATTTTTACTAACATTTAACCTAATTAAACTTAGGGATGCTCATTGTTCGGTTTTAACTAAATTAATCAATTTAGAAATTTAGTTCGGTTAATTGGCTGATTAATTAGATATTAGATCGATTAATGATTAAGAAATCTTTCAAAGTTGTAATCGCCATTTTTTGTTGTTGTTTTGTTTCTTATTTTACAACCGAGCCTAAAGCCCAAACCAAACCAAACTCCCAAAATAAAACCAAACCCTTTACAAAATACAATTAGGCCTCAAGCCCCATACCCAAAACCCAACCAGAACATAAAACCCAACTAGAACCCAAAACCCCACCCAAATGCCTAAATACCAAACCCGACCCAGATTTAGCCCTAGGGTACCCGCCCAATTCCCCCAACCAGCAGACACCTTCCTCTGCCCCAATACCAGTAAAGTCACCCACGCACGCCGACAATCCCAACACACCACGCAACCCTGCATAATAAACAACAAGGAATAAACAAAATAACTATCATTGTATTTCCAGTGTAAATGGGTATAAAACCCATGCATTAAAGACAGAAAAAATCTCAGGAACTATGTAACTCTTTTTTTCGAAACAATAACAACAAACTTTTAAGGTTATCTTCTTTTCTGTTTTTTTTTATTTTTGAATGGCTTTCTTGTTTTTTTTTCTTTGTTTTTTTACTGCTCTTAATTTTGGATCTGAGTAAAAAAGGGTTTTTAGTTTTTGAATAAACAATGTTTTTTAGTTTCATTTTTTTAAGAAATAACACAATAATATTGTGGGAGAAACCCATAAATTTCGAATAAAAATAGTGTTTTTAGTCGAATAACAACAAACCCATGCATGTCCTTAGTAAAAAAACACTAAAAATTAAAAGAGTGACATATCTAGGCTTACCTGAGTCGAAGAGGTGTCGTCGGAGTCTGGGGAAGCCGAGGGATTTAGGTCGATTTTGGGTAGTTTAGGGACGTTTTAGGTGGTTTTAAGCCCTAAGCTAGGTCCTAGGTGGGTAGATCTACGATTTTGGAGATTTTTGGGTTATTTTGGGTTTTCCAGCCACCATGTGTGGCGGTCGGAGCGGCGGCTAGAGGGGGTTTGAGGCGGCCGACAGTAGGATGGCTGAAGGATAGAGGAGAAAGTTTGATCTTTTTTCTATTTTTTTTTTTTGGTTTAAAATGAAATAAAAAAAGAAATGTTGATATATATATATATATATATATATATAACTAATTTAGGGTATATTCATGCTTAGGTCCCCCTAGGTTTAGCGTGTTTTTGTAGTTTGATCACCTATAGGGACCATAACTGCCATTTTCCCTTTTCCTTGTGTGCTTTTTATTTTCTGGGTTATTCGCATTTTAGTCTCTCTAACTTTAGCGTGTTTTTGCATTCTAGTCACCTATAGGGTTTAAAATTGTATGTTTCCCTTTTCTTGCATGTTTTTATTTTTTTGGGTTATTATCTGTTTGGTCCCTATAAGTTAGGTGTGTTTTTACACTTTAGTCATGTGTAGTGGCCTTTTGAATTTTTTTTAATTCGTGTGGGCTGATTTTGTATTTTTCCCTTTTAGGTTTAACATGATATTTTAAGATTTAATAAAATGGATAATTATCTTTAGGTCCATATGGTTTTCGCGTATTTTTACATTTTAGTCCCTAAACTATTTTTTGTTTAGATTTAGCCATTTAATTTCAATTTATTTTAATTTAGCCCCTATTATATGTCTAATTTATTCTTTTTAGCTTAGTAATTTGATATTAATGCAATTTGGTCCTTGTATTTATACTTATTTTATTTTTATTTTTTATGTTGTGTTTTCTGTTTCTTGTTATTTATTTTAATTAGGTTTATTAAACATTTTGATACTTCATAGTTTTAAGCTTTAGATTTCGCTCTTAGATTAGGTTAACACTCAAAACGGACTTAGAAATTAGGACGACACCCTAGTTATTAATTAGGGAGCAATTAGAGACGAGATTTTGCATAAGATGCTCGTTTACTCGAATTGATTGCTCGACCTTTTTTAAAATTTATTAATCATCAATATTTTCTAAAAAACACTTTAGGCTTAGTGTAACACCCCCAACCCGTACCCGACCTGGATTCGAGTCCGAGATGTCACATTGACTTTTCAAAACATTTACTTGTATAAAATAGTGAGTAATTTAAAAACTTTGATAACATTTAACTTATTCAAAACGTTTACAAAATATATCAGAGTTCATACAATTTATATCCTTATACTACATGCCAACTACACTCTATAACCAGTACATATATTTTCTGATCTGACATTTGGTAAGGAGAACTGACTTGTCTTGCTCTGCATTACTCTTTACTCTTCTCGAAACCTATGTGTGAAACAATCACACGCTAAGTCGAAGACTTAGTGAGGCATAACAACTTATAATGCACTTTATAACATATATCAATACATGCATGTTCTGTTCTATCATGTTATACCAATTCCATGCATTCTTTGTATCATATAAAATCATATCAAATTAATTACAGTAAATACATACATACACATAATTCATCATTAACAGATTATCATGTAATCACATACTTTTATGGTTAACCTTTTCAATCAAACACTATACACACACAACATCCTATCATTTCTATAACATTTATCATACCACTAACATATATTTGTTCATATCTCTGGATTAGCCCATGTACATATGTGATAACTATCGATATGTGAGTCTATAGAGGTTGTGCACTAATGCTGTCACCACAGCTCGTATAATTGCACCGAAGTGCCACGTAGAATTGCACCGTATTGCCATATAATAATGTCCATAAGGACCACATATTATTCCTTAAGAATCATATACATATACTAGGGATCAAGTATGTGTCTTTCAAGACTTCACACATGTTCCACATAATATATATATATCTCGAAGGACCGCGTAGAATTGCACCGTAGTGCCATATAATAATGTCCATAAGGACCACATATTATTCCTTAAGAATCATATACATATACTAGGGATCAAGTATGTGTCTTTCAAGACTTCACACATGTTCCATAGAATATATATATATCCCGAAGGACCGCGTAGACCCTCGACTCTTGGCATGCCAACTATACCCCTAGATCTCATGACACATAACATGGGCGTTATCATTTAATTCATTTCAAATATTCACATAAACTTGTAATTCACTTTCACATATCACGTATCACATAGCTTCTTTTCATATTATCACATAGTCACATAGTTCACTTACACGTAGATCATTTCCATATAATTCACATATCACATATATCATGTTTTCATATAATGTCTATCATTTCTCACCCAATCACATTTATTCATGTAAACATACTTATCATAACTTGTTCACATAAGATCATATACTTCATATAACATATAGAAACACCTAGAACACTTTCACGTAGCTTATATCAATTTTCAGAGTCCTTTCATATTATCTGATGACATATATCATATAGATATATAATAACTGATATCATATTATCTAACTTATGCTCCATTTCTTTGTATTCCCTTTTTCATATCAGCATACATTTAAATATTCTTATATGTCCTATCAATATACTATAAACTTACTCATATTCTCATATATCATATTTTAATATAATTTGAATAGTAATACTCTATAATTGTATCATATAATGATTTTACCCAAGTACTCCTTTATAAAGTTTATATTACATGTTCAATTAGTCTCATGCTATCTTATAAATAATTTCCATTTATTTTATATCATTTTCCTTTTCCACTCACATAAACCATCTATTTATTTAGTTCAATTTCTCATGACTTCCTCAATACTCTTTAATAAAACTTTGTAGCTCTTCACTATAATACATAAACCATAGTTTCCTTTAATTTATCAATCTTCCCTATATTACTTATGTATCCTTATTTATGCCCTCGAATTCATATTATTCTCTTAGAGTCTCCTAACATTTCTCGTATAATTACTTATACCATATCATATAACTTATACTTGATTATCTTATTCTCTCATATTCATTTCATTTCTTATGACTCTATCATATAACTTATTTCATGTTCTTCCATTATTACATATTAAAGTCTTACATACATCATATAGCATATACTAAGCATATCCTTATCTTTAGTCATGCATACATATAATCAATGTAATACAGATAATCACATATAATTATAACCACACATAATCATGTCCATGACTTCATGCATATTACTCTATGAAATAGACTCATCGCAAGTCTTATTTCCATTAAACACTACATATCACTAGTATGCACTCACCTGGCCTCACTAGTCCATTCCAATCTCTTATCTTCCCTTTTTATCGATCTTACTTGTCAATGATTCCGGAACTCGTTTAGGCTCGATATCTACATAGTAATTCATTGATACTTATCAGTATACTAATTGATATATTCAAAACTATCACTCCTTAGTCTCAAAGAAAAGCCAATTTCATCTTTTAATGAAGGTATGCATCGATGCACTACACCATGCATCGATGCATAAATCCTATTCGATGTTTGTATTTAATGGGGATGCATCGATGCACTCCTTATGCATCGATGCATAAATCCTATTCGATGTTTTCTATTTAAATTCATGCATCGATGCACTGCATGTGCATCGATGCACCTTAAACAATTTCTGGTATTTATCATCGATGCATCGGTGCACAATGAATGTGCATCGATGCACATTGCCCAGAACTGACATTTTAGCACGTAAATCATCAACTCTTCCCTTAATTCTTCTATTTTAAGCCCCTCTTATGACATTAAACTCAACTACTATAACTTGAACCAACTTATATCCATGTAAATCATCTTTAACCTCAAAATCCTATCTTCTTTATGAGATTCAAGAATCATACCAAATTTTCTATATGTTCTAAATCCAATTCTATCACTCCAAATCTCTTAATTTAACCATTGACAAGTCAAATTCATCCTTAGAATTTCAAAAACCTTTCTATATCAAAAGTTCATTTCTAATCTTTTAATAGAAATTCCTTTCTAATTCTCTCTTCTCTATGTTTTAAGTTTATACAAGCTTTCCTTAAGCTTATATAACCCCCAAAGATTCAAAACCAACTTATAAATTCCAGAAATTAATAGTTAAAAATCAAACTTACCTTTAAGCTGGAGCTACGAGAAGAAGAAGAGAGTAAGAAGAAGGCTTCCAGAAATCTCCCAAAACCCACGTGTACAACTCTTATTTAAAGGAAACACAAAATATCCTTTAAGCTGAAAAGACTAAATTGCCCCTTTAATTATCCATCTATGCTATTTAATCCATCATCAAAATTCTTTACTTAAATCCCAAAACTTTTAACTTATTTCAAAATTGAGCACACCGTTTCCAAAATTTACATTTTAGTCACTGACCTGGCTTTTGGGATGTTACAAATCTCCCCTCCTTATAAGAAAATTCGCCCTCGAATTTTCACTGAACATCTTAGTAAGAACATATCTTCTAATGTTCTTATGTTGCTTCCCTGACTTATTCTTTCTTGTCATCATCAGAAACTTACTTTTTAATCCTTAAGTTTTCCAACTATCTTTTTCGTTTATACATTCCTCTTCTGTTGCTTATCATATAACCAATAACCAATAATACCAATCCATTGTTATCTTTTCTCTCATTCGACTATGCATTTTTCCTTTGACCTTTCTAAAATTCAATATAATGTCACTCATCACGTTGACAGTAACATCCATCTCTATATCATAAATCCATCTATTTCTTCATAACTCTCTAATTACCTTATAACCATACCAAACTTGTATTTCGTCATCATTTGACCAAAACACAACTTTAAATCTTCTTCAATATGATTAAACATATACTTTAAGGAGTCAAACAATATTTTCACATCACCTTGCACACTTGTCTTATTTCTATATCAAAATTGTCCTCTGTACTTCCATATTTATCGTATCTGATCCTTTAAATCAATCCCTTTTATTTCTTTATTCCTTCTTCCTTATACATAAATCATATATTTCCTTTCATATTCACATACTCTTGTCTTATCACTTATACTCATCTTTATGTACCAATCTTCATTGCATCCTCATTACTCTAATAACCCATTTCTTATACATAACTTCATTCTTTATCATTTCTTATACTTGTATTTTTCTTCCTGAAGGTTCCATGCAAATACTTATCTCAGTTTCTACATCATAGCTATCTGCTCAGAATATACAACTATATTCAAATTCACATCCTAATCAATTAATTCCACTTTATCTTTCCTCCAATCTTATAACTCTAGCACCTTTACTCTGACAGTTAGATAATAACTTTTGTTCAATCTAGGGCACAAGCCCTATTATACCCATCATATACATCCTTTCCAATCTAAATTATCTCAAAATTCGCTTACTCGACTTATCAATTTCACCTCTATTCTCATACATCCTGAAATTTCTTTTGCTTAAACTCAACATTCTGACTTCCTGTGTCCTATAATCTGATCATCGATATACACATTCTCAAACTCTTCTTATCAATCCTCAGCTTTACTTAAATATACAAATTCTTACTTCCTTTTCCTTTACTATACCACATTACTATGATCCAAATATGCAACTATATCCAGATCCATTGCAGATCTGGTTATCATATCCTGACAATATCTTATAATCTTATAATTCCAGTACATTTTTATCACATACTCTAGTTAGCCAATGCTAACTCTTTCCATCTTAACTGCAAATCCTTATCATAAACATACTCTTGTTTATGCGCAATACTATCACTTCGTTTTAAACTCATAAGCTCTGACTTTATACATCTTATACACTTGTCACTGATGCACTTATCCTTGAGTTCTTCTATACGTACTCATCACGTCATTAGATCTTTTTAACATTCTTATGGTGACACCTGTTCACCATATTGTATCTTATCCACGTAATAACTCTATATCGTTTTTCTGATTCCAAACGATGAAAACTTTCTATCATTATTCAGATATGATTTCAGATTTTTGAAATCAACTTTTGATCTTACTAGGCATTTCCTGAGGTGTCCGCTCTTCATCCTGCCTGGCCAGGGCAGGTGAATAGCTATCACAATCAGGAATATCACCTTTCACTTACTTCAAAATTATCACGATCGGATTTCTACTGTATTAAACTATTCTTATTCTATTAGCAAGACAACATATTCCTTACACTATCATATCAGAAATTTTTCAATCTATGTTGGCATGTACACCTTTTATGACACTTTGGACTTTAATTTATGCCAAGAATCGGCTAAACCATAGCTCTGATACCATTAAATGTAACACCCCCAACCCGTACCCGACCTGGATTCGAGTCCGAGGTGTCACATTGACTTTTCAAAACATTTACTTGTATAAAATAGTGAGTAATTTAAAAACTTTGATAACATTTAACTTATTCAAAACGTTTACAAAATATATCAGAGTTCATACAATTTATATCCTTAGACTACATGCCAACTACACTCTATAACCAGTACATATATTTTCTGATCTGACATTTGGTAAGGAGAACTGACATGTCTTGCTCTACATTACTCTTTACTCTTCTCGAAACCTACGTGTGAAACAATCACACGCTAAGTCGAAGACTTAGTGAGGCATAACAACTTATAATGCACTTTATAACATATATCAATACATGCATGTTATGTTCTATCATGTTATACCAATTCCATGCATTCTTTGTATCATATAAAATCATATCAAATTAATTACAGTAAATACATACATACACATAATTCATCATTAACAGTTTATCATGTAATCACATACTTTTATGGTTAACCTTTTCAATCAAACACTATACACACACAACATCTTATCATTTCTATAACATTTATCATACCACTAACATATATTTGTTCATATCTCTGGATTAGCCCATGTACATATGTGAGAACTATCGATATGTGAGTCTATAGAGGTTGTGCACAAATGCTGTCACCACAGCTCGTATAATTGCACCGAAGTGCCGTGTAGAATTGCACCGTAGTGCCATATAATAATGTCCATAAGGACCACATATTATTCCTTAAGAATCATATACATATACTAGGGATCAAGTATGTGTCTTTCAAGACTTCACACATGTTCCACAGAATATATATATATCCCGAAGGACAGCGTAGAATTGCACCGTAGTGCCATATAATAATGTCCATAAGGACCACATATTATTCCTTAAGAATCATATACATATACTAGGGATCAAGTATGTGTCTTTCAAGACTTCACACATGTTCCACAGAATATAAATATATCCCGAATGACCGCGTAGACCCTCGACTCTTGGCATGCCAACTATACCCCTAGCTCTCATGACACATAACATGGGCGTTATCATTTATTTCATTTCAAATATTCACATAAACTTGTAATTCACTTTCACATATCACGTATCACATAGCTTCTTTTCATATTATCACATAGTCACATAGTTCACTTACACGTAGATCATTTCCATATAATTCACATATCACATATATCATGTTTTCATATAATGTCTATCATTTCTCACCCAATCACATTTATTCATGTAAACATACTTATCATATCTTGTTCACATAAGATCATATACTTCATATAACATATAGAAACACCTAGAACACTTTCACGTAGCTTATATCAATTTTCAGAGTCCTTTCATATTATCTGATGACATATATCATATAGATATATAATAACTGATATCATATTATCTACCTTATGCTCCATTTCTTTGTATTCCCTTTTTCATATCAGCATACATTTAAATATTCTTATATGTCCTATTAATATCCTATAAACTTACTCATATTCTCATATATCATATTTTAATATAATTTGAATAGTAATACTCTATAATTGTATCATATAATGATTTTACCCAAGTACTCCTTTATAAATTTTATATTACATGTTCAATTAGTCTCATGCTATCTTATAAATAATTTCCATTTATTTTATATCATTTTCCTTTTCCACTCACATAAACCATCTATTTATTTAGTTTAATTTCTCATGACTTCCTCAATACTCTTTAATAAAACTTTGTAGCTCTTCACTATAATACATAAACCATAGTTTCCTTTAATTTATCAATCTTCCCTATATTACTTATGTATCCTTATTTATGCCCTCGAATTCATACTATTCTCTTAGAGTCTCCTAACATTTCTCGTATAATTACTTATACCATATCATATAACTTATACTTGATTATCTTATTCTCTCATATTCATTTCATTTCTTATGACTCTATCATATAACTTATTTCATGTTCTTCCATTATTACATATTAAAGTCTTACATACATCATATAGCATATACTAAGCATATCCTTATCTTTAGTCATGCATACATACAATCAATGTAATACAGATAATCACATATAATTATAACCACACATAATCATGTCCATGACTTCATGCATATTACTCTAGGAAATAGACTCATCGCAAGTCTTATTTCCATTAAACACTACATATCACTAGTATGCACTCACCTGGCCTCACTAGTCCATTCCAATCTCTTATCTTCCCTTTTTATCGATCTTACTTGTCAATGATTCCGGAACTCGTTTAGGCTCGATATCTATATAGTAATTCATTGATACTTATCAGTATACTAATTGATATATTCGAAACTATCACTCCTTAGTCTCAAAGAAAAGCCAATTTCATCTTTTAATGAAGGTATGCATCGATGCACTACACCATGCATCGATGCATAAATCCTATTTGATGTTTGTATTTAATGGGGATGCATCGATGCACTCCTTATGCTTCGATGCATAAATCCTATTCGATGTTTTCTATTTAAATTCATGCATCGATGCACTGCATGTGCATCGATGCACCTTAAACAATTTCTGGTATTTATCATCGATGCATCGGTGCACAATGAATGTGCATCGATGCACATTGCCCAGAACTGACATTTTAGCACGTAAATCATCAACTCTTCCCTTAATTCTTCTATTTTAAGCCTCTCTTATGACATTAAACTCAACTACTATAACTTGAACCAACTTATATCCATGTAAATCATCTTTAACCTCAAAATCCTATCTTCTTTATGAGATTCAAGAATCATACCATATTTTCTATATGTTCTAAATCCAATTCTATCACTCCAAATCTCTTAATTTAACCATTGACAAGTCAAATTCATCCTTAGAATTTCAAAAACCTTTCTATATCAAAAGTTCATTTCTAATCTTTTAATAGAAATTCCTTTCTAATTCTCTCTTCTTGATGTTTTAAGTTTATACAAGCTTTCCTTAAGCTTATATAACCCCCAAAGATTCAAAACCAACTTATAAATTCCAGAAATTAACAGTTAAAAATCAAACTTACCTTTAAGTTGGAGCTACGAGAAGAAGAAGAGAGTAAGAAGAAGGCTTCCAGAAATCTCCCAAAACCCACGTGTACAACTCTTATTTTAAGGAAACACAAAATATCCTTTAAGCTGAAAAGACTAAATTGCCCCTTTAATTATCCATCTATGCTATTTAATCCATCATCAAAATTCTTTACTTAAATCCCAAAACTTTTAACTTATTTCAAAATTGAGCACAAAGTTTCCAAAATTTACATTTTAGTCACTGACCCGGCTTTTGGGATGTTACACTTAGTTTCTTTTAATAGGTTAATTTAGATAATACTTAGGATTTTGGTTTATTAATTAGTCCGCAAACTTTAGAAATTATTGATTTAGGTCCCTAAACTTCTAGTCTCTTATAACTCAGTATTTTAGATCTTTGACCTTTTAGTCCCCGAACTTCAATTAGACCTTTAAGATTGAAATAATCTAAATATTAGCTGACCCTTTTTTCCTATATATAATGGGGTAAGGGGGAGGTATGATAATAGGCTGCCCCCAACGCCAGGTTGAGAACAACTTCCGTGGAGACCTCCAAATTATGAAATGCCCTCCGTGGGTAAGATTGACATAATCAAATAGGTTAAATAGAGCATCCACTTTTAGTTAGATTTCAATGTAGTCCTCTTAATTTAGGAAATAATTTGAGTCGACCCTCGCGTAAATGCTCTAGGGACCTCTCGGTTATTCGATTCAATAATTGGTTTAAAAAATCAAATAGGGTTAATATTAGAACCTACACTTCTAGGTTTGCACCTTTAGGTTATTTAATTTTCATAATTCGACGCTTTAAGCTAGAAAAAACCTTAATTTACCCTTAGCTTAATTAGGATGAATAAAAATTTGTTTGATTGCATTTTATTTTTAAATCTAAGGAAATGTTAATTTATTAGGGAATTAATAGTATATATCCCGCAAGTATGCTCAGGGGGTGACTACTGGTGATTCCCAAAATAGGTTGACATCCTTTTCAAAACTTCATCACGATTTCTAAAATATCGAGGCAATATTCGGTTATTAGGCACAATTGCTAATCTCCCGCATTCATGCTAGGGGTGAATGATATCGGTCTTAATAAATGAATACCCTTTTTAACTTTGCATTCGTAATGATTTTAAATTAAATAAAGTTCAAACTCAAAATTTTTGATTTTAAATATAGGGTAATCAACTAGGTACCAATTTTTGGGCGCTTGTGGGGGTGCTAATCCTTCCCCATGCGTAATCGACTCTCGAACCTGATTTCTGGATTTTGGCAGATCTTAAAACTTGGTATTTTGATAAAATTAAAATGTTTTATTAAAATCATCAGGTTTTTATGGTGTCGCAATCTCACCTTAAATGATTGGTGGTGACTCCTCACATTTCAAAATTCTTTTCAAAGAAAAACCCCAAGTCGGTACTGGTCTCACCCTGCCCGGGCGAAAAACGGTGTCGACAGTTTGGCGACTCCATTGGGGACGTTTTGTTTTTAAAACAACTAGAGAGTCGAGTCACGAGTTGGTTACCCTATATTTAGGATTCTAGAAATTATGAATTCAATCTTATTTTAATTTACGGTTCATTATGTTATTTCATAAGAAAAAAAGAGATTTTCTCTCTGGTAAATGCTTACACTTTCATGAAATTATTTAGGACTATTGCATATCATAGCTCTAAACCAGAGCTCAATCTCGGTTGACCTAAATAGGGGAAACATCACACCTTATGAGGAGCATTGGGCTTCCTTGTATGGGTATGAAAAAGTACCTTTGGAAAGCATCCTAAGTTGCATGTTCGGATATTAGTTTCGAGGCACGCTTTTAGCGGTGTGATCCCCTAAGCTAAACCCGATTCACAAGTCTGTAATGGTCCAGAATAAAAGTCAACCTTAGAAGGTTGTAAAGATGGCTTGGGAATCCTTTTCTAGAACCCAACCTCGTGTAGAGAATTTAGTAGACCTACCCGCTAGAGCCATATGGATAGCATAAGAGAACTAGAATGCATATGGTTAGGGTTCTAATTTTATATGTCTTCTTTATTCATTATATTCATGGTTTATTTACCGATTGAATTTAATCATTTCATATTTTTTGTTAACGTACATTTCTTTTATTTGTTCATTATTTGACTAACTTGATTTACTTTTGTCTTGTTGTGTGTTTTGTTGTGTTTTATTTTTGGGATCAATGTCTTTTGCATACATTCATTTTTGCATGACATTTGTATTGCTTAATACATTTCCCAAATCATACATTAAAACATTCATTCATTAAAATAAAAATATTAAGATAAGGTTTCTGATCAAGTGATCCTAGTTCATACTAGTATCAAGAACGCTCAGTATCCGTACGGCACAAGAAAATGCCTAAAGAAATAGAGGATACGCTAGTCAAAATTGAGGGAGAGCAGAAAGAGATGCAAGAAGAAGTGAGGAGCAAGTTGGCACAAATAGAGGCTAATATCGCAAACTTTCAGCTCGATCTACTGAACAAGGTGGAAGAAATGTTTAGTAGACATTTGACCGCTGGAAAGGCTCTTGTGGAAAACCCCACACATCCTCCGGGTTTTACACCTGTTCACTTTCCTGAGCACACCTCTGTGCATCAAGGAATTTAATCACCAGTCTATTTCACTGACGAGAACCTACAATATCAGGCTGGAGCTTCATTCCCCACTGATTGTCCTGTTGTTTTGTGGGTTGAAGCCAGGTGAACTCTGTACTGATAATGAGGTCCCTGACCTGAAAGAATTAGTTGAAAATGAAAAGTTTACCCAAAGACTGAAAAATATAGAAGAAGTGATAAAATATAGGGAGAGGGTCGAGTCATTTTATAGGTTTGACGCCAAAGAGATACGTTTGGTCCCCGATCTGGTTCTCCCACCAAAGTTCAAAGCTCCAGATTTCGATATGTACAATGGGACCACATGTCCTTCATCCCACATCACCATGTACTATCGTCGGATGGTTGGCTACTTGGAGAATGAGAAGTTGTTGATCCACTATTTTCAAGATTGTTTATCTAGACCTGCTTCCAAATGGTATAACCAGCTAAAACATACTCAAGTCCGTTCTTGAAAAGACTTAGCTCAAGATTTTTTGGGTCAATACAAGCACATGACTGATATGGCCCCTGGTCGAACAATGTTGCAGAACATGGATATGAAGTGCAATGAGAGATTTTGACAATATTCGCAATGATGGAGGGGCGTTGCTTCTCAAGTGCATCCACCAATGACTGAAAGGGATGTCACTACTTTGTTCATCAATACATGAAAATCTCCCTATATTAATTACATGATAGGGGCTGCCACTAAAAATTTCTCTGACATCGTCATGTGTACATAAATTATCAAAACAACTATCAAGAATGGCAGGATAAGAGGATCCGACAGTACTGACATCGAGAATGAGCTGAGGTCAATACAGTAATGTCTTATTCAGCTAATAATGGGACCAAACCTTATAGAATGACCCGAGAGAAGAATCCTATTGGTGAAATTCCAATGACATATGAAGAATTTATCCTATTACTAGTTGAGAAGAATCTCATGACTCCAGTTCAGTCTAAATCGAAAGAACCCTCATTTTCTAAAGGGTATGATGTTAATGCAGTATGTAGATACCACATAGGAAGCTCGGGGCATACTACTGAGAATTATGGGGCATTGAAGTGCAAGGTTCATAATTTAATAGATTTAAGGGCATGGACATTCGATGAATGATGAGGTATTCTGATGCAAACCGAGAAAAACATTGCAGCCACTAGGAACTTTTGATGCACTCGCATATTATCTTATTTGAATTTCTTTTCTTTCTCTTTGCGTTAATAGGTTTGTAAGTCACTTGACAATCGAACAACTTAAATAAAATGCTACCTTCTAAGGTTATGATCAATGAGTAAATTTCAATCTTGAAATTCTTTAAGTATCAATTGGATTAAAAGTTCTTTAAAAAAAATCAGAGTTATAGATCTTTGACAAAGTGGCAATATTAAAACCTGATAAAACAAAGACCCTTGACCTTACCCCAGGGGATACATTCGATCACCATACCCTTCTTTTGCAGGGACCAATATAGCATTATCCTCTCATGAGGAAATTATCAATAGGCTTGGCATTCATGTATGAATAGGAGCGGACAACTTGGGGAATCTCTTGTGTATGACATTGCAAAACTGCCTAGACTACACTTTTGTTGAAGATGTCCAATGATGATATTAATCTTTGCAAACGGAATGGTGAAGTAGATGATTTTAGTTTAGGTCAGTTGTTTGAGAACATAACTCTAAATATGTGATTTTCTGACTATCAAAGACACCTAGACTATAACACGTTCGTCTCAATGAGCTTAAGAAATTCTAAATCTGAATACTCAAAAGGTTAATGAAATTTTATTATTATTATAGATTATACAATAAAACTGAGCTATTCCACTAAAGTAATTGGTTATAGAGTCAAGTCAAAAGCCCTAGCTTTATGAATAAATTGTATTCAAACCATGACATTGATCGGATACCTGGCACTTCGGTGTTTGCTCCACTACGATTGTCAAGTCGAAGACTTTGTGATGAGATGAATTCTTCAGTTATGCCTTAACAAAGGCAAATTAAATAAATTCCAAGAAAAAAAAGACTATAATGCATATGCTTGATCTAATATGAGTTTCGATGAAAATGGACTAAGGGACTTGAGGAACACCTGTTATAGTCGACTTCACACAAACACTCAGGAATTTTATATTTAGATTGATGTCCATGCACTACCTCTGCTAAAGGAAGTCTATGAAGCTTGAACAAATGAAAGATTTCAGAGAACCGAAATAGAAGTGTTCTAGAAGTATAGTAATTAATTATGCTAGTTGCGTCATTTTGTCTGCATCTGGTTAAAATACCAAGCTAAGAAAGAGGGGCATGTCGTAAGGTTCATAATGACCAAGAAAGAAATGAAATCTTGATGACTGAAACCTTAGAAACTTTAAGGAGCTAACCTAAAACCCAACCTATCAATTTTTGACTCTTATCAAAGAATATAACTTTGAAATACTAAATGAGCTATTGATTCTTTCGATATTTCATGATCTGTAACTTGCTTCAATTGTGAGCCTAAAAGAAGGCATGGTTTCTTATCTTTAACAGAATTTTCATATTTTTGAAAAAAAATATTTTCAAAACAAGATAATCTCTCTAGAGAGTGTAGACAAAGGTCCCTCACATTTAGAAATTCAGAATCATAAATTGGGGCATAGAATTTGAATGTTATAGAGCAAGAAAAGAAGATTTTTGCAAAGAAATGCAATGGTATACCTTGGTGTGGGAAGAGAATGAAGACAAACAGATTGCTTGAGCACCTCTTTACTGCCATTAGTTAAGAAAACATGCATTGGCATACACATACATGATTTTGCATCATTGCATCAAACATCCATCATCTTATGTCATAAAAACTTTGCTTTTCCCCTCTTATGAGGATGCATTAAAATTTCTCTTGAAATCATGTCCTTCTTAAGGACATTTTTCCCTCTTATGAGGACAAATTCAAAATTCATTTGTGCTTCGTAGAAATATTCAGGATAATTACATTCAAGTACACATTTTATACAGATCTCAGAAAAGAATAAAATTAAAGACAACTAGAATTCTTCAGCGAGAATGAGCAATCATCTTCAGATTTAACATTTTCAAGTAAATATCAAAAAATTTATCTCACTTGAAATAGTTTTTCTTAAAACAATCTTCGTCTCGCTTGAGACAGTTTTCACTTGAAACAGAAATTTTATCTCACTTGAGATTGTTTTTCTTAAAACAAACTTCATCTCGCTTGAGATAGGTTTTACTGGAAACAGAAATTTTATCTCACTTGAGATTGTTTTTCTTAAAACAAACTTCGTCTCGCTTGAGACGTTTTTACTTGAAACATAAATTTTATCTCACTTGAGATTGTTTTTCTTAAAACAAACTTCGTCTCGCTTGAGACAGTTTTCACTCGAAACAGAAATTTTATCTCACTTGATATTGTTTTTCTTAAAACAAACTTCGTTTCGCTTGAGACAGTTTTCACTCAAAACGGAAATTTTATCTCACTTGAGATTGTTTTTCTTAAAACAAACTTTGTCTCGCTTGAGACAGTTTTTACTCGAAATAATAAATTTTATTTCACTCGAGATTGTTTTTCTTAAAACAAATTTCATCTCGCTTGAGAAAGTTTCCCTTGAAATATAAATATTGAAATTGTTTCACTTGAAACAAGAAGTTTATCTCACTTGAGATTGTTATTCTTAAAACAAACTACGTCCCACTTGAGACAATTTTCCCTCGAAACAAATTTTATCTCACCTGAGATAGTTCCTCTTCAAACAAATTTCTTTTCATTCATTTATTTTCCTCACAAATGTTGAATATTTGACAGGAATTCAAAAAAGTTAATGACGATTTCATTTCACAAATGCATGAAGAAGAAAATGATTTCAGCAAAAAATCAACCCATATTTTTCATCATTGAAAGAAATGGATCTCATAAAATTGAGGATCATAGGGTCATTACCTTCGGATACTTTAAATACAAATCACTGATATATGATAATTTTATGCACGTTTAAAACTCTTCAAAGAGAAGGTAAACCAATCAATATTTCCAATAGAGAGTTAATAATGAGAAGAACTTGTTCGACCTATTGCTCGATTCACGACATTTCGAATCAGAAACACCTTTCTTGAGGGATTAACATTTCCAATGGAGAGTCATAATGAGAAGAACTAATCCGATAGAGGGAGAAGAAGTTCATAATGAGAAGAACTTGTTCGACCTATTGCTCGATTCACAATATTTCGAATCAGCAACGCCTAGAAGTTCATGTTGAGAACTCGTATCTTGAAAAGCAGAGATTGAGCAAAAATGGTACTTTATTATCTTTCCTTCATTCTTGTTTCACAACAATGAGCAAAGAGGGGCAGATGTAATCGCCATTTTTTTATTGTTTTGTTTTTTATTTTACAACTGGGCCTCAAGCCCAAACCAAACCAAACCCCAAAAATAAAACCCAAACCCTTTACAAAATATAACCAAGCCTCAAGCCCCAGACCCAAAATCCAACTAGAACCCAAAACCCGACCCAAATGCCTAAATACCAAACTCGACCCGGGTTTAACCCTAGCCCTAGGGCAGCCACCCAATTCCCCCAACTAGCAGACACCTTCCTCTACCCCAATACCAGCAAATTCACCCATGCACGCCAACAACCCCAACACACTACGCAACCCTGCATCAGAAACAACAAGGAAGAAACAAAATAACTATCATTATATTTTCAGTGTAAATGGGTATAAAAACCCATGCATTAAAGACAGAAAAAATCTCAGGAACTATGTAACTCTTTTTTTCGAAACAATAACAACAAGCTTTTAAGGTTATCTTCTTTTCTGTTTTTCTTATTTTTTAATGGCTTTCTTTTTTTTCTTTTTTTTTACTGCTCTTAATTATAGATCTGAGCAAAAAAGGGTTTTTAAGTTTTCGAATAACAATGTTTTTTAGTTTCGTTTTTTTAAAGAAATAACACAGTAATATTGTGGGCGAAACCCACAAATTTTGAATTAAAAATAGTATTTTTAGTCGAATAACAACAAACTAATGCATGTCCATAATAAAAAAGAGGCTAAAAATTAAAAGAGTGATAGATCTAGGCTTACCTTAGTCAAAGAGGTGTTGCCGGAGACCAGGGAGGCCGACGGATTTAGGTCGATTTTGGGTAGTTTAGGGATGTTTTAGGTGGTTTTAAGCCCTAAGATAGGCCGATCAAAGGAAATGGGAAAGAGTTTTATTTTTTCTCCTTTTTTTCCTTTCAGTTTTGGTTTGAAATGAAATAAAAAAATAAATGTTGATGTATATATATATATATAACTAATTTAGGGTATAATCACGCTTAGATTCCCTTAGGTTTAGCGTGTTTTTGCAGTTTGGTCACATGTAGGGACCAAAACTATCATTTTCTTTTTTTCTTGCATGTATTTTATTTTTTGGGTTATTAGTGTTTTAGTCAATGTAACTTTAGCATGTTTTTGCATTCTGGACATGTGTAGGGTTTAATATTGTAATTTTACCTTTTATTGCATTTTTTTATTTTTTTGGGTTATTCTCTCTTTGGTCCCTATAAGTTAGGTGTGTTTTTACACTTTAGTCATGTGTAGTGACATTTTGAATTTTATTTTAATTCGTGTAGGCTGATTTTGTATTTTCCCTTTTAGGTTTAACAGGTATTTTAGGCTTTAATAAAATGGATAATTATCTTTAGGTCCTTCTAGTTTCCGTGTGTTTTTGCATTTTAGTCCCTAAACTATTTTTTATTTTATTTAGATTTAGCCATTTAATTTCAATTTGTTTTAATTTAATCCATATTATATGTCTAATTTATTCTTTTTAGCTTAGTAATTTGATATTCATGCAATTTGGTCCTTGTATTTATGCTTATTTTATTTTTATTTTTTATGTTGTGTTTTATGTTTCTTATTATTTATTTTAATTAGGTTTATTAAACTTTTTAATACTTCTTAGTTTTCAGCTTTAGATTTCGCTCTTAAATTAGGTTAACACTCAAATCGGACTTAAAAATTAGGACGACACCCTAGTTATTAATTAGGGAGCAATTCGAGTTGAGTTTTCGCATAAGATGTCCGATTACTAGAATCGATTGCTCGACTTTTTTTTAAAATTTATTAATCATCAATATTTTCTAAAAAACACTTTAGGCTTAATTCCTTTTAATAGGTTAAATTAGATAATACTTAGGATTTTGGTTTATTAATTAGTTTGCAAACTTTATAAATTATTGATTTAGGTCCCTACACTTCTAGTCTCTTGGAACTCGATATTTTAGATCTTTGACCTTTTAATCCCCCGAACGTCAATTAGGCCTTTAAGATTGACATAATCAAATAGGTTAAATATAGCCTCCAGTTTTAGTTAGATTTCAATATAGTCCTCTTAATTTAGGGAATAATTCGAGTCAGCCCTCCCATAAATGCTCAAGGGACCATCTCGGCTATTAGATTCAATAATTGGTTTAAAAAATCAAATAGGATTAATATTAGAACCTACACTTCTAGGTTTGCGCCTTTAGGTTCTTTAATTTGCATAATTCGACGCTTCAAGCTAGAAAAAACCTTAATTTACCCTTAGCTGAATTAAGATGAATAAAAATTTGTTTGATTGCATTTTATTTTTAAATCTAAGTTAATGTTCATTTATTAGGAAATTAATAGTATATCTCCCGCAAGTATGCTCAAGAGGAGACTACTGGTGATTCCCGAAATAGGTCGGCATTCTTTTCAAAACCGCATCATGATTTCTAAAATATCGAGGCAATATTTGGTTATTAGGCATAATAGTTGATCTCCAGCATTCATGTTAGGGGGCGTATGCTATCGGTCTTAATAAACGAATAATCTTTTTAACTTTGCATCCGTAATGATTTTTAAATTAAATAAAGTTCGAACTCAAAATTTATGATTTTAAATATAGGGTAATCAACTAAGTACCAATTTTTGGGCGCTTGTGGGGGTGCTAATCCTTCCCCACGCGTAACCGACTGTTGACCCTGATTTATAGATTTTGGCAGACCTTAAAACTTGGTATTTTGATAAAAATAAAATATTTTATTAAAATCACCCAATTTTTATGGTGTCTCAATCGCACCTTAAATGATTGGTGTAGACTCCTCACATTTCAAAATTATTTTCAAAGAAAAACTCCAAGTCGGTACTGGTCTCACCCCGCCCGGGCAAAAAACGGTGTCGACAAAAGTTCAGATATCGATTAACTTGGTTAGTAATCGGTTAATTACTTGAATTAACCTAAAATATTTAATATAGAGGTGAGTATTTAATAGAGTCGAATAAAAAAATTTCTACTTCGTCAAGTTGACGAATCTTATTTTATAACTAAATTTTATTTGAAATTTTTTCGAATCGATTTTATGAAATTCAAGTCGAGTTTTTGTTTAAATTGAATTATAAATACTTAAAATGTTCTTATACTACTTAATTATAATTTAAACAGTTTTCTATAACAATATTGAATTTGAAAATCAATCCACTAATCACTAAAACATTCTAGTTCTATTTTATAAGTAGACTCAAATTTAAAAAAAATGAGATGAGTCAAATTTTTGATATTACAATTTGACTCAAATCTAATCAAATTTTTAATCATCGAATAAAAAATCTAAGTTTTTGAGTCTAGAATCACTCACCTCTAATTTAATATTTATTTATATATATTGAGCTCAAACATTTTAAAAAATAAGGCTAAACTATTGTCCAACCGTACTAGTCTCGTTAACTTTAAAAACTCAATCAAATTTTAGCCGTAACAAAAAAAATCTATTAAACTTAAATTAATCTAATTAAAAAAATATATAATAATTAACATTTTAAGAAAAATAAAATAATTCAAGTTTTATTAATTTAATTCAATCGGTTTTCAAATTAATCGTTTAAATCCGTCTGACTAAATTAATATGAACTAAGGGTACATTTATCAAAATAAAACAGATAAAAAACAAAAATAATCAAATTATAATACTTTTTTAAAATCGTTGATCAAAATAAAATAGATAAGAACCCCACCGTAATTTACCTAATATTTAAAATAATACTATAAATCCTAAAATGAAATCATAGCATTTGGGTTAAATTAGAAGTACAAGTAAAGAAGAAAAGCGAATTAAAGGATTGTGAACTTTTGTGTCTTTTCCTTGGTTAATTTTAATTGGAAAATAAAAAGCCAATTAATTCAGACTTCCCTTCCACCATGGCATCCCTTCCCTTACTGAGCACCAAAATCCCAAAGGTGGATCGTCGTGTCACCACCGGCCACCGCAACGTGCCGGTCATCTGCCACCATCGCATTCACGGCCCCTACGTTCTCGCCGAAGCTATACAAGTATTGCCCATGCTCTATTTCCCATACCCTTATTACACCACCTGCGCACATCACCGCGTACCCCAAGTTCATGCAACTCATTATGTTCCCTAACCGTGTGTTGAATCTACATACCTCATCTAATGTCTCCGCCCGCCGCACCGTTGCCCTGCCACGGTTGTCCACAGTGATGAACGCCTCGTTGTTGGAATCCAACGAATTCACCATCAGCCCTATCCTACTCTCACGGTCATGCAATGAAAACTCTGGGTTTCTCAAGTCTAACACCATGAACCTATTACTCGTACAAGCAACCGCCGTTTCCCGATGAGTTACCCTGACTCGACCGACAGTTTCGGTTAGCCCCGTCAACATGTGCCAACCCCTCAATGATTCTCGGTCGGTTAAGGTTGTGTTCATGTAGACGAGATCTTCGGTGTTTCCATCCCAAATGTGGATAGCACGGCCAGGTACACCGGCGTAAAGCCCTACCCACCAACGCCCACACCCGGTGAAATCCACCAACGAACCGTCGTCGACGATGTTTCCTACGTGAGCCCTGCGCGCCTGTTGCTGCCCGTCTATGATGGCCACGTGGATGTCTCCGTCCAACGTGGCGAATATCACCCTGGGGTCCGAGATGATTATGCCGGATACGGCGCGTGAGAAGCGGCCGAAATGGTCTCCGTGTTGGGGGAGGAAGGTGCCAACGTGGAGGCGGGTGGCGAGTTCGAAGAGGCGTATGGTACCATCGGCGAAACCGCAAGCGAGGTGCGTGTCGGAGAGGGTAAGACAACGGCAAATCAACCCATCGGAGATATCGACGCCTGTCGGATCGAAATGGAGAGTCTCGTGAACCGATCTCCCAAGACGAAAATTCTGAGACGTTTGATGACAGTATACGTATTCCTCATGCCACGTGGCGTGCATGCGGTGGGTGCGACCCCATATGGAGCTAGTAAGACGCTGCCACAGTGGATCAGACCGCGATACTGCTTGCCACGTGGAACAAACCTGCATGAAAACAGATTTCACGTAAGAAACATAAGGCAATAGTTAAGATTTCAGGATAAATTACGTATTTAATATCTCAGTTATTACTTTAGTTTCATTTTAGTCATCAAATGATTTTTATCTTTTAAAATTATATATAATGTTATGATTTTATTTTGAACACTCACACTCAAAAACTAACAGTGATAATAATATATTATAAGATAATATCACATCATTATCAAATAATTTATCCAAAATTTATCACAACGAACAGAGAAAAAACAAGTAGAATATCGGATTGGAAAGATGAATATTAGTGGAAATTAGTAAAGGGACAGTGGCGTAAAGCAGTGGCATGCGCGTCATAGAATTTTAATGACAAGAGAGTTGAAGCTTGAGCAGGCAGCTGCTTTAGGGTTCAGATGTCAGAAAATTGCAGACATCTTAAACAAAAAAGATGACAGTTTTTCCTTTGGTTTTTGCAGAGCAATTGTTTGAATTGACTTGTCTTTGGAGCTTAAAACAAGTACAAAAAGACCTAATACACAAACAGACTGACACCTTTTAATTAATTCATTTTTATCTGCCTTACAAATGGCTACAAAATCACCTTCTGCAACAAGAAAATGACAAAGAATCCAAGTTTTTTTCCATGTTAATGAAAAAGCAGCAAGGAGAAGAATACCAAGTATTAGCTTAGCTGTGGTCCATATATATATATATAATTGAAGTCTTTCATTTCCTAGAAAGGATTGGGCAAAAGCTAGTGTAGAGAATATAATAGCCTTCCCCAGCTTACCTTTTCTCTTGGACTGTCACCCCATACTTCCACTTCTTCCCACATACCTGCTGCTCCATTTCTCCTATTATTTTATTCTATTAAATGTTTGAAACACTGAACCAGAAACAAAAGAAAGAGAATCCAAAAACTTGTTCAGCTAATCTGTGAATCAATTTTCATTTTAGGTTGTTGGTGACTGACACATGATAAATACAACAGTAACCGAGAAAACAAAAGGGTCTGAGACTCTAGAATCATATTCTAACCAATGTATATGAACACAACAGAAAAGAACAAAAAAGAAGTCATCCCAACTCAGCCTCTGGGCTTTAAGCAAAATATATGAGAAGACCCTTGTCTCTGATATGACAAGGAGACGTCACTTCTTTTATATTTAATCAAAAAGAATGGGTTCCATGTGCTTTTTTTCATTGCACATTGCCACATGCAAGCCTTTTGACTGATATTCATCTTTAAAAAACCCAAAAAAAGCTTCAATGTGATGTGATAAAGAATGGTGTATTCTCGAACGTCAGATCCGATCGCCTTTCACTATACATTGTACATAGATTGGATAACATGATTATAATGAAGTAATTTGAAGTCTCTTTCATGCTAGTTAATGCTACCGATATTTATCCAACTTCCTCCTACTGGGGTGATAGAGAAGAGTATCTTAGGCACTAAAGTTCTAAACTATACTGCATTTATAATATATAATAGGTTTCTCTCTTCCTACATGTTTGCATTAGGAAAGATAATCCATGGATTTATCAGAGAAACAAATGGAAGGGATTTGTTGACCTATAGAAGAAAAGGGTGTTGCCAAGAAAGGGAAATTCAAAAAATGAGCCCTAGCTCTAAATATATGAAAAGAACATCCAAAAATAGACTTTTGGAAAGAGCTAAAAAGGAAATAAACTAGCAACCCTTTGCCTAAGATGAAACTACAGCACCCGAACGGGACATAAATTTGAAAGAAATGGACCCATCCAAAGGCTTGGAGACACTATATATAAGCATTTACTCGGCTCTACATTCATTGGCTAGAGTTCATCAAAGAATAAAAGAATAAAAATCAAAATCTGGGTAACAGAATCTGTAGAATTGCTGTACATTTTCAGGGTTCAAAGCGATATTTTTGACCTGTCTATGATTTTGTCCTTTCTCACAACTTAATATCTTGTTAAAGCAGTGATTTTGCAGTGCCATCATAGTGTTACATAGATTGGTAAAAGTCAAAAATCCATTCATGATTTCTCTAAGGGGAAAATAAATGACTGAAGAACATACCCGAAACAAAGTGGCAAGTGCAGCAGCAGCAGCAAGGCGGCCAATGTATCGACAAGCATCAATGGCAACTCTTACAGCAAGATCTTCGATAAAAGGACCGGGCCAGATTTCGTTATTGCCACGTCTACGAGTCAAAGAAGGACCTTCGAAACCATGCCCACCATGTCCTGTACCATTGCCATTGCCATCATCAGAAGAAGACGAAGACGTTGATGATGGTGATGGTGATGATGATGAAGAAGAAGAAGAAGGAGAAGGAGAAGACATCATTAAATGGTGATGAAAGCTATAAAGGAGAAGAAGAAATGAGCAAAACAAAAGAACAAGGACAAAAAGGTTAGATAAAAGACACTAACTGGGGGACCCAAAAGAAGTTGTTTGAGATTCTTGGATTTATATTACCAGAAATTTTAACTTTATTTCTGTAAGCTACGACCCATACATAGTTAGTATACACACATTATACATCAACCAGTGTATTTATACACATCAAAGACATACATTTAAGAAAGTGATGAACTTTTCCCGCCCTGCAAAGACGGCGGGGAGTTAGTTTCAGGTCACATGAGAAACTGATGGATTTATGGATTCGCCACAGTATTTTCAGTTGCTTTTCTAGGAGTATCTCTCTTTTATCCAGCTTTATCTTTTATCCTCTGATATTGCTATTTAGGTTAAAGAAAATACATGGAAAAGCAAAGATCAGTCTCCGTGTAGAAATGTCCATATAAATCGAAGGCGTGGGATCAGATTCAGTACAAAGAGGAGCCACGTTGGATTTGGTAATTGACCTATTCTCGACTAGTGTGGATGAAAAAAGCTACTCACAACGTCACACCAATCTTAGCTAAGCCAGGGCTCGCTGTGAAACTGCAGTTTCAATGTTCAATCTTTACTTGTAATCCTTTGCTCCTAACCAGTTCAGTATATTTTTTTTATTAAAATACAATATAGCATTAGGTTGGGGTCAGCATTCGATAGAATCAAATAAAAAAATTTTAAGTTATTCTAGTTGATGAATCATGTTTTATAACTCGAAGTTAACTTAAAATTTTCTTGAGTTGAGTCGAATTGAATTTTTGAGTTTATGTTTAAATTTGATTATAAATATTTATAATATTATGATATTATTTGATTCAAATTTAAATAACTTTTTATAACCATATACAATACATGTATATTTTTTTATATTTTTTTCATATGTGATATTCATATATTATACAGAGTCGAGGGGCTCGACTCAAACTTAAAAATCAATCCATTCATTACAATTTGAAATCAATTCGAGTCGAGTCAAGTTTTGCTCACCTCTAACATTTGGAATGTATTCAGTTCGATTCGATTTGATTTTTCAATAAAATATGAATTGAATCACACTTTGCAGGTTTTTTAAAAATTGAAATCTAAACCATAATCGAATGACATAAAAACTATGGCTTTCTATTCGGTTTGATTTTGTGATTTTTTATTGTTCATTATTTTTCAAAGTCAACATCCAAATAACACAAATTTAAAGCTTAAATCGAGTGTAAATATGTAAATTTAAATTTATAAAAATATATTATTAGTGTTAAGATTTTTTTATTTAAGTTTAAGGTTATATATGTGATTGTCAATTTAGGGTCTATTTGGTTTTAGGAAAATAGACTATTTTCATTTTTTTACTTTTTAAAAAAATAAAACGTTGAAGAAAACGTATTTGGTGGTAAAATTATAAAATGATTTCTATAAAATAAAAAAAAATGAGTGAAAATATGAAACATATAAATGGTGTGTTTAGTGCTCTCTTAGAAAATTGTTTTCAAAATTTAAAAGATAAAAAATTACAGGTTACACATTTTAACTTACAGAGCAAAAAAAATCATCCATGTTTATATTTGCAATTAACGAAAAGACCGTCAATACTTTACAAAATTTAAGCTTTAATGGCAGAATTGACTCTGAAACCTTCAAAACTTGTCTTCTTCTCGTCAGTCATCACTCATAACTCGTATTTTGAGGATTTTTCTATGACACTAATATTTATATATGTTTTGCTAAAATTTATGATATAATTGGAGAACCTTTCTACAATTCTTACTTTGAGTAAATGCTCTTCTAAAAAAATTATATTTTTCAAGCGTATAGTCATACTATATTTAAACAATGATCAAATTTATGTAAAATTGTTCTTTGCATCGGAAGTAACTACTGTCTTTCAGGGTCACTAACACTTGATCTTAAAAAAATCGAAAGATTTTATGCCTATTAATTGTTCTTTGCATCAAATTGAATTAAAATATTTGTATAACTACTTTTTAAGTTAATTTAATTATACGAGTTAAAGTTCTAATAATATCTTTTGATTTAATTCACATTTAATTATTTTATTTTAGTGCAATTTCAAATCCTAATAAAAGTATATTTCTTTAATTACTTTTTAACCTTTTCTTTTAGTATTTAAATATCAATTATCTTAAAGCTCATAAATTACAAGTTAGCTGCTGGTACGATGGCTTTATATTTGTCAGGTAAATAACTAACTTCATATGAAATTTATTATTATTTTTATGTAGTTTTTTTGTTTAATGTTCAGCGATAATCTTATATTTTGAAATGCTTGTAACTTGTATCTTCTGTTCGTCCTTGGTTTTTAAATTTAGCTATATTCAGTTATATATTGATTTGTATTTGAATATCTATTAATATATCTTTGTGCTTGGGGCACTGACACAGATAGTGAGATTCTAATTAAGGTGCGTCTATTACCGGTTGAAAACTATCTTTAAACTCTATGTTAGTCCTTAATTCACCCATTTAATTATTGTAATATTTTTTATTGATTTCAAAACTGTCATTTATTTAATCGTATATTATTATTATTATTATTATATATTTCTAATATTCATATTTTACTTTAATTAGTTAATAATTATTTGGGTACCAGACACATTTTTTTTATTAACCAAATATGTTTTCTACTTTTTGGAAAACTGAAAATAAAAACTGTTTTCTAAAAATAAAAACAAAAAATAGAAAATATGTTTTAGAACCAAACTACCCCTTATATTTGTGTTTTGTTTACTTTTCCTCACTGATTTCAAATAGCATAATATATTCACTTTTATTTTTATTTAATTAAGATGTAATCATCATGAGTTAACTACCGTTAACAATTAACAGATTAGGTGACTTGGTATTTTAGTATAATCACACATTTTGTCTCTGTTATTTGTATATTATCTCAATTTAATCATACTTTCGAAAACTAGAAAAACTCAAGAAACTCATGAATTATGGGCAAAATGTGACAATATTTAAAGTTTAGAGCCCCTAATATTAGGATTCTGGTATTTTTTATGAAACAAAATCTTATATTTTGGTATTATATCTTAACTTTAAATTTGTTCTTTAAATTACCAAATTTGTGTAGGCTAGACTACATTTTATTAAGTTTGTTATATCTCGGTAGATGATCTCCGAAAACTATTAATTTTTCGCGAAGGAAAAATTTGGACAAATCCCTCTGGAGCTTCCAAAGAGTTCATTTACAAGTGTCGATTTTGTCAAATAAAATAATTATAATCTCTAATAAATAATGGAATATAGCATAGAGAAGTAAAGTTGATCTATCCGGACTAAAGGAATTTCAATATCGTTTCCTCGTTTCAATCTTTGGTTTAGATTTACAAGTGAGGATTTAGAATAAATATTAAAGTAATGAGGAAGAATACAAAAAATGTGATAATGGTAAATAATAAAAAATTCAATTGCGGTTTTAGCCCAAAGTCTTGCTATCTTCAAATTTGATTGATCATTGAAATTAATTTTCTTCCTTGATAGTACGTTTGTTACAAATCTATAAGACTCAATCCCGTAACTAACTCTTATTTTTGTTAATGGAATTTTCAAATCAATTTCCGAATTACGATCTTTGAAGCGCGCCTTATTCTGACATGGTATACACGTATGTAAAGCGCGGTCCCGGGGACGCGCCTTAGGCCAACTAAGAGTATAGCGCAGGGCAGGGGCCGCGCCTTACCTTTAACACAATTATATTAGGCGCGAAACAGGGGCCGCGCCTTAGCTTTATCTATATAATTATGTAAGGCGCGGTGCAGGTACCACATCTTGTAGCTTTTCCCGGCTATAAATACCCTTCCCCCGGGGTAACTCCTCTCGATTAGAAAAAAATTAATACAACAATTCGACAATCTTCTCATATTTGATTCAGAAGTTCATACGATTTTTCGTTATAAGGTAATTTTGTGATAATTTTTTTATTATACTTATTGTTTATTATGATTATTTGAAAAAATATTATACTAATTGTTGTTAATTAATGTCTGTGTTTGTAAAATTAGAAAGCGGGAATATACGTCGAAATAGTTTTGTGGTACAAGTAATAATATAAAATTATATTATTTAAATTATTTACGTTTATGTGTAAAAAATTTATTTTGTTATATTTTCGTTCATATATTATTTATTTAATCAACATTGTTTCAGTTGTTTTTTTTCATATATAAAATTGCTGCACTTTTAAACTCAAAGAATGACTCGACTTTCAGCTATTGTTTATTATGATGGTGAAATTCGAGAAGATGAAACCGACGTTGTTTTCGTATCAAATGAGTGTGTTAAAATATCATTGAAGAGAAACATAACTCTTGAGGAGCTGATAACGAAGATTTCAAGGAAGATTCATATTGGAAGTAGTAGAAGAATATCGTCGTTGCAGTACAGATTTCCAACATCATTGTTGTATTAACTTATACAGTGTTCGAACTTTTGAACAATGATGATGTTGAAATGATGGTTGAAGCTCAAAGTAATTATTCAGACGCCGATATTGAGATGTATGCAAATTTTATTCAAGTGCGTGCTATTCGGGGTCAATCATTAAGCTCCCACTATGGGTTGGCTGACGACAGTAATGTGTAATGATTTTAATGCCATAATGGGGAGACATTCATCCGCAACTCCTTACGATATGTACCGAGATGGGTCGACGAACAATCCGTATGGTAACATCGCGTCTAGTTCAAGGGGAAGGCATTCATCTGCAAATCCCTTTGACCATAATATGGAGATGCCATCGACGCAACAATCTGTGTAGTTTCCATTTGACACGATGGCTTCAAGCTCCAGGGGGAGGCATTCGATTGCGAGCTTTTTCGATCTGAATGTCGATATGCCTTCCAGTTCAAGGGGAAGGCGTGCAAGTAGTAGGTTCTTCGACCTAAATATGGAGAGCATGGAGGAACCATCATCTCCACCAGAAGAACCGCTTCGTGAGCCTGGTGCGGATGGTGCTGAGACTGGACTATTCATTCACCCAGAATCACCGCAATTCAACTCCGATGATGATGATGATGTGGATAAAGTTCCAGCAAATGTGGCACAAACTAACCCTCCAGCACACATGTATGAAGCTGATTATTGTGCAATGTATGGGCCAGAATTTGCGGATATGCCTCATCTCGGTGACTATGGATATTACTCATCAATAAATAATGGTGAGTTATATTTAGGCATGAAGTTTTCAAGAAAAGAAGAAGCGATGATGGCTATAAAAAATTACAATATTTGTAATTCTGTTCAATTGAGAGTCGACCGCTCCACGACAGAAAAATATGTATGTTACTATGTCCGACGCGAAAACGGATGCAATTGGATGGTTCGCGTATCGAAAAGGAAGAGGAAAAACAACAGATGAGAACTAACAATATACAACGGTCCTCATACATGTTGTGCTGGAGGGGTCAACCAAGATCATCCCAACTTAGACTCTGAAGTGATATGCCAAGCCATCATGCCCATGGTAAAAGCAAGCTCTCATATAGCTGTTGTTGTATTGATTTCAACTATACAATCGTAGTATAGGTGCACTGTCTCCTATAAAAAAGCTTGGTTGGCAAAACAAAATGTCATTGTCAAACTTCATGGCGAATAAGATGCATCTAACAACAAACTTCCAGGATGGTTTAGGCTGGTGCGGAGGTTGAATCCTGGGATAATTGTGGACTTCGAAACCTCCTATTTATACCATAATGATCGAGTTCTCCGCGATCGATGCCAATTCTACCGGGTTTTTTGGACTTACCCACAGTGCGTTAATGGTGTCAAATACTGCAAGCCTGTGGTCCAGATCGACGGGACTTTCTTGTATGGAAAATACAAGTAAGTTTTATTATTGGCAGTTGTCCAAGATGACAATCGCAACATTCTTCTAGTTGCTTTTGCTCTTGTCGAAGGAGAAGATACAGATTCTTGGGCTTTTTCCTTCGAAATTTACGTGCACATGTTATCATGAGGGAAAAAAATGTGTCATTTCAGATCGCGGAGTTGGGATCAAAGCAACAATGGAGTCTTTGGGTCCAATGTGGCAACCACCCTTTGTCCAATGAATTCGATTGGATTTTGGACGACCACGCTCCCTCAATAATGTTGCATAAATTCGCATACACATCAAGACTATAACCATTTTGTGGATCATGTATACCTACTATCTGAAGTTTTTAAGGTATACGAATTTGAGTTCCACCTATAGGTAATGACAAAGACCCTGATGAGATTCAAGATTGGCTTCCGATTGTACCAAATCCAAGTTTATTGAGGGAGCGTGGTCGTCCAAAATCCAATCGAATTCATTGCGATATGGATATTCGAGAAAGATCTAGACAAGACAGAAGATGTAGGCATTGTAGAAACCCATGACACACTAGAAAAACATGTCCACTTTTGTTGTCATCAAGTAACAATTGATGAGGAAATGATGTAGTTGTTTATCAATTAATAATTATTGTACTTTAATTTGAATTTACTTCAAGTTAATGTTATTCGATAACCGCTGATGAAGATTAAAAAAAATGATACAATTATACGAGATTGGACGTTGGCGTTATATTAACAAATAATTGATATTAATGATACAATAAGTATTAAATGGTAAATGATAACCAAATTACAATAACTAATATTAAATGGTAATAAACAAAATAAATTAACAAAAAGTCCAACAAATTTATCAAAATAAATTCAAATAAATCCAACCATATTAACGAATTAAAGTAACCATTAAATGATAAATAATAATAAAAATTACAATAAAAAGTCCAATAAACAACTACAATAAAAAGTACTAAATACAAATATAATAAAAAAACAAAATCTATCGATGTCTGCGACGCAAATGTGTTCTACAAGGCGATGGTTGTCGGTCTCGAGGAGGATTTCTTCGTATCACTGGTTGTGACTCCTCGCTATTATCATCATCACCATCATCATCATCGTCATCATCGTCGTCGTCGTCGTCGTCTTGAGCAACTAAATTTTGTTGATGAGGAGTTGATGACGATAAAGCACCTCCATAGAATAAGGACCCTGGAGGTGTATGACTGACTATCCCTCCGGCCTGCGAAAACTGTGAAAACTCATAAAACCCAGACATCGCTAAGTGTGAAAACTGTAAAGGAGGTGTCTGTGCTGCGACTATGGGTGATGAGGCTGATCCCGCCAAATATCCAGCATATGAACCCTAAGTCGGATGTGCAAATATTGACCCATAATAGCCTCCAAGAGGGGTCATATAACTATGTGAAGGTGGCGGCGGTGGGGTCATAAAACTAGGTGATGGTGGCGGCAGCGGCATCGGGTAAGGTAATGGTGGTGACGACATAACATATGGTTGCGGTATGTAAGTCGTTGTAGACGGTGGCTGCTGTGAAGGTCCTGCTGGTGCAGTTGAGGCTGAACCGGAAGCACCTGCTCTCTTTCCACGAGTCGGGGGATGATGGTGCTATGTCGGTGAACGTCTCTGTCGACGTCGTGGAAAGTTCTGTCCTCGTGCATCCTCAGGAAGTAGAAACGGTTTCCCGTTACTGTTCAACCACTCATAATAACCTTCAGCAACCATCAAGAGGTCATTAAAAATGGGCTCTCTACGGGGAAAGAGCCGATGTTGATCCTCCCACAATACGACCCACTCATGATGCCTCACCAGCCAATCTGTATCGGTCTTGCCGCGTCTATCTATGCTATGCAACTCGTCTATATTGTGAGGTGCTTTTGGAATTGGTTGAAAACAACCAAATTGCCGGAGCACTCGATCAGTGGAGTGGCACTCGACGGTCGCATAACATATCAAAGGGACCATCGCCATCCAAACATCTGATGGGCCCCTCAACTCAGGTGGGATCACCGTCCTCGCATCATCATTAGAATATGACACCCATTCAAACTAAAACAAATATATATAATTTTTATCAAAATAATAATATAATTATATAACTATAATATAAAATCGATTTTTAAACATTAAAATTCATACATGTGTGCCAGCCTTCTGATCGATGAGCACCCTAATTTTTTCTAAATCATCCGGTAGCTCCTGATGATTTTTCCTATCAGTCGACCACCTATTCAAGAAAAAAATTATTATACGCTATATAAAATGATTAATATACGAAATCAGTTTTATAATTACCTCAAGAGTAGCGGAAATACGAATGGGTTCTTCACAATGGGACATAAAAAGGGAAATCGATACCATGCCCAAGACTGCAGCAGGAGGAGACATCCATCGATAGCATTTCTCCTATAATCAGTGGTTCGACACATCTCCCTGTACAATAAAGCCAAAACTGCCGAGCCCCAACTGAGTAATTCGGCCAGACGAAAGTCGACAAGATGTCGCAACCACATACAGTGAACTTGGTTACGCGATTTGTCTGGCATCAACAACCCTCCTATCAGCTGCAGTATGCATGCCCGTGCATACATTTTAACTTCATCATCTGACGCGTCCTCGCTCAACTCCCGAAAATTGACATCTAACCAATTTAACGGTATCCGACAACCGTTAAAACTTTCCGGGACACGTCCTAGATTATCCCGACACAAAGCAGTCCAGGAACCCTGCGCGATCCCCGATATCACATCTCCATCCACCGAAATCCCCAGGTGCATAGCAACATCCTCAAGTGTAATCGTGCAATCTCCGCACGGAAGATGGAATGTGTGGGTCTCCGGCCTCCACCGCTCTACTAAGGCAGAAATAAAGTCTGGTTCTATCTTACAGTGACCCTGATATCTACATATGTAACCTAATCCAGCCTCTACTAAATACAGCAATACACGACTAGGTATCACTAACTTAAGATTCCTAATAAATGGATCTAATACACGGTCCTTCTCCTAAAATTAAATAATTACAAAAATTAATTCTTAATTTAGTAATCATGCATTAAATAAATCAATAAATAATTACTAATAATTTAAATTAAATTAAAACGTTAAAATGTTACCGTATCAGCAAAGTGTCGAGATATATGATTTTCATACAAGGAAGTAGACCGTCTTCCATTTTATATCTACAAAAAAATTAATTAAATAAAATATTAAATAAATTAAATACTTAAATAAATTAAACACAAAATATTAAAAATATAATAAAATATACCTTAGATAGAGATTATAAGAAAATTTGAGAGAAGTTAAGAGAATTGGTGTGATGAAAGTGATTGAAGATTAGGGTATTTATATGGAGGGATTTGGGTTTGAAACGTCGGGGTAGGTGGGTAATTATAGCTAAGGCGTGCCGCAAGGGCGCTCCTTTCTGACGCGTGGCAGATTATGGGGTAAGGTGCGGCCCCTGCACCGCGCTATACCTCCTTTACACACGTGTATACCATGTCAGCATAAGACGCGCTTCAGGGGTGCGCCTTACTCCACGTGACATTAAATCAACGTAAAATGTGTTTCAGGGGCCGCGTCTTTCTACAAAGGGTGTTAGATCGGGAAATATAGTCTGAACGGTACCTGATCGAGAATTATACTGTTTATCGGTGATATATCAAAAACTCATCAAAAAATTTAAACATCACTTTATTTAAAAAATCTAGTATCTTATATTATTAGACAAACTAATTGTTGATCGTAATGCGATAACTTGACCGATGACTTGGTTTTAAAATACAGGTACGACCCTGACAGCCTAAAGTACTTGGGCCCATTCTCAGACCGAATCCCTGGTTATTATGGTGGGACACAACTGGATTATCAGCATACCTCATACATTTGCAAAGAACTATGAGCTCCATGTTGGAATTTTCATTTTTTTTATAATCTAATTAATTGATTGAATCAAAATTTAGTTCGGTTAACTAATTGGGCAATTAGATATTTGATTGGTTAATTGATTTTTTTCTAAAGTTTGTTTATTGGTTAATTCATTTGAAACCTATTGATTAATCGAATTAAATGAAAATACTGAACTCATCAAGTGACCTTAGAGGTTAAAGGAAATATTATTCTCCCTAGAGGTCCTAAGTTTGAGTAATTGTGTCTACAGTACGCGCACTTATTGTCAATGCTTAAGAAAGATTATGAATAAATACTATATTGTAATGATCTCATGCTATTAAAAAATTTAACTAAAATATTAAATATATTATATATAAACCTATTAAAAAAAATACCCAACTATTTTTTAACCACATTAGACCCATTCAACTTTCAAGACCCAATAAAAAATTAATTCAAATGAAAAAAATTTCCTCTATTAAATCCAAATTAATCTAATTAAAAAAATTGCAACAAATTTCGATAAATTCGAAAACTAACCAAATTAATCGAATTTTATTTAACTCGATTAATAATTTTCAAAAAGAAATTAGTTTGGTTAATAATTAATGGCAAGTTGTGCTCATGGGATTTGTTGAAGGACTTGACTCGAACCCGATTTATTCATGTGGTGTTTTTCATCCATTTCGTTGGCTGATGATTCCTTTATTTTCTCTAAATAGTCTGAGGTAATAAAACAATAATATTTGTTCATAATATTTCTTAACCACGAACAACACAAATACACCTTGCAGACGTATCTGTTCGAACTCAATACCTTAAAGAAAAAAACAACACTCCCGTCAACCATTGAAGTCGCTCGATAGATTCGGCTGATGATCCTTTTGTAGAATTGAAGGTTAAGGTGATCAAGAATGGCCGTTTGGCTTCTTTGTCAGGCTATTGTAACATGGAAGGGTCCCCATTGAGAACAGTTTTGGCCAGGCTATAAATAAAGCACAAGAAACATATGTAGCCATTTCTATAAAACCCTCAAAGGTAATAATACAAGCCAACAGCTAAGGCAATCACCAAAAATCTTTACAAGAACAGAACCCGTTTTTAAAATGATGAAACCGGCTATTATCTCTCACAATAATCTCACAACTATAGATCTTAGACAGCATTTTTGTTACAGAGTGACAATCACTGCAAACCCGAAGGTTCTTCGTGACCCGGATGGGACATCCAGCTTCGATATTGATGAGACCGAAGGCAATAGCCAACCTCTCGCTATGGTTTTCCAGTTCAGCTTTCTTCTCTTCCTCATCTTCAATATTCAACAACACTTGACTTGTGCCAGGAACATGCCCTGCCAGTTTCAACTTCTCTCTCATCTCACTCAGTTTCAAATATATTTCTTTCGTTTGCCGATGTGATTTATCTCTCACAATGAACTTATGAACCACACCTTTATGCTCTATTGAACTGCAGCCTGGATCTTTTCTTAATCCTCTCTTCTTCATCGTTTCTCTTACCTTTGAAACCTTGTCCCATTCACCGGCTACAGCATACATATTGGAAAGAACAACGTAACCCCCGATAGTCTCCGGAGCTATTTCGATCAAATGTTGAGCAGCATATTCACCTATTTTTGTGTTTCCATGTTTCCGAGCACCACTAAGCAATGTCATCCAAATTACTTTGTTTGCTCTCATCGGCATCACTTCAATGATCTTCTTTGCTTCTTCAAGATAACCAGCTCGAGAAAATATGTCTACCAGACAACCATAATGTTCTATAGAAGGCTTTATTCCATATTCATTCATCATCATATTAAAATATCGACGACCATCGTTAGTAAGTCCAGCATGACTACAAGCATTAAGCACACCAACAATAGTTATAGCATTAGGCTTCACACCGATTTGGCGCATTTCAAGAAATAGTTTCAGAGCATGTTCAGCCATACCATGAATACTCAAGCCGACGATAATAGCAGTCCAATGCCCCAACTTTTTGCCGCATATTGTCCGGAAAACTGTTACCGCACTATCAATGCATCCACACTTGGAATACATTTCTATGAGTACTGTGCCAACAACCCCTTCTAATCCAATTCCATTTTTGACAATATATGAATGTATCGAACTTCCCTTTGCAAGACTAGCTAATCCACAGACAGCAGAAATAACACCAACTAAAGTAGCATCAGTAGGGCTACATTCCTCCTCCAACATTCTCCTAAACATCTCCAAAGCTTCCAAAAAGTGCGAATTCGATTCGAATCCTCCTATCATTGTATTCCACGTGACCAAATTCCTTGTAGTCATTCGATCAAACAATTTAGAAGCAGAATTAACATCTCCAGCTTTCATATATCTGTTAATCATAGTATTCCACGAAATTAAATTCTTATTTGGAATCTCCTCGAATATATCTCTAGCAGTCTCAATCTTCCCGCACTTAGCCAACACATCAATCAAAACAGTCCATGAAAAACAATCTTTTTCAGGCATTTCATCAAACACCTTCATGGCAGCTTTAATTTGTCCACACCTAGCGTATCCATCAAGCAAAGAATTCCATAAAACCAAATCTTTCTCTCCCATTTGATCAAACACTTGGTGTGCAGAACCAATCTCGCCGCACTTGGAATACAGATTAACCAAACTACCCTGCACAAATTTATCTAATCCGAACCCAAGCTTCAAAACCAACCCATGAATTTGTTTCCCTTCTTTCAGAGCATTTAACTTAGCACATCCCTTTATTACGCAAGGAAACGTGAATTCGTCGGGCGGAAAATGACCAAGCATCTGGACGAACAGGGAGATGGCTTCATGGGATTGTTGGTTTTGTACGTGGCATTTGATGAGGATGTTCCAGAGAAGCAACGAGCGGTGTTGAATTTGATCGAAGACGGAGCGGGCGTAGCGAAGGTCGTTGATGTTGGGGTCGGCATAGAGAGAAAGGAGACGAGAAGAAAGTGAAGGATGAGAGAAAACGCCGGTTTTGAGGGAAAGTGCGTGAAGCTGTTGGGTTTCCTGGTGAGTTTTGGAGGATTTAAGAAGGAAAAAATGAAGTGCATCAGGGAAGTACCGGTGGACGGTGTCGGAAGGTATTAAAGTTTGCATTTTGAGATGCAAGCGTTCGCCGTTTGAGGAATCAATTTCTACGTCAAATTTAGCTGCAGGAGACTTCAACTCAATTTTTTTTAACCGACTGTTTGATTACTTCATAAATATTAAACGCTAAATAATTTAAAGACTGAATGATTTAAAAATTATGTATGAATTAACTCTAAATGTGACATGCTGTTTGATAATGATTCTAAATCATTTAGAATGTACTTTTGTGCTGAATCATTTAACACTGTTTTGCTGAATCAGTCATCATTGAATCATTCAGAGGTGCAAAACAAACGCAATGAATGCCGAATGGTTCAACATTCAGCGCTGAATGGTTCCATTAAGAGGAAAAAAAATAACCTCTAATCAAACTCGATTCAGTTTACACTATTCGTAAACGATAATATTAGAACCTTATCTTATTTAAAAAATTTAATGTCTCGTCCCACTAAACATTATTGGTACTCAATTTCCTATTTATCAAATGAAATTTAAAAGGTTAACCTTTCAATTTATTCCTTTATCTTCAAAAATATTTAAAATGTAAAAAAATAAAATAAACAAATTTATTAATTGAACACTATATTCGTTTACACCATAATTCTTCTTCTTTTCGTTTTTAAATGAAGTGTAGCTATTTTATAGGTAAATTATAACAATGAGCACTTAACTATTACCCATTTTCACTTTGATCATAAAGTTTGTAATTTTATCAATCAAACCAGATATCCATTTAATTATTGTCAATCAAATCATTTGTCATTAACATTTAACAGATAAGGTGATGTGACAGTTAAATATTTTGGTATAGTTACATATTTGGTCTAAATTACTTACATATTTAATCAATTGAATATATTGAATTAAAATAAATTTAATCATCTAATTGAATAATGATACTTGTCGTGACACATAGCACAATCTGATTTGAGGATTGAATTTATTTTAATTTATTAAAAATATAACTAAATTGATAGAATATGTAAGTAATTTAGACCAAATATGTAACTATACCAAAATATTTAACTGCCACATCACCTTATCTGTTAAATGTTAATGACAAGTGACTTGATTGACAATAATTAAATGGATATGTGGTTTGATTGATAAAATTAAAAACTTTATGATCAAAGCGAAAATGGGTAATAGTTAAATGGTCATTGTTATAGTTCATCCTTTTTTTATTTGGTTCCACTTGTTTAAAATACTAGTTAATAATTTATAAAATGATATTATTTTTTAGGGTAATCTATGTCAAATACCACTCATCTCTATGCTCGGGATCGAAAATGCCACTGATGTTTCAATTTTGCCAATTTTTGCACGGACGTTTATGTTTCACTTCAATTTTGCCACTTCACCGTTAATCTGTTAACGTCACGATGACATGGCATGGACGGGCGTGACAACGATGACATGGACGACTTTTTTAAAGTTATTTAGTCCACCTAACGTCTGTATTACCTGAGAAAAGTTATTTACTGGGAAGCAAGGAGCACAAAAAGATGGATCCACCCAAGAAAACGGCAATAGCTCTCATTCTTGCTTACTCTTCCTTGGCTGCAATTATCTCTTCGTTGTTTTGTTTATGGGTTTATTACAATAAGAATTCACGTAAATCCACCAGAAATGATGGGAATAGCTAAGGTATATTCTTTTCACCCCATACTGTTTCAGTTTTTCTTCATAGTTATGGGATTTTGAGAGTTAGGGTTTAGAACTGATGCTTTTTTTCCCTTTTGTTTCCCCTTCTTTATGTGGTTTTGGATTTGAAGATGCTGAAAAATGGGGCTGGACTGACACCATTTTTTGGTAAATTCAAGCCTACAAGGATAGTTTCTAAGGAAAATAATGCCTCATTCATGGATTATAAGATGCTTGAAAAATCTACAGACAAGTTTCATCAAGGTAATATTCTGGGTGAGGGTGGATTTGGGTGTGTTTACAAGGCTCAATTCGATGATGGTTCTTTTGTTGCTGTTAAGAAGTTGGACTGTAAAAATCAGGATGCAGAAAAAGAATTTCAGGTATTATTAAAAAAATTATCAGCCCCTTTTATGTGTTTTCAAGGATTTCATATTCATTTTTTTATGTTGAGTTATATTGTATGGAATTGCAGGATGAGGTGGATTTGCTACATAAATTTAAGTTTCCCAACATAATATCATTGTTGGGTTTCAGCAGTGAAAATGGATCAAGGTTTATTGTTTATGAATTAATGCAGAATGGTTCCTTGGAAACTTAGATACATGGTAAGCACTCTCTCTCCCTCTTCGACTCTCATGAACAACTTAAGAACTCACCAATATAAAAGGATATATGTTAATTATTGTTTCTGGAAAATTTTAAATTACATCTCTGGACCTTCTCAGGGGTCTTCATTAACATGGGATAGAATAATGAAAATTGCTTTGGATACAGCAGGGTAAGGCTTTGTTTTCATTTTTACTTATTCCTCTTGGTTAATGAATATGGTTTTAAAAAATAACACTTGTTAACCAGAGGATTGGAGTATCTGCATGAACATTGCAACCCACCAGTCATCCACAGAGATATGAAATCATCAAATATTCTTTTGGATTCAAACTTCAACGCAAAGGTAACGATTATGTTGCTTTCCTTTTCGGCCATGTATTATCTATTGGAGTTCACTTTCTTTCCATTTCGTCTCGATATAGCTCTCGGATTTCGGTCTTGCAGTAACTGATGCAACCATAAAAAAAATAATCTGAAGCTTTCGGGTACTTTAGGATATGTTGCCCCATAATACCTTTTAGATGGTATGTAAGCTAAATCTGAATTATATGTCATGTTGTGCAAATTATCTGAAAGTGTTATCTGGTGTTTTTTGTAGGTAAATTAACATATAAGAGTAATGTGTATGCATTTGGTGTTGAGATGCTGGAAATTCTATTGGGAAGAAAGCCTATGGAAAAACTGGCACCAGCTCATTGCCAATCTATTGTCACATGGGTACGTATGCCTTGCTCTTACGATGATTCACTTAAAAAATGAAGGGTTGTTTGTAAATCTGATGCCATATCCATTATTGAAAACAGGCCATGCCTAAGCTTACTGACAGATCTAAACTCCCAGACATCGTGGATCCTGTAATATGAAATAAAATGGATCTAAAACACTTGTATCAGGTTGGTAAGCTACTGTCTTTGTTTATAAAATTGCCAGCTACGTCACACAAGTCTGACTGGTTATGGTTAGGTTAGGTAGGAATGAGTGAGCTTAGAACCCATTTATTCCTTTCACTTATGAATGTTTTTAATATTTTCATATTAAAAATTTTATAGAAAATATAATAGAAAAATATAATGTAGTTCAATTGTTAAACATTCAATTTAATTTCAAGGGGTTTGGGGTTTAAATCCCTCCCAAACCCCTCTAGTTGCATAATATTTCAATAATTTTTCAAGCAAAACGAAGTCATTTTGTCTTTATTGAACATCAAAATAGTTGTGTTGAAACGACGTCGTTTTGGTAAGCTGTCTACGTCATCACCGTCACAGCCCGTCCATGCCATGTCATCATGCCGTTAACGGATTAACGGCGGAGTGGCAAAATTGAAGTGAAACATAAACGTCCGTGCTAAAATTGGCAAAATTGAAACGCCAGTGGCATTTTCGATCCCGAGCATAAAGATAAGTGGTATTTGACATAGATTACCCTATTTTTTATTTAATTTTAAAAAAATCATAAATTGTTTAATAGTTTTTTAAATAGTTACAAAATAATTGTCATAATTTTAAGTTTGGTTAAAAAGAAGACATGAACCACTAACCAATTGGATAGTGGGATGAGGCACTAGATATCCTTGAGCAATGTCAAGTATTCGAACCTTGCGTTTGTGAATTGAACAAATTAGGTTAGGAGGATTGTCCTCCCCTTTGCAGTACCCGATCAGGACTAGTCGATCAATATATTAGATACCAATAATTAATTAAAAAAGAAGTGACATGATATATTACCTAAATTGACAAAATAATTATCATAATTTTTAAAGTTTACATATCTCCGCATCCTCTGAACAACTACAACCCCTTGACGCAACAACCAACATGCCTACGAGATCTACAATCTATTATTTAATATGTTTAGTTCACTAATATATAAATATTTATCACCACTTTAGGTCTGACACTAACACTAAAGATTAATATATAATTCATTATACAAGACTAATGAAGAGGTCTCTTTGAAACTTAAATTCTATGCTTTCATCATGATCTTCAATCCGTTAAATCATCAACAACGATTGTTAACGTAAAATAAACTAGGATGAACAATCAAAAGCCATGACCACCCCAATTTTATCTTGTTAATAACTTCAATAAATAATAATGCTTTCTCTCAATTTTTACAAAAGATCATCTGTCTTTTTATTCTTCTACGTTTTTTTGTTGGTCGGTTATTTTTTTAAAAAATAATTTTTATTTTTTTAAATTTTAAATTTTTTGTTCAGATGTAAATAATATTAAATTTTTGTATTAATTTACATCAATCAAAATAAAATTATTTTTAAAATAACAACTTTTTGCTATAAAGTAATTATTTTATTTATTTTGCTTTATTTTACTATTTTTTTTGTAGTAATGTATTTATTGCTAACGATTTAAACATTAACAGGAGGTAACCACAATTAAAAAGGCATAATGCCAAAATTAAACCTCAAAGTTTGTTCAATTAGTCATTTTGTCCCTTATTCTATTTTTGGAGCATTTTTAAACCAAATGTTTCATTTTAGAGCAAAAAAACCCATAACATTTGACAGAATAATTACTTTGTCCCTTATTCTTTTTTATTGGGTATTTTAGCTCTCAACATTTTATTTTAGATTAAAAAAACTCATTGTTGAAAACACTTTGATGTTTCGATATAACAAAGTAAGTTAAATGAATTTTAAGATTTTACAAATGATTTTCTAAGTATATTCAGTACAATTATTCGAATATCAAAATATTACTCCAAGTCTTTCAAAGTTTAATTTCAATCCTTACTAAAGTGTAAAATTGTGTTTTATACTTAAAATATTTTTGAAACAATTTTCACAAAGTATTTCGAACAAAAAAAATAAAATTTGTAAAGGGATGCACCGATGCACTCATTGATGTATCGATGCACACACTATTTCGAATGCATTTTATGCATCGATGCACTGCCATGCATCGATGCACTGCCATGCATCGATGCACTGCCATGCATCGATGCACTGCCATGCATCAATGCACTCAGGGTTTTATGAAAACATCGAATGCATTTTATGCATCGATGCACATACCATGCATCGATGCACTCCAGGCTTATTTAAAACATCGAATGCATTTTATGCATCGATGCATCATTAGTGCACCGATGCACTAAGTGTTCCAACGGTCGAAATATTTGAATTTTACACTTGATGCATCGATGCACCTTGACTATGCATCGATGCACACACGCTCCCAACTGATTTTATTAATTATTTTCACACAATATCGACTCTATTAACTCCACTAATGATCCCCAACGTTCAGAAATGATCTAAGGAGTATTTAAACAAGCTTAGAATCCATTAATCAAGAACAAGAAACAAGAATCAAGAGAGAATCAAAGAGAAAGCATCAAACCTCAAGTTTGAGTATTTTCAAGCCTATTTCATTCAATATTCATCTTTTCTTTCAAGAACACTTATTGTACTCAATTGTATTATTCTTGAGTGTTCTTTCTTTATTCTAGAATTGTGCAAACATCTTTCCTTGTGAGGATTTTCTTGTAAGTTCGCAAAATTTGTATTGTTCTCTTTGGGAGAGAGTGTTCTCAAGAATTTGGGGTATAATTCTTGAGGGATTTGTAAGGTTACTCTTTGTCCTCAAAAGAAAGACAAATTAGTGAATTTGTGGAAAATCCTTAGTGTGGATAGCTAAGGTAGTGGACGTAGACTTTGGTTGAGAAAGTCAAACCACTCTAAATCGTTGTGCAAAAATTTTCAATTTTATGTCCACCGAAATTTTTATTGCCAATTCACCCCCTCTTGGCCAATTCTTTAGATCGATTAACTCAATAATTGGTATTAGAGCTTGACTCATTTGAAGGTTTAATCGCCTCTTAAGTAGATCCGAGAATAGTTAGATCGATATTCAAGTTATCAATGGTCGGTGCTTCAATCTCCGACTTTGTTCTCGATTCAATGCCCGTCAACAAGACTCCTTTCTTTAAAGGAGCTAACTATGCTTATTGCAATACCCAAAAAATTTAGACAATGACCAAAATGAAAATTTGGAAAGTTTGATGGTCAAAATAGAAAATTGGGAAAAATTTTGAGGAATTAAGTGATAAATTTCCTAAAAAGAATTTTATTCCATAAATATATGGTTTACTCTTAAAAATGGAGTTTTATGGAAATCATACTTTTGGAATTTGAATTTTAGTAAGGAAGAATTAGAAAGGGTTAAAGCCGGTAAGGAATCGATAATTTCAGATCGAATGGGAACTTTACAAAAATTTTAAGGATGTTATAAAATGGTTGGAAATATTATTTTAATATTTTGGATCAGAGAAATTTGGTTTGGAAATGTGCAATTTTTCATATTTAACCGAAACAGTGGAATTTAGTGACTAAAACGCAATTTTTGAAAATTCAAGGGGAATTTCGGGAATGAAAGTCAAATTAATTCATATTTGACTTTGTAATATGATAAGGATGAGATGGCTTGGTTTTATGGTGAATATGAAGATTCATTAATGGCAAAAATGGAAATTCCTATTGGATTGAATAGAAAAATGCCATTATAATATATATTGTCATGTGATATTTTTATTTATCATTAAATATCAATCATGGATGAGCATTTCCAGCTTTTTCTTCCTCCAAGGGCCGACACTTTCAAGCAAGAAAGGTAAACATTTTTTATTTTGAATTTTGAAGCTATTTCTTGAGAATTAGACTCGGTGTGGTTAGGAAAAATGTTCTACATTCAATTCTCTACATTTTGACATGAATATTACTAGGATTCATGTTCAAGTTCATCTTAAGTTGATGAAAGGGAATGTTGATTCTTGTGTTTTATTGGTTATGAAGAGTTAAGTGATTTTAAAGAATTGGTTGTAAGAATTGATGAAAAACCTAAGGATGAGGTTAAAGGAAACAATTTATATTTTGAAATTAGCAGTGGGTTTGAAAATTCACCATAAATTATATAAAAATAATTTGGAGGTTATTTTTATATATTATGTTCATATATTTATCTAGTTATGTTTAAAACAAATAAGGATCAATTTCAAGGTGTATACAAAGAGATATGAATTTTTAACCAAGGAAATGTCAGAAAAATCGGACAGCAGATTCTGCAAAACAGATTCCGTTGATCAACTTTGGAAATTCACCATAAATTGTACATAATGAATTAGAAGAAGTTATTTATATGGATAGATTTTTATATGAGTCTAGTTTTCAATGGAAGAAACATAATTGAATTCCAGTGTGTATATCAATACATAATATTGATTCTTTAAAGGTAGTGTGAATTGTCTGAATATGGAAATAATTCAATGCAGGAATTATTGGTATTAAGAAATTTAAATGGTAAAATAGTGAAGGACCATTTTGTGTAAATTGGAAAAGTTGGTTCCAATGTTAAAAGGAATTATTAAGTATTGAGTATTTTTATAGAAAATGAGTTTCAAGTATGATTATGGAATTTATTTTGGAAATGTATTTATGTTAGTACAATACTAACATATATATGGATATGAATCTATATTTTGTACAGATCGTGATTTACTTGGTGTTCAAAATGATTCGAGTATAAAAGAAAAGGGTATATTGTGGACAATAGTGAGTTTTAGTGGTATTAATGGCAGACCATAGAGTCTAGCAGCTGCATATTAGGTAGCACTAAAGTGTCTAGAGAAGGCACATAGTGCAGGCCTTAGTGCCTAGTGAAGACACGATACAAAACAGTACGGTGTACTAGGTGGGTAAATCCCGACCTCAACACTTCGGTGCAATATTTGACTCCTATACCGGGTTCCTCTTACAATTATACTATGGGCTATGAGTTATGGTTTATTAGTTAATAAATGGTAAGTATGCAAATAAACTTACGAGCTTATGGAATAATGGCAAGTATATTGGTAAAATAAGCTTACGAGCTTATGAGATTAAATGGTAAGTATATTGGTAAAATAAGCTTACGAGCTTATGGGATAAATGATAAGAAATTTTATATTATTTTGATCATGGTAAAATATTGGATATGAAAATAACATGATTTTATGGCATTTTGAATTTGTCATTGAAATTCATGCATGAATTGTATTACACTATATATTGTTTTAATTACCTCACTAAGTTTATACTTAGCGTGTGATGATTTTCACACGTAGGTAAAAAGCCAGTAGTGGATTAAAGAATTCAGAACGATATCAAGCATCGAGGAGTATATTTCAATATCAGTAAGACATCCTATGATAGAATTTGACTTAGATAGTGGCATGTAATTTGATAATGTTAAATTTGTTTTGTTGAATTTATTTGGAAACAAATTGGTAACTAGATAGTGATGAAAGGTTAATTTTTATGAGTTTTATATGTAATTTTTGGAAGTTACTGTAGTAATGAACAGTAACCATGTTTTAAGAAAATTTCCAGAATGCTTAAGGGGAACCGATTCCCTTGCTACAGGAACCGATTACCCCACTGTTCACTGTACACTTTACACTGTTCATTGTTCACGTGTACTGTTCATAAAAATAAAAAAAATCTTTTGAATTAAATTTGTTACAACGAAACATAATTTATATGATATGATATTTTTATAATATCAATTACCATTTTAAGAAAGGAATTTTTTAAATAACTTTTGAATTGGAAAATGGTTTTAGAAATTCGGATAACATCTATAATCTGTATAGGTATAATTATACGGGTTATGGGTGTTACATTTATTGGCATCAGAGCTACAGGTTTAGCCGATTATAGGACTAAATCGAGTTTATTTTGAGTAAAAAAGTGTATACATGCCACTAGGATGTCAAAAGTTACTGATAGTTGTATATATATTGTGATGATGCTTATTGAGAGTAAAGTTATTCTTTACTAATATATGATGATTCTGACTATGTTCAGAAGTTGGAATTAAAGACAAAGGTTAGAAAGTTGAAAATGTTGAAAAGAAAGTCGAGATTGAAACCGATAAAAATGGGACACGATATGACTTAGGTAAAAAACCTTAGAAGAGTGGATGTTATAAGGGATTTTTCTCCATTTTGTAGAAGAAATGCCCAGCTTTCAACGAAGTTTTTGAATTTAAAGAATCGATTAAAAAGTTTAAATGGATTACAAGAAAAGTTGAATCGGATGAGGATCCATAGGAGATTTCTGAATCTAGTGATGATTCTGAGGTTTTCCAGGTAAGCTTAAATAAGTGAGAAATATTTAAGCTAAGCATTAAATTGTTTAAAGCATTGTTGATTTGAGTAAGAGGAAATAAATAAGCGGTAATGAGTTGTCCGCTAAAAGTTTACAGAAAGTTGAGTTATTAGTGAATCAAATGGTTATGAGTTGGATTGAGAATAGATATCAAATTCATAAAACTGGATAGAGTTACCTTGTGAAGGTAAATATGCGAAAATGGATTGTTTAAACATTCCAAGCTACAATTAAATTTGTTACAACGAAACATAATTTATATGTTATGATATTTTTATAATATCAATTACCATTTTAAGAAAGGAAATTTTTAAATCACTTTTGAATTGGAAAATGGTTTTAAAAATTCGGATAACATCTATAATCTGTATAGGTATAATTATACGGGTTATGGGTGTTACACTTATTGGAAAAATAGAATGATGTACTTTATTCAAGAAAGTGACATGGGAGCATGGAATGTCATAGAAGATGGATACATCAAACCTTCCACTCACCCAAGATTGTGGAGTGATGGAGAGACAAGAATTTTCCAGCTCAACTCCAAAGCTATCCATATCATATTTTGTGCACTTGGACCGGATGAATACGGAAGAGTTTCATCGTGTACAACCACCAAGGAGATATGGGATAAACTACAAGTCACTCATGAAGGTATGGATGAGGTAAAAGAATCTAAAATTAGTCTTCTAACTCATAGCTATGAAAATTTTAGGATGAAACCGAATGAAGATATCAAAGCTATGATGGATAGATTTTCAACGATTTTCAATGGTCTCAAATCATATGGAGAGATCATTCCGAATGAAAATCTCGTGAGGAAATTAATTTACTCACTTCCAAAATCATGGCAATCAAAGAAGACGACAATCATCGAGGCTAAGAACTTGAAGTCCTTAACCCTTGAAGAACTAATAAGTTACCTCCTCATTCATGAAATGATGCTTGAAGACAAGGTAGACCTCGATAAGATTGACGAGACACCAAAAGAGAAGGAGAATATAAAGAATATTAGAGTTGCTCTCAAATCCACAAAAGATGAGAGTGATTTGTATGAAGATGACGATGACGATGAAGAGGAAGTGGCATTATTTGCCAAACGGTTCAGAAAATTAATGAGGCACAACCGAGGAAGAAAATACAAATGAAATGAAGGCTTCAAAACTGAACCAAAGGAGAAGGACCTGATCATTTGCTACGAATGCAAAAAGCTGGGGCATGTCAAATACGATTGCCCTTAATTGAAGAAAAAAGGTTAATCTAAGAAGAAACACAAGGCTCATATGGCTACATGGAGCGATAAGGAAGGTTCCGATGAAGAGGAACAAGTAGTAGCAAACTTGTGCTTGATGACATTCGGGGAGGATTCTCAGGTAACCTCTAGCTCATTTAATTTTGATGATTATTCGTTTGATGAGCTATTATAAGAATATAATGGGTTGGCTTCGGATTATGAGAAATTATTTTTAAAATATAAAAATGATATTTCAAAAATGAAAAATGAAAATAATCTCATATCCAAGACCAATAATGATCTTGAAGGTAAAATCAAAGATTTGCAAATCAAACTAGAAGAGTTTGAAGAGAAAAATTCTGATTTGCATAATTTACTTTCAAAGGTCAATGATGATCATCAAAAGAAAATTGATGATCTTAAAGCTTCTTTCGATAAAGTTGGAACGAAATGTTTTGGAAGTAGAGAAAGTTTAAAATCCAACTTTGTTATAAAAAAATTTAAAAACTACAATCATAAAGGTCCCCGAAGAATCTCTAATGGAAAAATCGTTAGAAGTATATGGGTTCCTAAAGAACTCATTACTACTAAAGATAAGGATATCCTACAAAAATGGATACCTAAGGGGACTAGGATTTTGGAAACTAATGAATATGGACCCAAAATAATTTGGGTACCAAAAATTAGAAATTAATCTATATTTGTAGGGAAATGAGCATTGCTACAAGGCACGGGAAACAAATTCAAACTCATGGTACCTTGATAGTGGATGTTCAAGACACATGACCGGAGACAAGAGCCGGTTCATAGAGCTTAACGCCAAAAATGGAGGAGAAGTGGCTTTTGGTGATAATTCAAAAGGTCACATTGAAGGTATAGGTACAATAGATAATACCTCTTCTATACAAATTAAAAATGTTTTATATGTGAATGGATTAAAGCATAATCTTTTGAGTATTAGTCAATTATGAGATAAGGGATTCAATGTTATGTTTGAAATTAATGGTTGTAAAGTCATATACATTGCATCTAATCGGATTATGATTGTTGGTCATAGAATAGGAAACATATACATGGTGCATTTAGATTCTATATATATGACTAATTTATGCCTAGTTGCTAAGGATGAGCATTATAGTTGGTTATGGCATAGGAGACTAGGACATGCTAGTATGAGTGTTTTGCAACGACTAATTCAAGGAGATTTAGTTAGGGGGTTGCCAAAGTTAAAATTTAACAATGATAAAATCTGTGATGTTTGTGCTAAAGGAATACAAAAGCGAGTTTCTTTCAAATTCATTAATGACGTATCCACTAGTAGAGTGTTACAATTGATCCATTTAGATCTTTTTGGGCCATCTAGGACTACTAGCTTGGGTGGAAAACAATATGCATTTGTATTGGTAGATGACTATTCTAGATATACTTGGGTTCTATTCTTGAGTACTAAAGATGAAGCATTAGAAAAATTCATCACGTTTTCAAAAGTAATCCAAAACGAAAAAGGTTACTCTATAACTAGTGTTAGGAGTGATCATGGAACTGAATTTGAAAATATTGGATTTACTGAATTTTGTAATTCTAATGGTATTAGCCATAATTTTTCAGCACCTAGAACCCCTCAACAAAATGGAGTTGTTGAGAGGAAAAATCAAACTTTAGAAGAAATGGCTAGAACCATGCTTTGTGAAAACAATTTGCCAAAATATTTTTGGGCGGAAGCCACAAATACCGCTTGTTATGTTATTAATCGAGTAATGATTAGACCTATTTTGAAAAAAACTCCATATGAACTTTTTAAAAATAAAAAGCCTAACATTGGCTATTTTCATCCTTTTGGATGTAAATGTTTTGTTTTAAACAACGATAAAGACAATCTTGGCAAATTTGATGCTAAAAGTGATGAAGGAATTTTTCTGGGTTATTCCTTAAATTCTAAAGCTTATCGAGTTTTTAATAAAAGAACTTTAGTTGTAGAAAAGTCTATACATGTTGTTTTCGATGATAATCTCATTTCGAGGAAGGATTCTTGTGTAAATGATGATGTAGGCATTGTAAACACAAATGACGTTGGACATGACGTTGGAGAACCATCATCAAAGGAAGAAACGAAAAAATGAGGAAACTCAAGATTCTCTCGAGAATCCAACCATTGAAGAAAGGGAAGTCTCTTACCTAAGGGAATACAACTATGTCAAGGATGGTGAAATAATAGGTGATCCATCCAAAGGGGTAACAACTCGATCTTCTCTTAGAAATATATGTAATTATGTTGCATTTATTTTATGCATAGAGCCTAAGAATATTAAAGAAGCATTAAAAGATGAACATTGGATAATGGCTATGCAAGAAGAGTTAAATTAATTTAAGAGAAGTAGAGTATGAACATTAGTTGAAAGGCCTAGTAATAAATCTATTGTAGGTACTAGACGGATATTTAGAAATAAGCTTGATGAAAGTGGTAATATAGTGAGAAACAAGGCTAGACTTGTTTCTCAAGGGTATACTCAAGAAGAGGGATAAACTATGATGAAACATACGCTCCGTAGCTAGGATGGAAGCAATTAAAATGTTATTAGCATTTTCATTTTCAACGAATATAAACTATATCAAATGGATGTTAAAAGTGCATTTTAAATGGTTTTATAAAAGACGAAGTGTATGTGGAACAACCTCCTGGTTTTGAAGATTCAAAATTTCCAGATCATGTTTTTAAATTAACAAAAGTACTTTATGGTTTAAAACAAGCTCCTAGAGATTGGTATGAAAGATTGTTAAATTTTTTAATTGAAAAAGGTTTTTCAAAAGGGAAGGTTGACACTACATTGTTTTTAAAACATAAAGATAAAGATTTATTAGTAGTTCAAATTTATGTTGATGATATAATATTTGGCTCTACTAATGATGCTCTTTATCAAGAATTTTCTAAGCTAGTGCAAAGTGAATTTGAGATGAGCATGATGGGGGAACTCTTATTTTTCTTGGGACTCCAAATCAAGCAAAGAAAAGATGACATCTTCATTAATCAAGCTAAGTACGTCAAGGATATGCTCAAGAAGTTTGGACTGGAAAATGGGAAACCTCATGCCACTCCAATGAGCTCATCTACAAAGCTTGACAAAGATGAAGGAGGTAAATGTGTGGATGTTAAATTGTACAGGTCAATGATTGACTCTTTGCTCTATCTAACCGCAAGTAGATTGGATATTAGGTTTAGTGTTTGCTTATGTGCTAGATACATTAAGGACACTCCTAGTTTAGGACTTTGGTATCCTAGAGACTCTAGCTTTAGCTTGCATGCCTTCTCCGATACGGATTATAGAGGATGCAAATTAGATAGGAAAAGCACCTCCAATACTTGCCAATTCCTAGGAAATATGCTGATTTCATGATTTTCAAAGAAACAAAATTGTGTTGCATTATCTACCACTGAAGCAGAATACATTTCAGCCGGTAGTTGTTGTGCACAAGTTTTATGGATAAAACAACAACTTTTTGATTATGAAATTGAAGTATGTACCATTCCTATCAAGTGTGACAATACTAGTGCTATTTGTCTCACTAAAAATCCCATCCAATACTTTAGAACTAAGCATATTGAAATTAGACATCATTTCATTAGAGATCATGTCGCTAAAGAAGATGTAATTCTAGAATTTGTTGATACTTTGCACTAATTAGCGGATATCTTTACAAAACCTTTAGATAAAGAAAGATTTTGGACACTTAGGAGAGAATTAAGTTTAACCAACCTACCTTGACCCAGTTTTTAACATTTTTAAACTGAGAAGTTCTTATAAAAATAACACTTTTGATTGCATTCTTTGCTATTAGTTAGAGGAGTTTATGATTCTTAGTGAAAATTAATTATATGTTCAAATTATGTTTAAAGATAGATTTGATTGATTGAACATGATTAATTTTCAATATATGAGTTACCAATACCACTAGAGCTAATTAATATAGCATTTTGAGTGTCTTAAACGGTTTTTTGACATTTTTTGCATAATGCATCGATGCACTATCTAGTGCATCGATGCATCCTTTGAATATGCATCGATACATCATGAAGATGAATCGATGCACTCCTTGAATGTGTATCGATGCACTATGCTGTGCATCGATACACTCGTCGTGATTTAGGTTTAAATTCTCAAAAACCTTCATTTTGCCTAAAACCTAAAAACCTCTTAAACTCGCCGTTCATTTTCCTTCATCACTCCTAATCTCCATATTTCTTCGAATCAACATATTCTTATCAGATTTCATCTATTTTTCTTCATACAATCCTGCTACAATCATCAAACTCGTGCAAAACATCACTACATTCAACTCAATCCGAAATTTCAAGGTAAATTTTTCTAAAACCCATGTTTTATTAATTTTTGAACATAGGACTAATTTTGATTAGTTCTAGGATGAACATTACATCGGGCATTGATTGTTTAGTGTTTAGATACTAAATTTTACAACCAATTTCATTAAAAACACTCAATTTTTTCAAAATTATTTTTGAATTTCGAAATTAAATATATATATATATATATATATTCAAAAATTAATGGTTTAATTATTGTTTTTGATTCAATTATGTTGTTTTCATGAAAACTATTCATATTATGATCTTCAAACATAATTTTTTTAAAAATAAATTTTCAAAACTTTTCCCATTAGGATTCGGTTTAGAGAACCTTGAAATATTGCGGACTCAATTGAGTTTTGGGATTGATTGAATTGCATATATGTGTTTTCAATATGCAGGTTACCTATCCTTAAACCATGTCAAACCCTAAACGACCTAGGTCATCTTCGAGTCGATCAAACCGTCTTCATATTCCTCCTCCACCACAAAATCCAAACCCAAACGAACCCGAGTTAACCATTCTTAACTCTTGCTTTAACCAACCCGTTCGTCTTAGAGTTGAATTATATGATAGGTTCGTTAGTCATTTTCAATCCTACAAAATTTGAGAGGAACATATCCCTTCCATTCGAGCAATGGAAGATATTAACTTTACATATATCTTCCTGTTCTTCGTTCTTGGAAATTTGATAAGTTGTGCAAAATTAAGCCCATTGTTTATCAACAATTAGTTCGTATTTTTTACTCAAATACGATATGTGTTCAAAATGCTAGTCAAACCGCAACCATAGGCATACGATCCTATCTCTTAGGAGAAGTCATTTTTATCAATTAAAAAACAATTGCTGATGTTTTCGGTTTAGACGATGATGGAATAGATAATGAAAAGGATCTTCTGGCTACTCCTTATAAGTCTAATGATAGTGTTAGTACCTTACGAACTCATCACGATCGTTTCCTTCATTTGATGATCTCTTGGTGGTTTAGACCATCCGGAGGTAGGTACTCCAAACTTAGAGTCATAGATTTATGGTGGATACATTGTATCCAACATAATAAGAAAATTAATTAGCCAAAAATTATCTTTGGTGAGCTTGTTGATACCGTAAACATCATTCCTTCCAAAAATGTTGAAACTTTAGTTTACGGGTGTCTTCTTTCTAATATATTTATCCGACTATGGCTTAAGGTCTCGGTTGACATTCCCATGCCTCTCCAAAACCAAATCAACCTAACCTCCTTAAAGAAAGCTGAATAGAAGCAAGATAAGGAAACATGTCAATGGGAATATAGACCCACTGAGCAAACTCCGGGAGCTAGTTCTTCACGAGCTCCTCTTGTACCTAGCTCTTCTCGTGCTCCACCTACACCTGCACCAACTACGGACGATGATCCAGAGTTTCAACAGCTTATGCAAGATATTGACGATCACGTACCAGACGATGAGCCAGCACCGAAACCAGCACATCAAGAGGAACAAATGCCTCCATATTTTCGATCATTTATGGAGTTATTTGATCTGAGGTTTGCTTCCATGGAATCTCAACTGACTGAGTTTTAACGGGAGATGCGTGAACATATGGATGCTCTCACATTTGAAGTGCGAGCACATTATCCTCCTCCCGATCCTCCTATGGACGACTAGACATTGCCTTGCTTTTGCTTTTGTGGATTTAGAACTTATTGTTTTAACATTTTGAATCTTTGTGGATTGTTTATGTTGTTTGGATGTTTAACTTTGAATGCTTGAACTTATATATTTGGTTTTTGAACTTATATTGGTTTATTAGATTTTTGTAACATTTAGCTTATGACCAATTTTACCATTTCACATTCGTTTATTATGAATATTGAATTATGAAACTAATGGCTAACCTTTCCCTTGATTGTGATCTTAGCAGCTTACGCTATATTTACAAATATCAATTGGATATGTTTTTCAAAAATATTTTTTAAAAACATTTTATAGAGTCTTTTTGATTTAACAAAAAGGGGGAGAAGTAAGATGAATTATAGTAAGAGGGTGTAATAAAATTGATTTCAAAAATAATTTTCATAGAAAATCTTAAATTTACTCAATTGTTTTGTTATATCAAAAAGGGGGAATTGTTGAAAACATTTTGATGTTTCGATATAACAAAGTAAGTTAAATGAATTTTAAGATTTTACAAATGATTTTCTAAGTATATTCGATACAATTATTCGAATATGAAAATATTACTCCAAGCCTTTCAAAGTTTAATTTCAATCCTTACTAAAGTGTAAAATTGTGTTTTATACTTAAAATATTTTTGAAACAATTTTCAAAAAGTATTTCGAACAAAAAACGAGCCAAAAATAAAATTTGTGAAGGGATGCACCGATGCACACACCATTTCGAATGCATTTTATGCATCGATGCACTGCCATGCATCAATGCACTTAGGGTTTTATGAAAACATCGAATGCATTTTATGCATCGATGCACTCCAGGCTTGTTTAAAACATCGAATGCATTTTATGCATCGATGCACTCCAGGCTTGTTTAAAACATCGAATGCATTTTATGAAGCGATGCACTATTAGTTCACCGATGAACTAAGTGTTCCAACGGTCGAAATATTTGAATTTTACACTTGATGCATCGATGCACCTTGACTATGCATCGATGCACACACGTTCCCAACTGATTTTATTAATTGTTTTCACACGATAATGACTCTATTAACTCCACTATTGATCCCCAACGTTCAGAAATAATCCAAGGAGTATTTAAACAAGCTTAGAAGCCATTGATCAAGAACAAGAAACAAGAATCAAGAGAGAATCAAAGAGAAAGCATCAAACCTCAAGTTTGAGTATTTTCAAGCCTATTTCATTCAATATTCATCTTTTCTTTCAAGAACACTTATTGTACTCAATTGTATTATTCTTGAGTGTTCTTTCTTTGTTCTAAAATTGTGCAAACATCTTTCCTTGTGAGGATTTTCTTGTAAGTTTGCAAAATTTGTATTGTTCTCTTTGGGAGAGAGTGTTCTCAAGAATTTGGGGTATAGTTCTTGAGGGATTTGTAAGGTTACTCTTTGTCCTCAAAAGAAAGATAAATTAGTGAATTTGTGGAAAATCCTTAGTGTGGATAGCTAAGGTAGTGGACGTAGACTTTTGTTGAGAAAGTCGAACCACTCTAAATCGCTGTGCAAATATTTTCAATTTTCTGCAAAAGCTTCCACCAAAATTTTTATTGCCAATTCACCCCCTTCTTGGCCAATTCCTTCGATCGATTAACTCAACACTCATATTTTAGATTGTTAAACGTGTAAATATTAGAGGCTATTTTTGACATTATGTCATTAATGTTTTTTGGATAAGTAAAATTCATTCATCCAAAAAGAAACAGGCAAGCTGCAATACAACGTATCCCCTATACAATCTCTATGCAATTACATCAACCCCAAGCTGTACACAATTACATATTTATAGTATCTAATTTGTTCATATGTGATCTATACATTTTAATTCTCACAGCATCCTTAATCCTACTTATAATAGTATCAATCGAGCGAGGCAGACCTTAAGTAGATGAACCAGAAGAGACTTACCTTTGAGATTTTGTAACAACCATTGAAGGTTATCACACCAGCATAAGGGCTCCTGCACAAGGCCACAGGAGAGAATGACAACATGCCATATGCTCTTCGCAAAGACACATTAAGAAAAAAAGGTGATCACGAGACTCAATACCAATATTACACATTCCACAGGAGGTATCCGCAGCCAAACCAGACCTTGCAAGCCTATCCTTTGTAGGCAGCCTATCCAAAATTTCCATCCAAGAGATCAAAGAGAACTTAGGAATGTGGCCTGGAAACCACACAAGACGATGTCAGCTGACCTTCCCGAGTCTACTTCGAATGTTGTCCCATATCCAACCAACTTTAATTTGAGCCCAATTACTGCTAAAGCAAAATAGCCTCCAAGCCTCACTTCTTAGCTTAAGCAATTTAGCCAGAATCCAGCTGAAGTGAATATTGCAATCAACATTCCAAAAGTCAGCAGTCCTAAAACATTACGCATTAATCCATGCAATCCAGAGTGAGCCTTCTCCTGCTAAAATTTTCTTTATAAGTAATAAGCAGTAGGCTTTGCTCCAATCCAAAAAGTTCTTTAGCCCCAAGCCTCCTTCACATTTCAAGGAGAAAATCTGGCTCCAGCTAACCCGAGCACCCCTAGCTGGGATGTCACCCCCTTTCCAAAAAAAACATCATACAAAGCTTCTCAATATCCCTGATCACCCCTTTAGGCAGAACAAGCTGTCTGCTCCAATAGCTAAAGATGCTAAACAACACATCTTTAATGAGCTGAAGTCTGCCACCAAAACTCAATTTTTTTACTTGACCATTTGCTAAGCTTCTCCTTAATTTTAATCACCAGAGCAGAGCAGTCATTCCCTGTGAGTTTCCTAGTTACCAAAGGTACACCAAGATACCTAACAGGGAGTTTCCCAACTTTAAACCCAGTACCAGAATGAATATGCTCAAGGACAAGGTCAGATACACCACAAGCATAAAGCTCAGTTTTCATGTCATTAAGTCTAAGGCCAGAAAGCTCATAGAAGACCTCTAAGGTGCTTAATACACCCACCACATCATCAAGGGATCCATGGAAAAAGTCCAACAGGTCATCAGCAAAACAAAGATGGGTGAGAGAAATCCTTTTGCATTTGGGGTGATATTTAAATATACCATTTTTGGAAGCAACATCTAATAAGGGGGATAGTACATTCATGGCTAAAATAAAAAGGTAAGGGGAAATAAGATCCCATTGCCTAACCCCTATAGCACCATTAAATTAACCTACCAGACTTCCATTCAATGAAATTGAATATTTAGGGGAGGTGGCACAAGTCTTTACCCATCCACAAAATTTAGTAGGCAGCCCCATAGCTTCAAGCACAACCATAAAAAAGTCACAGTTCACAGAGTCAAAGGCTTTTTGTAAATCAATCTTGATGGCACACCTAGGAGAAAGACTCTTCCTAGAGTAACCCTTGACAATTTCCTGAGCTAACAAAGTATTGTCAGTAATATTTCTACCCTTGACAAAAGCAGTGTGACTAGGTGAAATCATACCAGGAAAAATTGGGACAATCTAGTAGTGAGGATTTTAGTGATGGTTTTATAGACCACAAAACAACAAGAAATTGGTCTAAAATCTTTGGCCATGCAAGCATTTAATAACTTTGGAACTAAGACAATTGAGGTAGCATTAAAAGCTGGCAACAAGAAAGAGGAATGGAAGAAATACCTAATTGTAGTAAGGAAATCACTACCAACCACTTCTCAGGCAGCCTTAAAAAACCAAGAGGAGAAACTATCAAGCCCAGGACTTTTCCCATTACCTTGCCTAAACAAAGCATCCTTTATTTCTTTGTCATCCACGTCTTTGGAAAGAACATCCCCAACATCTACTGGTAAAGAGAAATTTAACAAGTTTCTCAAGTAGTCCATAGTAGAACCCTTTACTGCTGGATCAACAATACAAATGAGGTTAGTGAAGAAGTTCACTAACTTAGCAGCCATTCATCAAAAGAGTCCAAGAATTGCCCACTTTCACTCATTAAAACTTTTATGGCATTCCTCTTTTTATTTGACTCAACTCTTTGATGAAAAAATTTAGTGTTGAGATCACCTTGCTTTAACCAGTGCACTTTAGCCTTCTGCTTGTAGAATTCAGACTCAACTACCTCCAAATCCACCAGCTCAACATAAATTCTTTCCTCATCCTCCATACTTCTGTGATCAATGTGGTTCAAATTATGCAGCTGGATTCTTTCATAGTCTGTTCTCTTGCTGAGAACTCTGTTAGAGATGTCAGAGAATTGATACTTGTTAAGTTCCTCCAGTCTAGGCTTTAGCCTTTTCAACTTGAGGAACAAGCACTGCATAGGTTACCAACACACTGCTCTAGCCAAGAGTCCTTAACAATTCTTAAAAAGTCATCACTAGTCATCCAACAATTAAAAAACTTAAAAGGCTTAGGCCTCCTAGCCAAAGCACCCCTATGAGTCCAAAGTACACCTAACCAATGATCTGAGACACCTTGAGCCATATATTTAGCAAACGAATCCGGGTAGTCAATCAACCATTGAGGGTTGATCAGGATTCTGTCTAATTTACGGGCTAAAAAGCCCACATCCGCCTGTTAGACAAGGTGAAAGTGGGCCCTAGGTATGGATGATCCATGAGGTCCAAATCCTGTAGGCAGTCTTGAAGATCCTCCATGTCAGAAGAACTGTACAAACCCAGATTCAAAAAATCAGAACTTTCTTCTGCTCTTTGGATAATATTAAAATCACCCCCAACTACCCAATAAGCAGAGCCAACCATACCTTCTAGATTCTTTAGATGGTTTCATAGTTCTCTTCTGACCAAGCCACTATTACTAGCATAAACAGCTGTGATCAGAGTTCTATGACCATTGACAGAACCATCAATGGTAAGGGACTGGTCACTACAACTTTTAATAGAAAACCCCAAGTTCTTCCTCCACAACAACCAAATTCTACCACCCTCAGCATAGTCATAGTTATCAGCCATGTTCCATTCTTCAGAGAAAACATTGAAAATCTTACCAGAGTTAAGCCTTCTAATTCGAGTTTCTAATAAACATATAACATCCACATCCAATTTAACCAACCTACTGAACACCTTACCCAGCTTAAGAGGATTATTAATTCCTCTTACATTCCAAAAGCTTATTAGCATCAAACATTAACTGAACCCACACACCAACTCCCACATTTACACTACACTTTACTTTATTAACATGGTCTCTCTTTTGGGTTTTAATTTTATTAAGGAGAGCAACAACCCCCATAGAAGCCACTTGATCCTTCATCGGACCATCAATAACACCACCACCAGCCAGAGCTTTAAATTTACTAGAGGAGCCCATATTATCTTTATTCCTGCCTCTAACCTTTTTCTTATGAGCCACATAGTCTTGTAGGGAGGGAAAATCATTCTTAGGACTTGCATCCTCCTGCAGGGAATGTAGAGTTACTTCCTCTACTAAAGCAGAACAAAGCTTACTGTCAAGACCAGTAACCTCCTGATTCACATCAGTCTCCTCATTAAGAACTAACAATTCACCACCAGAAGAGTTAGAGATATTCAGTTCAGCACCAGAAGAACTAAAGGTTCCAGTTTCGTACTAGTAGATGCAACATCCTATGCAAGGCCATCAGAGATCTCTTGAAGAGCTAAAACATAAATTTCCTCAGTAGGGCCAACCTATAGCTATGAACTCATATTACCCACACCAGAAATAGGGTTAACAACACTTGAGGAACCAGTATGAAGAAATGCCTTCTCAAAGGGTACATTCAGATTAACAGTTATATCTACACCTTTCTCATCACCTAGCTCAGAAGGATTGATATCTTTCCTTCTCCAAATCTGTATCTCTTTCCTCACAGAAACCTTCTGAACCTCGGCACATTTATTTTCCAAATGACCAAAGGATTTACAAGAAGAGCAAAATTTTGGCAGCCAAGGCACAACCACTTTAACCCTCGCAATAGTGTTATCCTTCAGGACTACTTGAACCTCATCAGGAATCTCAGAACCAGTAGAAATTTTGATACATACTTTAGCATATTCTAACCTCTCCCTAGAAGTAGTGACAGAATCCATGTATAAAGGATTTCCCAGGACACTGGAAATATAACTAAGTCCCATTTTAGTGTATAATTCTAGTGGGACATAATAAAGCTGAACCCAAACATGCATGTGAGATAAATCGAAGTCTAGCTTCTGCATGCTTGGCTCCCACTTCCTTAGCACCAGAGGTTTATTCTGGATATGCCATGGTCCATTCTCAAGGACCCAATCCCTTAAAGAAGCATTCGCAAACAAAAATACATAGAGGTTAGCACCAGCTAGACTAACCTTTACTGGAGAAAACTTCCCCCAAAGTGAGCCAATTATCTGTTTCATCGAGGCAAAATTAGGTACATCACCTATGAATTGACCCACGATCGTAGTATTCTACTCAGCACTACCCTCCTCAATCACCGATAATGGTGGCTTAACAGTAGCAGAACCGTCGATAAACTCAGGAGGGAAGAAACCGAGAGAATGTTCTTCCATCCCCAAAAAGAGTTTCCTCCAATCAAGCTTCGAAACCTCGAATCCATGCAATTAACCGTAGAATTAGCCAGTATACATCCAAAATCAGAAGACCCATAACACAATTGGAATCAGATAAGAAGATCCAGATGCACATTAAACCTGCTAACATGCACCTCGAGAGACCTCATTTCCTCTCTGTCATAAACCTTTCATCTATCTTTAAACAAATATTACTTGTATTTGTCATTAAAATTTTTTAGCAACCTTCTCTCTTTCACTATTGGATCCAACGATGAATAAGCAACCTTTACCCAAAATTAAAGGATCCAACGGCTAGGATTTTAACGGCTAGGATTTTAAAAAGCCACCAAAAGTTGTCTTTGGTCAAATGAATTATTTACTTCTTGGATGATTAATGATCAAGTCCTAAGTCCAAACATTAATACCCCAACGATTCGTAATATTTTTAGTTAGTATCATAAAGTAATATCTATTTGAAAGATTCTTAACGATTTGATAATGAACGTTCAAACATCACTATAAACATCATCCTTGAATCTAAAATCTCTAGAAATAACAATAATCTCTTTAATCAATAAAATCGTCTAATTCATATAACACTCGGTAATTCTCTAATAACGATATATATAGTATAGTGTATGGATCCGCATTATATCAAGCTAGGAAAGGTAACGATTTCATGGTTTTATGAAGAATAAAACGTTAATGGCCAAAAATATTTTTAAAAAAATGTCCAAATATCAATCTGAAATCTTGAATTTAAACAAATCCATGGCACCCTTATTCCAGTTTAATGGTAAGCATTGTATCTTAGTCCATTTATTGAACCCTCTTTTGTGTGTATATATATATATATATATGAAATAGAGGTTAGCATGCAGTATAACTGGTATGTTTATCAAGCCAAGAAACTATGTCACTAGACACTCTAAGAATCATATCATCTGGTTCACCTTCATGAAGAGAATGGCCAGCATTCTCGTATATAATAATGTTCTTGTCAGAGCTGCTTGCTTTCTCGTACAACGCTCTGCTAACAGATGGGTCCGTAACGATGTCGTTCTCTCCATGCAAGATCAGTATTGGAATTGAAACCTGAAATCATAAATTCAAACCCAGAATCGAAACTGGGTTTATAACATATTCCGAGCTAATCATACTATTGTTTAAAGAAAAATAAGGTATCCAAGAGCTATATCATCCTACATATTTCTCCAAGTACAAAGTAGGAAGAATCACTGACCGAGACAACGAAAGGGAAAAGAAAAATGGGATAAGATTAGTATTTCTTTGTAACAATGTCCTCCCCATGCAAGATTAATTTCGTTCCGAAACGTAGGTAACAAAATTTACTAGAGCGAAAGGGAAAAGGAAACTCGACCTTCTCCAAATTTTGTTCTATCTCAGCAGTGATTCTCAACAACTCCAGAGCAGTCCGCAAGCGTGGTTTGTCCTTGTAAGCAATAACATTATAGGGTGACTGTATTGGCAGAAAAAAATGAGAACTGAATATCTATAATAGAAGTTTTGGTTATTTATTCGAGCAAATACTATAATGCGGAGAGATGAAATGATCCATAGGGATAACGAACTGCATAAAATGTCATAGCTATGCTCTTAAGCATCGTAGAGACACCGTTAATATCGGTGATATTTTCCATAAACATTAACATACTCCGAATCATTCCGTAGGAACGAACCAGTTTTCTCTTCTTAACGTCTCTAAATGCCGCCTCCGCCAAATCCTTCTGCGGGACTAACTTCTGTTTCGGAAGAATATTAGCCACACCGATCAGAATTTGCTTCAGTATCCAGGATGGAACCAAGTCGTCAGCTATCTAAATGAACAACTCCTATCGATAGAGGTAATAAAAAAGAACGTGTGAACAAAATCCTGAAAATGTTTATGCTCAGAACTATACTTTGCACATAGGAGCAACAAGAATGGCACCACTCCAGGCATTAGGTTGCTTTAGGTGCATCTTCAGAGCTACGGCTCCACCCATGGACTCCCCAAAGAGGAAGGATGGAAGAGTCCAAAAATTAGGATCTTCTGCAATTGAATTAAACAAATGTAGACATTAAACGCAGTCCCGAAATCAAGCAAAACAAAGGGAGCAAGTCTTCCTTCAAATAAAATTCTGAACAGAAACATCATCATTGATAAATAATTTATAAAAGAAAAATGAACTTGCAAAAGAAATAGAAAAACTGAACCTTCTTATGTATTAAGAGTATCACAACAAGAGAACTAAAAGAAAATCCCAGTTAATTTTTACTGATGGTATGGCAAATTTTAATAACAATAATGATGTTTACAAAGATAAAATAACAATCTTCCAATTCAACTTCTGAAGGCTGAAAGTTTAATGATCTTCTACTTGATTTGATAGAGTAGAAAGGTCGACATAGTTCTTGAAATTGATTTCTCTAGTCTCTACCGTCAAAGTCATAAGCTCCCTCTGGTCTCTTCTTTCGAGGAAGATTCAATTAGATTCTTGCTTGCACAATTGAAGTGAAATGAGAGGACAGAAAAGGAATATTGAAAAACAGAAGGTGGATGTGGAATTTCTTCAACTCAATATGAAAAGAATAGAGAAGTCAGACAACAACTATGTGAGTGCGATTTACACCTGAATATAAATTTTGATCACGCAACTTATACTGATTACAAATAGGAAAATGTGAAAGAACATGAAAGTTTAAGAAAATTTTAGTAATAAATCCACTAACAAAAGATCAAATATCTATCATCATTTTTTTATGTTCTATTATTTTCTTATTCAAGTTGAGAAGTTTGTTTTCCGTTGTCAGCAAAGCATTTCGGTGCTTTACCATGGTATATGACTGCCATATCAGTGCCTTCTGCGTCTTCATTTTGTATCACAGTCAAACTCTACCCCATGGAGTGCTGAACCCAATAGCAACAATTGTCATATACATAAGGTCAATGCACATCTTTTAGACGTAACTTTTAATTGAGAAACCATGCATGAAGCATAATTTCATCTTTTTCCAAGTTCTAGGGGTGATAATTACTATTAGGTGATTCATGACATTTGAATATTAACAGCAATGTAGAACAAAAATCATTAAGGATCATATATTGCCAATAACTCGCACAAAAAAAGTGTAATAAACTATATCCCCATATCAAGCTACTTGATATCAAGGATATCAACGGATTTTCCTATCTAGGGGAACCTGAGGCTATCTAAGAAAAAGATTGTAGCAAACCGAGAAGTTCTACGGGAAGATGCAAAAATAATATCATTAGGGCTTAGGCGGAAAAAGCAAACCTTTAATTTTGCTGTATTGCTCAATGACATCATCCACAAGACTATCAAAGCTGTGAATATAGCAATGAAGACCTTCAGACAGGCCAAATCCAGGGTAATCCATTGCATAAACTCCATATCCACATGATGCCAATTTCCTGGCAATTCCTGCCACAATGTCAAACGATAATTAGGTCCCATTACAACATTCGCGAAACTACAAAAAAGGTCATTAGTTACTAGTTCTGAACTACATGCCTTCAGTGAAAAATGTGCAAGTGTCTCCATAACCATGACAAAAGAACACCATTGCCTTGGGGTGGGACTTCTCTGGAAGCCAACGTTTTGTGAAAATTTCCAATCCCCTGGAATTCACCTCATATGACTATACCACAAAATTAAAAAATATTAAGTGATTATGAAGTAGACTATAGCCAATGCAATGAATCGGAAATGAAACATTGGCAAAAAAGACGACTTATGTAAGAACTCCATCAATTGTGTCTAAGAACGAAAAGGAAAGCATCTGCAAAAGCAAAATCATAGGCATATTTACACTGGAGAGATCTTTTAGAAAGAAAAAAGCTTTCAGGTTGCAGAAGGTAATTCTTTCTTAAGGATAATCTGGTGGCTTTTCAGTCGATATCAACTCAACTGAACAGCAAAAATCTTGGCAAGGTCTTTACTAAAAGAAATTCATTTGAATTTGGAAGTTCTTAAGCATTCAAAATGAGGTCAAAGAAGAGGGGCTCTAGCAAACAAGAGCCTAAGCAAATACCAAAGCGAAAAGTGCAAGTTCAAAGCTTTTTACCTCCTTTATCTTCAGTCCATTTGGAGGTGTCTGTCAAAACAAAGTAGACCAATCAACATTTACGTAACAACCATTCAAATGAAAAAAGTATCTATTCGGCTTATCAAACCAAAAAGTAATTGATATGAAAATTCTGTTCCCAAATTGACAATGTGTTTAATCATTCTAATAATTACCCAATTTGCTTGAATTTAAAGTATTATTTTTTCACTCAAACTAATCAACTTAACTGAATCCCCTTACCTATCAGTAAAAAGCATCAGATAATAAAATGAAATAATGCCCACAAACAATCCTACTTATAACTTAATTCATTTTAACTATACACCAACTCAACCAAATCCTCTAGACAGAATCAATGAAACTCAAATGAAAGAACCAAAAACAAAAAAGAAAACCCAAGTGAACGAAACCCATCTCGAAGTCGTTTTATGAGAATGAAGTTGGAAAGCAATGACCTTGAACAAAATATGATCAATTCCAAGTTGAATATGCTTAAAGGCTTCCCTGGCTCTCCTTTTAGCAGGTGCTTCATCCATGTTAGCATCCAAAATCTTTTGCAACTCGTCATCCACCCCTTGATGCTTCAGGGGCTTAGCCATTACTCTGCTTTTCTCTCCACTTCAACAAAACCCCTTCCACCAAAACAAATTTTCTCTCTTTTTAGATACCCATTCCTTCGTTTTAATGGAAAAAAGTAAAAAAATAATAATAATAAAGTTTTTCCTTTTTTGGCTTTGGTTTCTAGAATTACCGTCAAAAGGATGGCTCCGGAACAAGTTTGAAGATTTCAAAGCCATGTGGATTTTTATCTTTGAAAGAGAGTAAAGAGGAATGAGCAAATGAAATGATTACGTAACGTCAGCAAACAAAATTACAGAAGGGGAGTGTAGAGATTCTCTGTGGTTTTTCTTTATGAGAGAAGAAACGTCCATAAAACAGAACACTAGAATTATAGCGATAAAAAGGATAAAATGTACCATCACCCTATGAAATATGTTATTTGTATTGAGTTATTTTTAAAGTATTTTTTGAGATGTTTAAATTTTTAAAAGTTTAAATTATTATTTTATTCATTTTAAATTTTTAATTCCGTTAAAAAAATATAATGGTAAATTATATATTTAGTCATTCAGTTATTCTCGTAGTTATACTTTGATCACCCAATTATATATATATTTTTTAAAAAATCACCATTAAACTTAAGTTTTTTATTTTATTTTGATCATCCAATTCGATTCGATTTGATTTATTTTTTACATTTTAATATATAAGAATTCATTTGTTACTTTAATTTATAATAAAAAATAATATTATAATGTACATAATAAGCAATATATTAAGTTGTTTGTACTTGAAATTTTAATAAAAGAAATATCAAATGTTAAAATAAAATATCATAAATATTTTAAGAAATAAAAATCTGAATGGATCATTATTCATTTGTAAATATATGTGTTTGGTAAAATTTAAATCTCGTATTTTAAATATTCGATATGTTTGGATATTCGAAATTTATATGAGTATTTTGAATATACGTGTTTTGTAAAATATAAGTGAGTAAGCCAAGATTATTGAAAGTCTTATGTTCTTAATGAACTACACTCGGTCAAACATTGTTTATGTTGTTACTAGACTAAGTAAATTTATAATCCAAGCAGTGAACACTGAAATGTTCTAAGCATTTATTGACGTATCTCAAGGTACTATGCCTTGGGGTCTGCAATTTTTTGGTTATCCAACAATCATCAAGAGATATTGTGAGGCCAACTGGTTAACTGACAATGGTGAGATCAGCTCTACCAGTGACTATGTGTTCACTTTGGAAGGAGTAATAATTCTATGGACATTTGTTAAACAGACATATATCGCTCACTCCACCATAGAATTAAAGTTTATAGCTCTTGATTTAGATAAACAAAAAGTTGAGTAACTTAAAAATCAACTTATAGAGATTCCTTTATGAGAAAGGCATGCACCTTCCATTTTCTTACTATGTGACTCAAAAGTAGCAATATGTGTTGTTCAAAATTAAGAATACAATGATAAAATAAGACATATCGGGATAAGATATAAATGTGTGGGACACTTAACAAGGAATGACGTACTCGCAATGGAGTATGTGAAATCTGAAAGGAACCTAGTTTGTCCACTAATCAAATGATTATGTAAGAAATTATTCTTGATACGTCGAGGGAGATAGATCTTAAGCCCATTAGTTGAATCTTTTACACTCTTTCATACTCCTATGGCGCACTGTGTATAATTGAAGTTGAGTCTTCGTACTCTTAATGAATTCACTGTCCAAGTTTTGGATGGTCATATTGAGAACAACTTGATGAATCCACTGACGTAAAATGATGAGTTTATACTGTTAATGAGTTCATAGCCATGATTTGGGTAGTCTTTGTGAGAAGGATTTGATGAATTCACCTAATTAATAGGATTGACTATTAAATATTCTTAATGAATTTATATCCAAACTCTGGGTGGTCCTAGTGAGACGATGATGTAAGGCTGACCAGGCTTCTTCAATAATGAAGAAGTTGGCAACCTTGTTGTTTCTCGATCTAGGAGAGACACCAAATGCTACACCTTGAATTGAAAAGTAATATGCACAAAAGAAGAATAATTGGTTAAGTAAATGAATAATTAAGAAAGGAAATGGAAAGAATTGAAATGGATAGAATAGTTATCACAGAAGGGCTGCGGAAGTGTTGTAGAATGATCCTTCAAGTGATGATGGATTCGGCCTCCAATGGTGGTAAATGGACGAATGCCTTGTTGATGATGAAGGATGATTATATGGGTGTGAAGGGATATGGATAATGGTGATGGAAATATTAATGGAATGTTGATGGAGATGGCGTGATAGTGATGATGGAAGGTGGTAATGAATAGATAGTATCTTATAAGACTAAGAAGGAACCAATGCTATAAAGGAGCAAAGACCCGTTTCTTATAAGTCGTTATAAGGGATGGTATTAAGGACTTTGACCCTCTATCTATAGGAGATAGGAACCAGAAGTATCAAGGTGAAGGAATGACGCCACAAGCTTTAGAAAGGCTTGCTTAATCGATATAGTTCTAAAAAGAACTTGAAGAGAGAATAATCTCACAAAGGATTTTTAATTATCAAAGGGTTGTCTTACAAATGAAATATCCAAGCCTATTTATAGGCTAGCATAGGTTTGGCCGAATAAATAGGTGTTCATTCGGCTAAATACATGACTATTAAATAGAAATACATGATGTTTTAATGAATGAAGATGTCCTTGGCCGAATGGTCTCCTTGCTCTTCATCTTGGCGCCAATTTTGAATAAAAAGGATGCTTAGGCCGAATAGAGAGAACCCTCTTCATTTTGGCACCCATTTCATCCACACGCATGGCACATGTGTGGGCTGGTCATGAGGCACTCACATGGGTGTCTTGGGGTCTTATGGTGTGTCTCCTACTTGGCGTGAAGTTGAGCAGCAACTTAGGTGTGACTTTGCATCCAACTTGCTTCTAGATGATATGGCGTCAATGGGGCAGCAACTATTTATGAAAGGTCACATTTGCGGAAGGCAACCTTTCATCATTTGAGCTACTTCCAATGTGTTTGAGCTGAAGATGAGCTGGCCATAGATTCAATACATGACAATGAGTCTTAGGACAACTCCTTGTGAAAGGGCACTTCTCGGATTGGCAACTCTTCGCGAAAAGGTACGAATTCACAAAATTCGACCTAGACCATATTTGTAGTGCTCTGTGTGGTGAAGATGATGGTGCAACTCTCCAGTTGAAAAAAAGTCTCTAGCTAGCTCAAAAGTCCAACTCAAGTGAGCTATGAGCTCGGGGGTCAGCTGGCAACTTTGTCCCAAAATGTTCTTGAGCTGTCCCGGAGTTGTCCTAGTTAAGTTTCCATAGCTCTTGGACTCCAATGCTAGCTTTAAGTCAGCTCCCATCATATGGCCGAACATGCACCTACAAAAGAAAGCATAATATAAGCTAAGTATATGAATTATTATAAAGTAATAAGAATGTGCATATTATAAAGATGTGAACTATAGGTTATAATAATAACTCATGCATCATATGATAATGAATGAATATTATTATTATAACTATAGATTATATGCATGAATATCAATCAATGATGCAAACCATAGGACATAATGAATGAATGCACATGTTATGATAATTCAAGCATAGTCTAATATGAAAATGTATGCTCATAATAATATATAGTGCATAAATGAGTAAATATAATATAAAGTAAGGTAGAACTCCCTTATATTGAGCTTGATGGATTTTCAATGATGTGAGTATGTCATGCAGAAAGTTGGTGCTAGACAGGATCACATCAGACGAGCTTGGTGAATTCACTTAATCTTAATGTAGGTTGAGCTTATTAAATGCTCTTAATGATTTCATATCCCTGGTTGGGTTGGTCTATATTGGGATAGACTTGATGAAATCTCCTATGTATGTGTGGAGAACCAGTCACCTTCTATGAAAAATATTAGGATCATTTTTTAGAGCACTTACCAATATCCTAAGGTATATTGTCTATATTGTTAATCTATCACGGAATTTAGTTGGAGAATAAATTAGTTGTGTTATGAGTTTACTCTTATCTTAACAAATTTCATATTTATTCACTTGTTAAAGAGAAGAATTGCTCGTTTCATTATATTAGTTTCATATATGTTCACTAATACTTAAAAAGATAATTTTGCATTGCTCTTTTCTCATTTAAGAAATAAACTTTTTGAGCAATATTATCTATTTGCATTAGTAAGGAATTGTGAGTAATGCAAATTCACATCACGATTAGTTTGAATTTCTTTCAAATGATAATACTAATTTCTTTTAAATTTATTTATAATATATTTTTATATTTTTACTTTTGGGATAAATATATAATTTGAATTATTTTATTTTAAATTTAAAATGAGTGGTTTGATTAAACCAAAAGAGATCTTGTTTGAATTTTTATCTATTTTTTGGACGTTTTTACTCCTACCTCACACTTACAAAAATGAGGCTATTGCTAATTCATTTTCACTAATTCAATACTCTTTTATTCATCTTTTCTCATCTTATCATTTTCTCTCAGCAATAGTTTTTTTTATTTGCTCCGGAAAAATATTTTAATTTTCGTTTATTCTTTTATCACTAAAGAAAAAAGCAATCAACTGAGTTCTAACTTCCTCTTTTAGGTATACAAATTAGGAAACATTGTGTTAACCTCGGAGGTCAATCGTTCATTCTTGTGTTTACTTATTTGTTGCGTTATTTTATACTTATTAATGTTAATTCATTTGTTTTGTAGTATACAGTTCTTACAACATAAGTTGCATAGCCGAAATACAAACTTAATCTCCTACTACTTCAAGGTCACTTTAGTTTACAATACAAAAAAGTATACAAGTGATCATATATGCATAGTGTTGTTAACGCTCAAAATGTAACTTATTTTTACGGTAATTTAATTTTATTATAAATAGTTTTAACTCATGCCTTGAAAATAATATTTTTGCCCTCACTATTTAGCCTATAAATAATAAGAAATTTTACTCTTTTGAGATATATTCCTAAGTATATGTTTTCTTTAAAAACACTCTTTGGTTTTCATAAACCTATTTTGTGTGTTGTTTTGAGTTTTAAGAGAATACTAATACCATTTAAGTTCACTCCATTTTTTCAGGTATATGAAATTTGAAGAGATGTAACACCCTCAACCCAGTCTAGACAAAAACCAAATCAGAGATGTTACTAGAACATAAATCAAAATTAAATGTTCGCAAATCATACACAATATCAACTTAAAATCATCAAAACAAAATCGAATAATCACAATTCAATCCCATATTCGATATTATCATTTAACAGCCTAACATTATTACATTATAACTTAAATTCATGCTTAGGGACTTAAAATTAATTAACCAAAAATTTGAACTTATACTAATAAATCGTAGATTGGACTTATATCAAACATGATATTCTTAAACATAAGAAGTATTGTTAATCCATTATTAACCTAAACATGATTAGAGACCAATTATTAATCTTTTAAAAGTTTAGGGACTAAAATATAAATATTAAAATTATGAGGAATATTAAAAACATTTTTATTTTTTATATATATTTTTCTACTAATCAATTGTTCTTCCAAAAATATGAATTTTAAAAAGAGGGCGACATAATAGGATATCAAATGACAAAGTTATGAATTAAGGATTAAAATGTAAAGTTTCAAAATTTAGTGCTCAATATCGATACTAGAGAATTGGTATTAGTATTGGGCACCCAATTTCGATACTAAATGTTGGTTTCAACACTAAAAATCATTATGGAATCACTGGTATCAACATCAAAGATTAGGTTTCGATACTAAAACCTTGGAGCCCAAAATCCACTCTTTGAAGTTCCAGGACACCCCAATTTACTTACCACTTGACCTAACAGTTTAAATTAACAATATTTAACATCAAATTACACTCAACATACACTTGTTAACCCAACACACAATTAAATGCATGGTTCAACATACCAAATAAACTTATCTTGCACAATACAGTTGAGTTTATTAACATATAATCATCGCAATCCATATTCAAGTGTCACCTAGACACTTCATGCAAGACTTGTATGTATATTTTATAATCAAATCAAATCAAATCATGAAATCATCTTGTTCATGCATTAGTTCATGGAGTAAATCTTTCATCCAACTTAACACATCAAATTAACATAATTCATGCAATATGAAATCAATGCGCATACTTTTTAGCTTCATGGATCATTTCATACTAGAGTATACTTACCTTTCACCTCCATGGCACACATATGACTTCACAAACATCAAATCATGCACTTATAACTAATACATCACATCAAACATTTGAACTTAAATCTAAAATAACTTATCTAATATTAATTACACAACCAAAAGACAAATGCCACCATCTAGGAGTTTAAACACAAATAAATTACATTGTTTACTTTGGAAGTGACTTGCACGTCCTAAATACAATCCGAGAGCTATTGAACTTATTTCCTAAAATGTTGAAACAAGAGTGTAATCTTATATAACTTAGTGAGGTAATCAACACAACACATCAAATAAGAATAACATATTAACTTGGTCTTATCATGCTTGAATGTCAAATGGCACATATCATTACATGAACTTTCATGGTAAGAACTTATATCATAACATATAACTTTTCATAGCAATAATTAATATCATATACTTAGTTACTTGTAGTTTAAGACACCAAATAATCAGAATCAATTCATATATGAACTTTCTTTCCATATAATCATAACATATTTATTGATTAACTTAGCCTATTGATTTTCATAGCAAGAATTAATATCATACAAAATCATTATTTAACCCATTGGATTATAGGTGCTATGGATACATGACTCTCCAACCAAATCGTCACCAAATAACTGGGAATTGTCTCCTTCCAACATCACCAATGACCAACAACTTCCCTCTTACATCGCCAATTAAGGATCGTAATCCAAACCCTAACATGAGCTCAAATTGACTCTATGGAATGCCAATTGTATCCAAACTAAACTTATTATCCTAGGGTGGTACTTAACATATATTTTCAGATAGTTTATTATCTTTGAGTAAGAAATGGGTCGTAGCATCTTATCATTCATATAGTTTCTTATCTTGGCGTACCAAGTGAGTTGTAGCTCCTTATCATTCATAACATGTTTTGATTCATAGTTTCATAACAAGTTTTATCTTATTTTCATTCTTACAACTAACATAACATTAAAGCTTCACCTATTGTATGTTTTCTTAGTACACATATCATGAACACATAAAACTTATCATAATCTATCTTGTTTCATCTTACATACCAAATTTATTTATTTCATGCTTTCATATTACACACATCATAGTCATATAAACTTAACATAACATGTTCATGAAACACATTATAAGGTAAATAAGCTTACCAAACTTATCTTGGTATTCACGTTTTCATAAAATGCTCTACGTGAGCCCAAACACATCAATTGAATTCACCTATAAAAATGTTAAAATATTGAATTGGAATGACACCGATTCACCCAACACATAAACTACACTCACCTATACTATGGATCATCAAACCAATCTTGAAGGCTCGATTCGCCTATCCAAATAGGAATTTCTTCAACCAATTTACCTCATGCATAAAATTAAACATATAATTCATCAATCAACTATCGAAAACACATAACATCACCTTATAATAATTGAAATAACCTTAATTTTTCAAATGATTAGGCTTTGATGTTCTAAAGCCCTAAAAATCATGGAAAAATACCACGAAGCTTAAAATTACTTATATTACAACCTAGGGTCTCTAATTATACAAACCCTTAAAGTAAGGATTTATGGACCAAGAACACGTGTTCAAAACTTAATGAAATTAGTATCAAAAGAAAACTAGGATCATTGATATGATTGCCAATAGCAAAGACCCGGAGAAGTACCCAAGTGGCCCCATCACACGAGCAAGGGCTAAGGAGTTTCAAGAAGCCATGGAGAGTATGTTCACATCATGTTTGGAATATGATGAAGAAGGAATAATAAGGGAGGAACACTTTACTTTTCTTATGCATGAATTTGCATGAGAATTTAAAGTTTGCATAACATTCATTGCATTTAATAAGTGTGATGTTCATTCAAGCATGTATTGCATTTAAATCATCTAGTTCATTCATCAAATTAGTTCATTTATTAGATTAAATCTTAATTGTTTCATGCATGTTTTCAATTAAATATTGAATAAAGTTCACCTTTGTGTCTAGGTGCATGAGAGAAGTTGAATGGTTTCATCATATGCAAGAATGTTAGTCAGAATGTCTTCCAATTCTGGATGCGATACAGATGTGTTTGGTTCTAGAAATCAATTTGAAATTATTCCTCTATCTCTTAGCTTTTCAACGCCTTTTGAATCACCTTAATCCGATATCGGGAGCTTGAGATATGATCGATTTATTGAAGACAGTGCAGGCTGGAATTGTTACGGGAATTTTATGCATGATTTGGATGAGTTTGAGACAAGGGAGAGTCTTTTCAACTTCAGCCAAGTGACAAGCCATTGAAGGACTCTTAATTCACCTATTAAAGGCATTCAAAGCTGATTATTATCATCTAAGTTCAAGGGCTGTTCATATTCTTCAAGGGAGCATGCAATGAAGGGTGATTTAATTCACTTATCAAGACAATTTTCAGCATGGAATAGCAAGAGTCTTCCTCCCCTTGGACGAAATTAAGGCCAAATTCAGCTTAAAATTATCTAGATTCATCCCAAAATGATCTAGAATATTCATCCAACTTTGAAGATAAGAAGACAAAGCATTCAAGTGCATTTTATTGCTAAATTGATGAGAATGTTTTCATCTTTTGAGTCTTTTCATATGCTTCTTAGAAATACTATAAATAGGCACATTTGGGATCATTTGTAGACACATTATGAATACATAAAACATCTTTGAGAGGTTTCTTTCATTCTTGTTCTCTTGTAGAACTTTATCGGCTTCAAGATAGTCTTGTAGTCTTCATCCATTTCCTTTTGTTATAGCGTTGGTTCCTAGCTCATATATAGCTAGTGCGTCACGTTCCATACCCTACCATTTCAATTCCTTTTTTTATATTGTTGGTTCTTAGCTCCAAATAGCTAACGGGTCACAATCCGCTTTAACCTTACAACACTTACCACGACAACAACATTTGCCACGACAACACCATTCATACTTCACCATATATTTTCATTATCATTAAACCACAACAACCATCACTCTTCCATCACCTTCAAACAACTTCATCATTCTTTTCATTCCATCATTTCAATAATTATTTTATATCATTTTCCTTCTTATGTTTATATTTATACAATTTTAGAGTTCAAGCTATCATTACGGGGTTTCTTACTATAATCATGATTGGGCATTCTCATATATGACTCGAAAAAAATAATCGATATCATATCATTTGGCCTCAGAGCTAGTCAATTCAGTAAGCGTATCGTTTTTCTCTCTTCCGGGTTAGTAAAAAAATAAAAAAAAATAAAAAACAAAAGAAAGAGAAAAAAAAGTTTAAAGAGGGAGGGAGTAATTCTTTTCATCTTTAAAGAAAAAAAATATTTACTTCATCTTTATATTCAATTATTCAATTTTTACCTTTACTTACCATCTCTTTTCCTTGTAGCCAATTTCCTTTCACTATCATTACTACCAAACCATAATTGTTTCAGCCGAAGTCTACTAGACCTTGTAAGTCTTGAGGAAGTTCCCAAAAGGACTTGAAATCAAAGCACGAGTGGTAAAAGGCAAGAGTGATCGTTAAGGGTAAAAGCCATCCCGAGTGAAACACGAGTGGGAGTGACTTTCTTGGAGTGTTTGGTGAGGTTTTTTTTGTTGTGTGAGGTTATTTTTTTATTACTAATTATGTCTCATCATTCGGGAGACAATTCTCAAGTTACAGGTACCGTTGAACCAAACCTACAAATGCAAGCCATGGTGCGTGAATTGACTAGGATTTTAAGGGAAGAGTTGGAACCTCTCCATGAACGTATTGACCGTATTGAAGAAGAGCGTACTCAAGGATTTCGAGAGCAAGAAGATGTCAATCAAGGAGGAAATGAAGAAGTGGAAAGACCATGCATCACAACAAAGAATGGGAAATCGAGGTATAAGGCCCCAAAGGTTTCGTCCATTAATGGATGATAATCTTGTTAATATCAAGATTTCCATTCCTCAATTCTAAGGTAAGACGGATCCCGAGGCTTACCTAGCATGGGAAAAGAATGTAGAGCACATCTTCGGGTGCCATGATTATTCCGAACTCAAGAAGGTAAAACTCGCTGCCCTTAAGTTTATGGATTATGCACAAATATGGTGGGATCAATTGACATCAAGTAGAAGACGGAATGGAGAACATCCTATCACTACATGGGATGAAATGAAAGTAATGATGCGAAGGTGATTCATTCCAACCCACTACCATCGGGAGTTATTCAACCGTCTTCAAAACCTTTCACAAGGTAACCGAAATGTTGAAGATTATCACAAAGAGATGGAGGTGGCCATGATTCGAGCCAACATCGATGAGGATCGAGAAGCCACAATGGAAAGATTCCTAGCGGGACTTAATTCGGACATTGCGAACATGGTTGAGTTATAACATTATGTGGAAATAGAAGACATGGTGCATATGGCCATAAAGGTGGAAAAGTAACTCAAAAGGAAAGGTGCCACACGATCTTATGGGAGTGCAACTTCAAAATGGGGGCAAAGTTCATACAAGAAGACTCCTCAATTGTCATCCCACGAAAGAGGAGGACCACCCAAAAGAAGTAAGCCCATTACCGAAACCAGCAAGGGTAAGACTACCGCCACTCCAAATCGTTCCCGTGACATACAATGTTTTAAATGTTTGGGGCGTGGACACATTGCAAGCCAATGTCCAAATCGCAACACCATGATTCTTCAAGATAATGGAGAAGTTGAATCGGAACAAGAAGAGGATGAGACTGAAGATGCTACCATTGAGGAAGAAGAATTAGAGCATGCCGTGGAAAGAGAGCTTCTTGTTGTCAAAAGGAGCCTAAACGTGCGATCTAATGGAGGAGATGAACAACGTGAAAATATCTTCCATACTCGCTGCCATGTTGGAGGAAAGATATTCTTTGTTATTATTGATGGAGGTAGTTGTACTAATGTTGCTATTACCTTAATGGTAGATACACTTGGCTTGGCAACAACAAAGCATCCACAGCCTTATAAACTGCAATGACTCAATGATGGTGGAGAACTCAAGGTGACCAAGCAAGTTCGAATTGTTTTCTCCATAGGGAAGTACAAAGATGAGGTGTTATGTGATGTCGTACTAATGCACGCAGGCCATTTACTACTTGGAAGGCCTTGGCAATTTGATAGGCGAGTGATCCATGATGGTTATACCAACCGATATACATTCATCCATGAGGCAAGGAAAATCACTTTAGCTCCACTTTCACCAAAGCAAATACATGAAGACCAAATTCAATTGAGAGGAAAATTTGAAAAAGCTAAAGAGAGAGAGACCAAAATGGAGGTAAAAGCAAAATAGTGTGATCAAAATGAGGGAAGGAAAATTATCATTCTTTCTAAAGAGAGAGTTGAATGACGGCAAAGGTGTTTAATGACGGCAAAGGAAGCACTTGTGCTTATGTACAAGGAAAATTTTTTGAACACTAACTACCTTGATCAAAATTTGCCTGCTTTTGTTGTGTCTTTATTGCAGGAGTTTGATGACCTATTTCCGGAAGAAATACCAAGTGGGTTGCCACCTATTTGTGGCATAGAACATCAAATAGACTTTGTTCCTGGTGCCGTCATTCCAAACCGACCAACATACCGAAGCAACCCCGAAGAAACTAAGGAATTGCAAAGGCAAGTATCTTAGTTGATGAAAAAAGGCTACGTGAGGGAAAGCCTTAGCCCATGTGACGTGCCGGTTCTACTTGTGCCAAAGAAGAATGGAACTCAGTGCATATATGTGGATTTTCGAGCGGTAAACAAAATTACGATAAAATATCATCACCCTATTCCTCACTTAGATGACATGTTATATGAGCTTAGCGGTTCTAACCTCTTTTCCAAGATTGATCTTAAGAGTGATTACCACAAAATATGAATGCGAGAAGGTGATGAGTGGAAAATAACATTCAAAATGAAGCAAGGTCTTTATGAGTGGTTGGTTATGCCTTTTGGCTTAACTAATGCACCAAGCACATTTATGAGGTTAATGAATCATGTTCTTAGGCCATTCTTGGGTAAGTTTTGTGTGGTTTATTTTGACGACATTCTAATATATAGTAAAACCATGGAAGAATATATTCAATATTTGAGGTCAGTTTTACTTGTTTTGAGGAAGGAAAAATTATTTGCTAATTTACAAAAATGTATATTTTGTGCTGACAGGGTTGTTTTCCTAGGTTTTATTGTGAGTTCTTAAGGTTTGGAGGTTGACAAAGAGAAGGTTAAAGCCATTGAAGAGTGGCCACGACCTACAAGCATTTCTCAAGTTAGAAGCTTCCATGGACTTGCAAGCTTTTATCGGAGATTTGTCCCAAACTTCAACACCATAGCCACCCCACTGACAAGTGTTATTAAGAAGAATTCTAAATTCTTTTGGGGGAAGATCAAGAGAAGTCCTTTAATAGAATTAAAGATTGTTTAATACATGCCCCTTTACTTGCTCTACCTGATTTTAATTTAACTTTTGAAATTGAATGTGATGCATCAGGTGTAGGAATTGGAGCAGTATTGTCTCAAGGTGGACGTCCTATAGCCTATTTTAGTGAGAAATTAAGTGGAGCTATGCTTAATTATTCTACCTACGACAAAGAGATGTATGCTCTTGTGAGGGCAATGGAAACATGGCAACACTACCTTTGGCCTAAGGAGTTCATCATTCACACCGATCATGAGGCGTTAAAACATATTCGGGGGCAGCATAAACTCAACAAAAGGCATGCCAAATAGGTAGAGTTTCTTGAAACTTTTCCTTATGTTATCAAGTACAAGAAAGGTAAGGAGAATATAGTTGTCGATGCATTGTCCCAAAGGTATGTTCTTTTAAACACTTTGGAATCTAAGTTGTTGGGTTTTACTTGTATTAAAGACTTATATGTTTCTGACTCTGATTTTGGGGAAATTTACAAAGCTTGTGAGAAAGGAATGATTGATAAATAATTTAAGCATGATGGTTTTCTATTCAAGGAAGGGAGGTTATGCGTCCCTCGTGGTTCCATACGAGAATTGCTCACTAAGGAAGCCCATGGAGGAGGATTAATGGGAAATTTTAGGATAGAAAAGACTTTGGCTATACTTTAAGAACATCTATATTGGCCCGAAATGAAACGAGATGTGGAAAGATTATGTGAGCGTTGCATTACTTGCAAGAATGCCAAATCTAAAGTCATGCCACATGGACTTTACACACCACTACCCATACCGGAAGCACCATGGATGGATATTTCACTGGATTTTGTGCTAGGGCTTCCACGTACAAAGAACAACAAAGACTCCATCTTTGTAGTTGTTGATAGATTTTCCAAAATGGCTCATTTCATTCCCTGTGACAAAACTAATGATGCCTCATATATTGCTACTTTGTTTTTTAGGGAAATTTTAAGGCTACATGGTATACCAAGAACTATTGTGTTTGATCGGGATGTGAAGTTATTAAGCCACTTTTGGAGAGCCCTATGGAGTAACATTGGTACTAAGCTACTATTCTCCACCACTTTCCACCCTCAAACGAATGGTCAAAATGAAGTGGTGAATCGAGTACTCTCCATGTTACTTCGATCTATCATTCGGAAAAATTTTAAAACATGGGAGGAGAGTTTACCACATGTGGAGTTTGCATACAACCGTTCAATCCATACTACTATGGGGCGTATGCCTTTCGAATTAGTGTATGGGTTCAATCCATTAACACCGATAGACTTGTTACCATTACCTACTGATCAAAATGTGAATAAAGATGGACTTAACAAAGCTGAGTTTGTTAAGAAGCTTCATCAACAAGTAAGGGAGAACATTGAAATGCGAACTAAGTAATATGAGCAGCAAGAAAATAAGGGTCGTAAGTGAATTACTTTTGAGCCAGGGGATTGGGTGTGGCTGCACATGAGGAAAGAAAGGTTTCTGGCACAACGAAAGTCCAAATTAATGCCTCGAGGAGATGGACCATTCCAAATAGTCAAGAAGATCAATGACAACGCCTATCAATTAGATCTTCCAGGTGAGTTTAATGTCAGTGCAACCTTCAATGTTGCTGACTTGTCTCCTTATGATATAGGTGACGATTTGGGGACAAATCGCCTTAAAGAGGGAGGGACTGATATGATCGCCAATAGCAAAGACCCAGAGAAGTACCCAAGTGGCCCCATCACACGAGCAAGGGCTAAGGAGTTTCAAGCAGCCATGGAGAGTATGTTCACATCATGTTTGGAACGTGATGAAGAAGGAATAATAAGGGAGGAACACTTTACTTTGCTTATGCATGAATTTGCATGATAATTTAAAGTTTTCATAACATTCATTGCATTTAATAAGTGTGCTGTTCATTCCAGCATGTATTGCATTTAAATCATCTAGTTCATTCATCAAATTAGTTCATTTATTAGATTAAATCTTAATTGTTTCATGCATGTTTTCAATTAAATATTGAATAAAGTTCACCTTTGTGTCTAGGTGCATGAGAGAAGTTGAATGGTTTCATCATATGAAAGAATGTTAGTCAGAATGTCTTCAAATTCTGGATGCGATACAGATGTGTTTGGTTCTAGAAATCAATTTGAAATTATTCCTCTATCTCTTAGCTTTTCAACGCCTTTTGAATCACCTTAATCCAATATCGGGAGCTTGAGATATGATCGATTTATTGAAGACAGTGCAGGCTGAAATTGTTACGGGAATTTTATGCAGGGATGATTTGGATGAGTTTGAGACAAGGGAGAGTCTTTTCAACTTCAGCCAAGTGACAAGCCATCGAAGGACTCTTAATTCACCTATTAAATGCATTCAAAGCTGATTATTATCATCTAAGTTCAAGGGCTGTTCATATTCTTCAAGGGAGCATGCAATGAAGGGTGATTTAATTCACTTATCAAGACAATTTTCAGCATGGAATAGCAAGAGTCTTCCTCCCCTTGGACGAAATTAAGGCCAAATTCAGCTTCAAATTGTCTAGATTCATCCCAAAATGATCTAGAATGTTCATCCAACTTTGAAGATAAGAAGACAAAGCATTCAAGTGCATTTTATTGCTAAATTGATGAGAATGTTTTCATCTTTTGAGTCTTTCATATGCTTCTTAGAAATACTATAAATAGGCACCTTTGGGATCATTTGTAGACACATTATGAATATATAAAACATCTTTGAGAGGTTTCTTTCATTATTGTTCTCTTGTAGAACTTTATCGGCTTCAAGATAGTCTTGTAGTCTTCATCATTTTCCTTCTGTTATAGCGTTGGTTCCTAGCTCATTTATAGCTAGTGGGTCACGTTCCATACCCTACCATTTCGATTCCTTTTTTTTATATTGTTGGTTCTTAGCTCCAAATAGCTAACGGGTCACAATCCGCTTTAACCTTACAACACTTACCACGACAACAACATTTGCCACGACAACACCATTCATACTTCACCATCTATTTTCATTATCATTAAACCACAACAACCATCACTCTTTCATCACCTTCAAACAACTTCCTCATTCTTTTCATTCCATCATTTCAATAATTATTTCATATCATTTTCCTTCTTATGTTTATATTTATACAATTTCAGAGTTCAAGCTATCATTATGGGGTTTCTTACTAGAATCACGATCGGGCATTCTCATATATGACTTGAAACAAATAATCGAGATCATATCAATCATGGTCTTACCAAATATGTACTTGGATTTTAAAATTAATGATAGATTATAATTCAACTTGGAAGACTTTGAATGCTTGAAGGAGTTTCATAAATGGTGGAGAAAAATGAAGGTTGAAGATGACTAGAACACTCTTTCTCTCCCCTAAATGATGGTTTTGTGAATAACTATTCCATTTGGTACAAAATACCAATTTTTTATAAATAATAAAATGGTTATAATTTATTAGTTCATGACACATAGGCGATGAATCACCAAATCTAAGATTTTGGGAAAATTAAAGCTTTGGTTCTTTAACAATTACATGCACATTAAATGTTTTTCAAACTCTTCTCACATTCCAAGATATAAATTCCTTACTTCTTTCTTTTTTATCCTTATATGTGGAATTTCAAGATTAACCTAAATTTCTCTAGTATTTATTCTAAACTTAAACTTGTTAATACGAAAGCTTGATTTGATTATTGAAAGAGAAAAATAATAATAATTTTTCGATTAATGAAATACGAAAAATTGTTAGACTGGGTTTAGGGGTGTTATAAGAGATGTTCTAATCTCAGGGGATCATTCGTCAATTATAGCAATTACGCACATCAGTGCAAATTCTCTTCACAGTGGATTACCATGACACGATTATCATTCTGTTTGGTTTTCTTATTTAATATTTTCCAGTCAGTGCTAATGTCTCGTTCTATAGCAGTCTATATGTAGTGAATGGTGTTGTGGGTGATAATTTATTGCCTACTAGGGGTAAGAAAGGAAACGGTTGAACGACAAAAGATTTGATTTGCATGTGTTTATAATATACTTAGTTATCGTGAATGGAGTTGTGGGTGATAATTTCTTGCCTACTAGGGGTTGCGCCAAGCAGGGCTGGCGTTGGGCCGGGGCAGAAAGGGTGCCCGCCTAAGGCCCATAAATTCTAATTCTCATAAAAGTTAATTCACCATAAAACTCTAATAAACTGCTAGTTCACCATAAATGGCTTGCTAAATTGTCATTAAGAGTGAGATTAAAAGTATTGCCTAGGGCCCATAAATGTCTTGTTAAATCCCCATAAATTCTAATTCTAATTGTCCATATATTGTGATTATTAAAATTTCATATTGACGTTTAAAAACTTTCATTTCTTCTCAAAATTAAAAAAAATTCAACTAAATTTCAAATTCCCAAAATTTTATTAACGGTTATTTTTCTCTCTTTAAAACAATTAGAGGAGAAAATTTAACTAAAATTAACCCACTTATTTTCTCTTCCATATTTCAAAATTCATCTTAAAATTATTACTCTCACTTTTCAATTTCATATATTTCTCAAAACCAAAAACACAATTGCTTATCATCAATTGTGGTGCTTGAATCATATTGAAGATTGTTCTTAAAATTCTAAGTAAGATAATGTTTCCAAATTCTTTTTTTATTTTTATATATTTCTAAATTCTAGATAAAATTATTCTTTTATTTTTATTTAATAAATTTTGGATATGAAATGTCAAACGTGAATATGCATATTTTTTATCTTCATTTTAAGTTCAGTCATTGCGATGTTGCGGATTTGGTAGGTAAATACTTTGATCGAGGATCTTCCCATTTTACAAGTGTTATTGTTTCTACATTAGTTGCATTGTCATATAATGTCGCCTAAAAACATTTGTCTGATTGTGAACAAAAAAAGAAAACAAAGAGATGGGATAATAGAATAAAAAAAGGGAGCTCTTGGCAAATTATTTAAAAGTAGAGTAGGAGAGCCTTCTAATGAAAATTTTCATGATATTGTTGTGAATTTAAATATATTGATAGTTCTCCAAATTATACCAATGTGGGTTCTACTACTACAAATGACCATGATAATATCCTAAATCATATAGATGTTGACATTTCTTGTAATATCCCAAACATCGGGTCAGTGACTAAAGTGTAAGATTTCAAAATTTAGCAGTTTGATTTTGATAAATTGAAATGTTCAAGGATTGATTTGGAAATTTTTGTTTAGGATTTATTATCAAAGATTAAAGGATGGAAGGGCATTATGGTCTTTTGGCATGAAATGAATTTAAAATTCATTTTTATGTTATATAACATGTGAGTAAATAAGGGAAAAAGGAAAAGAAAAGCCTGGAAGCTCTCTCTTCATCTTCTATTCTTCTCTTCTACCGTTAACTGCCATTGCTAAGGTAAATGATTTTGAAGTTGGTTGTTTCTTTCATTTTTTAATTGGTTTTGAGTCTTTGGGTGATATAGAAACTTAAGAAAGCTTAAAGTTGATTAGAAATTATTGGATTGATGAGTTAATGGTGATTTGGTAAAATGTGTTTTTAAGGGAGTTGATGAAAAATAATTAGTATTTAGATTTTAATAATATATTTGACTTTTCAAAGGTCTGAATAAGATGTTTGAAGTATTATAAAGGATTAGAAACATGTTTGAAGAATGGGTATGATTTTTAGTTTTAAGTGTTTTAGTGAAAAATTTTGATGATAAAGGGGATTTAATTGATATAAGTTGGTTTTGATAAATGTTATTAAGGTTAAGGGCATGAATGGAGTTATAAGTTTGAGATTTAGATGAGTTTTTGGTCAAATTCAAAATGAAATAAGTGAATTCTAGGCAAAGGTATCAGTACTGGAAGAACAATATCGATATTGTATGAATCGGATGAACATAATCGATACTGAAGGGATAGTATCGATACTGTGGGTATCGATACTGTGGGTATCGATACTGTGGATATCGATACCAATAGTAGGGTATCGATATTGTAATTGAAGAGGAAATTCCATAATGCTAATTGGGTATCGATACAGAGGTAGGTATCGATACCATAGAAGGGAAGTATCGGTACTGGGTGTAGAGTACCGATACTGTTCAACCTAAAATTGTTAGTTGTTTTATTTAGTTATGTAAATGCTGATTTTTTAACAATTATTAGAGCTCTGTATTCATTTTGGCCATGTTAACGTGTAGATTTTGATCGAAAGCAAGTATTGAACAAATCGACGTAGTAAAGAGATTGAGTGAAAGTGAAAAGGATTTTGTTTAGGGCTTAAGTGAGGCAAAGGTGAGTGCAACTTACTTATTTTATATTCTATATGAGGACGGTTTGCAACGAGCCAACCTTGAAGGTTTTTGATCAAAAATAATTTGAATTATTTTATGAAATATCTTTATAATGTTTTACTTAAATTGTATTTCAGAACCACTGTTTTGATTTCGTTACTTTAGTATATGAGTTCTATGTAAATAAATGATCATTTGAATAATGCTATGTGAAATATTTATAGGGTTAAAGCCCAAAGTATGTTCTATGAGAATTACAGATATAATTGCTTACCAAGAGTCTAGGGCTTCTACGCGATCTTTCGGGACAATTCTATATGGTCATTCGGGATAATTCTACGCGCTCCTTCGGGACAAATCTATGTGGCACTTCGGTGCATATTCTACATGGAAACGCGACAGTTTCGACTGCAATTACAGTGCACAACCTCAAAGTAGTCACATACCTTGAGTTCTCAGTGATATACATTGGGCTATTTAAACAAGTTAATAGGAATTGAACAGTGCAGAAAAGTATATGTTATTTATATGAAATGTATATTGTTTTCCATATTATGTTTCTCTTGAAATGTTTAAGTAAATGTTTTAATATTTTATTATGCTCATTTATGTCTCACTAAGTCAAAGACATAGCGTGTGAGTGTATCACACGTAGGTTCAAAGAAGTCAACGAAGTAAAGCTAGGACAAGACAACATGCCTTTGAAGAAGACCAGGTCAAACCGATTTGAACAATAGGTGATTTTGTTATTTTGAAATTTTGTTGGCATGTACTACATATGTTTTAATCAAAAATGCTCTGATATGTTAGAGTTTATGTAAATATATTGAGTATTTATTTTTATCTTGTAATATTAATTTCGATATTAAATTGTGTTATGAAGGCCTCGCCACTAAAATAAAGATAAAAAGTCAAATATTAATCAGATTTTCAAAGAGTCAAAACATTTGAAAAGTCAATGTTACACTTCAGATTCATATCCAGGTCAAGTACGGGTCAGGGGTGTGACAATTGTTGGTATCAGAGTTAAGGTTTAACTAATTTTAGGCTCAAAATAAAGTAATTTATGTTTTAAAAGGTGTACATGCTAACGAAATATAAAAAATCTCTGATCTGATAGTGTAATGAGTATGTTGTCTTTGCCAATATAGTTAAGTGATTACATCTTAATAGATGTCAGACTACGAGAGCTCCTGAAGTGAAGCGGGAGATAGAGGTAATAAGGGTAGTAGCAATTCACCTGCCCCAGCTTGGCAAGGTGAAGAACAGGTGCCTCAGGGAGTGCATGTGTAAGATCAGAGAGTATTTTTTAAGACGTTGGACGTGATTCTGAAGTGTTTCTAACCATCTACTTCCCCGGCTCCTAGGATGAATATTGCTAAGGAGCTAAAAAGTTTATGAGCACCCTAGTTTAAAGGAGAACCTGAGAAAGGTCCATTCCTACGGATCTTTGGCTAAACGACGTGAAAATTATGCTTGACGATCTTCATTGTTCTAAAATGGAGAAGTTGGATGGAGTAGTCTCACTGCTGCAAGGTCAAGTGCATGTATGGTGGACTAATGTGATGATGAGAGTGCCTAGTGATCAAGTGATGTGGTGGTTCTTTCTGGAATAGTTCAAGAACAAATATATCAGTGATCAGTTCATTAGATAAATAAAGTAGGAGTTCATGAATTTCAAACAAGGGAATCGCATTGTGTATGAGTATGAGTGCAAGTTTAATAAATTGAGCAGAGCCTTGGAGCGAGCACAGAATGAAAGATTTGGGGAGCAAAAGACCAAGTTGTCCAAGAGAGTGGATACCTCGTCAAGTGTAGCATAATCGAAGAGAAATTGAGGTTTAGGTTTTCTCAAACTAGATTTGAGTCAGCTACATCCTCAAGCAGATAATCAAATCTTGTGAGAGCTAGGCAGACTCAATCAACTGAATCAGGAGCTAGAAGGCCAACTCAATGTCATCATTGTGGAAAAAATCATAATGGTGTATGTCGAGTGGTCTCTGTAACATGTTTTAGATTTGGGGACACTGGACATTTTATTCGGGATGGTCCATTAATGACTGGAGAGCTCACACAATTATATAGATCCACTAGTGTATCTCAGATAGGTAGAGAACGATACATGGGAAAGAATCAGTCTGAATTGGCCACTCAACCTGAAATACGTATGATTGCTCGGGTATACAACCTTAAGACTAATGAAGATCATGTTGATCCAGAGTTCATCGCAAGTACTTTCCAATTAATTGATAAACCTGTTTTGATATTTATTAACTCGGGATCAACTTATTCTTATATCAGTAGTAAACTAGTGAGAGATTTGAGAATCCAGTTAGAAGCTATAAGTAGTGATGTTATTGTGACTATTTTGCTAGGGCATATTGCTCGATCGAACCAGATTTGTCAAGGGTGTCCTATAAGGATTTAGGGAATTGAATTCCCTACTAATATGATAGAATTACCATTTAACGAGTTTGAGGTTATATTGGGAATGGATTGGTTGTATCGTTACCATGCTAATGTTGATTGTCGATTGAAGCGGGTAATTTTGAGAAGTTCTGATGGATCAGAGGTAATTGTTGTCAAAGAGAAAATTAATCCATTATCTAATGTGATATCGGTAATGTAGGCTAAGAAGCTAATGTTGCAAGGATGTCAAGTTTTTATCGCCAATGTGATTGATACTTGAGCCCTGGAGATGAGATTAGAGGACATTCTGACGGTAAGAGAATTTCCATATGTGTTTCCAAATGAATTAATGGGATTACCTCCAGATAGAGAGGTTGAATTTCAAATTGAGGTAATGCCTAGAATGACACCAATTTCGATGGCTCCTTATAGAATGGCCCCGAAGGAACTGAGTGAGTTAAAGGCTTAGTTGCAAGAGTTATTGGATAAAAGATCCATCAGACCCAGTGTATCACCTTGGGGTGCGCCAGAATTATTTTTAAAGAAGAAAGATGGATCGATGCATTTATGTATTGATTATCGGCAACTCAACAAGGTGACAATAAAGAATAAGTATCATCTCCCAAGAATCGACGATTTATTTGATCAACTCAAGGGAGCTTCGGTGTTCTCCAAAATTGATTTGTGTTTTGGCTATCACCAATTGAAGATACAAGAAGTTGATATTCTAAAAACGGCTTTTAAGACCCGATATGGCCATTATGAGTTTGTGGTAATGCCGTTTGGATTAACTAATGCACCGATAATTATGGATCTTATAAATAGGGTATTCCAACCATACCTCGATCATTTCATTGTTGTCTTCATTGATGATATCTTGGTTTATTCAAAGACGAATGAAGAACATGACGCCCATCTTCGAGTGATTCTCAGACACTTCGAGATAAGAAGTTTTATGCTAAGTTGTCTAAATGTGAGTTTTGTTTACCTGAAGTTCCATTCCTTGGACATGTAGTATATGCAGAGGGGATTCGAGTGGATCCTCAAAAGATTAAATCTATTATAGATTGGTAAGTTCCAAGAAATGTTTCTGAAGTACGGAGTTTCTTGGGATTAGCTGGATATTATCGAAGGTTTTGTAAGGGACTTTTCGATGATTGTCTCCCTATTGACAAAGCTGTTGAGGAAAGATGTGCCATTAATTTGGACAGATAAATGCCAATAGAGTTTTAATCTTTAAAGAAGGTCTTAATGGAGGCTTCAGTACTAGTACAACCAGAATCAGGCAAGGACTATACAATTTATAGTGACGTTTCTCACAATGGTCTGGGATGTGTTTTGATATGAGATAGAAATGTGGTAGCCTATGCTTCGAGACAACTTAAGCCACATGAAAGGAATTATTTGACGCATGATCTTGAGTTAGCAGCGGTGGTGTTTGCACTGAAGATATGGCGCCACTATTTATATGGTGAGCGATGTTATATTTGCACTGATCATAAAAGTTTAAAGTATTTGCTAAATCAAAAGGAGCTAAACTTGAGACAACGAATATGGATCGAGTTACTTAAAGATTATGATGCAATCATAGACTATCATGTTAGGTTTCTGGAGTTTTTGATTAAAGATGATGATATAAAGATTCAAGTTACAAGCATGATGAGAATGGACAAGTCTATTTGAAATTATGATTTTACCTACAAGGTTAGATTATTTAAACTTGTTATTTGTTAATTCATGTTTTATAAATACATGAATTAGTTTAAATAAGCCTTTAAATTAGTCTTTAAAACTTATTGGAAATATTATGGAGTGAAATAAACCACTAGCAAAAAGATTAAGGCGGTGAATGATAAATAAGGCTAAGGAAGTAGTGAGCCAAAAATGTGTATGCTTAATAAGATATTGTTGTGATATCAAGCATAATTCTTTTAAGAGACCTTAAATAAAGAGAAAATTAAAAAATGCTTTATGGGAAAGCATTATGAAAATGAATGTCTATGATTGATTTTGTGAAGACCCGGTATTTAAGCGTGCCTAGTGCATCATCTCACTTTTATTGTAACCTACATGGTGCATTATTCTTTAATTTGTTCAATTTTATAAAAATACTATGGCAAGTTAAGCTCTCTTCAAACTTAGTGTAGGAGTTAAAAAAAGTGAAGTGAATAGTTTGATTGAGTAGAATACTAAATTCGGTCATATTAAATAAAACATGTGATGATCTCTTTAGGGCTAATATGTTGAATAATATGAATGAGAATATAGTATACTTTAGTGCTACTAAAAGATTGCTTGTAGCCAGAGACGGATTCAGAATTAAATATTGGCAGGGGCCGAAATACTAGACTATTTAAGAAAAATATAAAGACTTATTATGTATTTAAACTCGAAATTCAGTATGAACCAAGCGACCTTAGTGATTAAGGGATTGTTGTTATCCTTGAGGTCCCGAGTTCAAGAATGTATGTAGGGGTATGAGCTTTCATTGTCAAATAGTTGAAAGTCTTTGTACATATATTACCTTGTATTCACCCTAAATTTAAAATAAAAAAAACTCAAAACTCAAAAGACAACTTTTAATTTGTCTAATATTTAAACTTACAATGACTTAAATTGTAATTAGACCAAAAATTTGAGATCACAGATTTATCATTCTTTAGTTCAACCCCTACTTGATTAAATATTTAATAAATTTTATATTTTTAAATTTAAATATTTATTTTTACATGAACCAAAATACTATTAAACCAAAATTATATCGAATATATAAATTTAACAGGGGCGAGGCCCCTTTAGCCATAAGGGAGCTTCGTCCCTTCTTGTAGCTATTAAATCTCTTTGAGCTATTTTCCTAAGTAGAGGAAAGAAAAAAGATGGTTTATCTCAGGAGTTGTGTTGAAATCTCTTGTAATAAACTTGAGATAATTTTCTTATTGTTAGGGAAAATTAAAAACTCATCATAAAAATTTGTATAATATTCTTAAACATTTCTTATGAAGAACTAGAAAATTTGGGGAAAAATGTTGAGAAAAAATCACGAAAGACTGCATTATACACTGAGTGAGATATAAGGAATTTCATAATCGTTTAATATTATGCATAATAATCTTAATGATTAGTAGCTTTTAAAAATTTTGAGAACATAATCATGTGTAAATAATATTTGAGTTTGTTAAAACATAGATTTATGTTTAAAGCTCATAGAAAACTTTAGTATGATTGTGTATATGTGTAAGAGAATTTATTTACACATTTTCCAATACACTTATATGTTTATTTCTAGTATAAAAATGTTAGAAACATGAGGGTATCTTAAAATGATGAGTAAAGTCAAAAAAGAACATAGGTTATTCGCTTACCAAAGGGTTAAGTTAGAAATTGATTCTAGATTTGTCCTGTAACACCCCAACCCGTACCTGGCCCGGATACGAATCTGAGATGTCACATTAACTTTTTAAAACCACATTCTTACAAAATTTCAAAACATTTGAACTTATATTAAGAAAATACGATCATATATTGTTGAATTGTGTTCATTATAACCAATTTAAGAAAACATACAATTTATTAACAGTAAAATATGGTATGAATAGTAATGAACAATAACATGTTGCAGTGCTACAGTAACATGCTACAGTGTTACATCAACCTGCTACAGTGCATCGATGTATTGCTACAGTGCACCGATGCATAAAAACTTCGAATACAAATTGTGCATCGATGCACTGCTACAGTGATTTCGTAAAACTTACAAAAAACTCGTAAAAAATTAATTGTTCATTACTTTGCATTTATTTTTACATAAACATGTTTAAAACATTACAAAACTCGATCAGAGCATAACTACTTAATTTACCAACTTTGTTTACATACCAACCCATTTTCACATAGTAAGACATATTATTTAATCTACTTCTGATCTGACCTTCCAGTGGAGTTATGTTGTTCTGCTGAGCTTATAATGGATCTCTCTACTTTTCGGTACCTACGTGTAAAACGCTTACGCTAAGTCATCGACTTAGTGAGGCATAATAATAATGACAATAAAATATAATAAAAATGTCATAATTAAATACAATATCATGAAATCATATATTCAATTCATATAACTTGCATAATCATGTACCTTACCCATAATCTGATCAATTTAATCATCATGAATTCATATAATAAGTTCAATAGGTTCAATAGACCATGATACAATACTGAGAACCCGAGGTATGTGAGTACTGTGAGTTTGTGCACTATGTTGTCACCACAGCTCGTATAAATTTGCACCGAAGTGCCACGTAGAATTTGTCCCGAAGGACCACGTAGAATTGCATCGTAGTGCTATATAATATATCCCTAAGGACCACATAGAAATTCCTTAAGAATCATATACATATACCAAGGATCAAGTAGGTGTCTCAAAAGACCTCATACATGTTCCAAAGAATACATATATATCCCGAAGGACCACGTAGAATTTGTCCCGAAGGACCGCGTAGACCTTATACTCTTGGCATGCCAACTATACCTATAGTTCTCATCTACATAACATTGGCTTTCACAGTTCACATAGTTCATATCGCGCAGACATATTATTTCCATACCTTTATCACATAGCTCATATAAATTTTCCTGCATATTCATGTCACATAATACATATAATATGCATTCATGTCATATATCATAATATAGAATGTGATCATGTGTCAAAATATTGAATCTAGACTTATCACAAGTCTAGAACTGAATATACTACTATATTCATGCTATGCATATGCACTCACCTGTATCTCTTTGCCTTTTCCTCGATCGATCTTACTTGTCACTTGTTCTAGAACTTGTTTTGGCTCGATATCTACATAATTATAATTTTCAAGATAATTATAAGAATCCTAAACCTTATAATTTGATACTAATAACTTGAACTAATTTAATAAACCCAAAATTCAATTTTCCTTTAGGGGTGTACCGATGCACTATAGATGCATCGGTACACAAATTAGGTTCAAAATTCCCATGCATCGATGCACCCCTTAATGCATTAATGTACCTTCAATTTTGCCTTAATGCATCGATGCACATGTCAATAATAACTGGTTTTACCCGAAAATTCCATAACTTTTCATTAAATTTCCTCATATAAAACTCCTTTCATACCATTAAACTTAACTACAACCATTTTAACTAACTTTTATCATTCCATCACCTTATTATCTCCCATATCTCATCCAAATTCTTAAGGCTAAGAATCATACCAAATTTTCCGTGTTATCCAAACTTAATTCTAACACTTATAACTTATTATTCACATTCATGACAAGTCAAATTCAACTTCTAAATCCATTTATACATCCTTATTCAAAATTTCACTAATCCACTTCATATTTTTAATCCTTCATAACTTACAAGTCTTTGAGTTTCTATGATCTTTTTCATCTCCATCATCTTTTCTAAAGCTTCATGAATCAAACCAATACTTTAATTTGAAGGATTAACCAAAAGAAATCCAACTTACCTTGACTTATGTGCTTCACGGTTGGGAGAAGAAGATGAAGAAGATGAAAATATGAAATCTCTGGAAACTCTTGTTTCCTAAAAATGATTTCCACGTGGGTTATAAAATACCCACCACCCATATTTAATTATTTTCTTAATAAATGCCCATTTACCCTCTTAACTTCTCCTTATTTCTAATTCATCCTACATGAAATATTTCCATTAAATCTTTCAACTTTTCAATTTATTTACTTTGATCACTGAAATTTTAAAATCTTACACTTAAATCACTAACCCGGTATTGAGGATGTTACAAATCTCCCCCTTAAAAGAATTTGTCCTTGATATTTCATTACACGAACAAATGAGGGTACTGATATCGCATATCCTCTTCATGCTCCCACGTTGCTTCTTCTACCTTGTGATTTCTCCATAGCTCTTTGACCAAAGGAATAGTCTTATTCCTTAGTTGTTTCACTTAATGAGATAATATATGTATTGGTTCTTCTTCATAAGTCAGATGAGATCGGACCTCAATCTCTTCTGGTGTCACGATATGAGAGGGATCAGATCTATATCTTCGAAGCATTGAAACGTGAAAGACATCATGTATCTTTTCCATTTCTGGTGGCAAGGCTAGTTGATATGCCACTGTTCCTACTCTTTTTACGATCTCATAGGGTCCAATGAACCGAGGACTCAACTTTCCTTTCTGATCAAACCGTAATACTTTCTTCATAGGAGATACCTTTAAGAACACTTTTTCTCCAACTTCAAATTCAATTTCTTTTCTTTTGAGATCAGAATAGGACTTTTGTCGATCAAATGCCACTTTGAGATTATGTTGAATTTCTCGAACTTTCTCTTCCACATCTTGAATCAAATCCGGACCAAGAACACTTCGATCTTTAAGTTTATACCAGTTTAATGGCCTACGACATTTTCTTCCATATAAAGCCTCATAGGGTGCCATCTTGATACTGGACTGATAACTATTGTTGTAAGCGAACTCTGTCAGTGGTAAATACTTCTCCCACAACCCTTTGAACTCAATTACGCATGCTCTCAACATATCTTCCAAGATTTGAATCGTCCTCTCCGATTGTCCATCAGTCTGAGAATGAAAAGATGTACAAAAATTTAAGCGAGTTTCCAACGCTCCATGTAAGGATTTCCATAATCTCGAAGTAAATCAAGGGTCTCGATCAGAAACTATAGAAATAGGCACTCCATGTAATCTAATAATTTCTTTAATGTACAACTCTGCATACTTTTCCATAGAGAATTTTGTTCTAACCGAAAGGAAATGCGCTGACTTAGTCAATCAATCAACAATCACCCATATTGAATCTCTTTTGTTCGGAGTCAAGGGTAACCCTGAAACAAAATCCATCGTCACATTTTCCCATTTCCATTGTGGAATGGAAAACGGATGCAATAATCCTGACGGAACTTGATGCTCAGCTTTAACTTGTTGACATATTAAACTCTTAGACACAATTTCGCTGATGCTTCATTTCATCCCTGGCCACCAATACTGATCCTTCAAATCCATATACATCTTGGTTCCACCCGGATGCATCGTCAATGGACTGCAATGAGCCTCTGTCAATAAATCTTTCTTCAACCCCTCATTATCTGGTATCACCATTCTTCCTTTATAATACAATTTCTCATCCGACTTAACCTCAAAATCCTTAATCTCTTTATTACTTACTCTATTCTTTTCAAACACATTTCATCTTTTCTTTGTAAATCTCCAATTCGATCCAACCACATTGGTTTAAGATTTAACTCTGCACATAGACCACCATCTCCAGTTAAAGATAATCTTGCATCCATAGCTCGTAAGGCTACAAACGTTTTTCTGGTCAAAGCATCTGCTACCACGTTAGCCTTTTCAGGATGATAGTCAATTATCACATCATAATCTTTTAAAAACTCAACACATCTCCTTTACCTCAAATTAAGCTCTTTTTGAGTCATCAAATACTTCAAACTCTTATTATCCGTATACAAGTAACAACGTTCTCCGTATAAGTAATGACGCCAAATATTGAGAGCAAACACTACAGCAGCCATTTTCAGATCATGTGTCGGATAATTCTTTTCATATGACTTTAATTGCCTCGAAGCATAGGCCACCGCCTTGCCTTCTTGTATTAGCACGCATCCCAAGCCATTATGGGGCGCATCACTATACACCACAAAATTCTTACATGTTTCAGGTTGAACCAATACAGGAGCTTCTGTCAAAATTTTCTTTAAAGCTTCAAAACTTTCTTGGCACTTCAAAGTCCAGATAAATGGTACGTTCTTTCTCATCAGCTTTGTTAAAGGTAGCACTATCATCGAAAAATTCTTAATGAATCTCCGATAATAACCGAAAAGTCCAAGGAAACTCCGAACTTCAGACACATTCTTTGGAACTTCCCACTCTAAAATGGCTTTAATCTTTTAAGGATCCACTCGAATTCCTTCTGCAGAAATCACATATCCAAGGAACGTCATTTCATTCAACCAGAATTCACATTTAGAGAGTTTAGCATAAAGTTTCTTTTCTCATAAAATATGTAACACCTTCATCAAGTGTGAACTATGTTCTTCTTTGGACTTTGAATACACTAGAATATCGTCAATGAACACCACCATGAACTGATCCAAATAGGGTTGGAATATTATGTTCATGAGATCCATGAAAGCAGCCGGTGCATTTGTTACTCCAAATGGCATTACGATAAACTCATAGTGACCATATCTCGTTCTAAATACCGTCTTTGGGATGTCTTTCTCTTGAATATTTAATTGATGGTAACCATAACATAAATCAATCTTCAAGAATACCGAAGCTCCCTTTAACTGATCAAACAAGTCATCAATTCGGGGAAGGGGATACTTGTTCTTGATTCTCACTTTATTGAGCTGTCGATAGTCAATGCACACACGCATTGAACCATCTTTTTTCTTAACAAATAACACTGGAGCTCCCCAAGGTAACACAATAGGTCGAATAAATCCCTTTTCTAGCAACTCTTGCAATTGCTTCTTCAATTCCTACAATTCTTTTGGAGCCATACGATAAGGTGCAATTGTAATAAGAGCTCTTCCCGGCATTACTTCAATTTGAAATTCTACCTCTCTATCTGGAGGTAATCCTGGTAATTTCGCAGGGAAAACATCAGGGAATTCTCAAGTATATTTATTACATTTGAAAGAAAACCTTAACATCCTTTTAGCAACAACTTTTTAGCTGCCATTGCCGATATCATATTTGCTAAAGGATTAGTTCTTTCACCACTCAAGTTCACTTATATTCCTTCTGGACTTCTCAAAGTTACCATTTCCAATCTACAATCAACATTTCCATAATAACGAAACAACCAGTCCGTTCCAGAATTACTTCAAATTCATCAAAAGGTATTTCCATTAAATTATCAGGAAATTCAATTCCCTGAATCCTTATGGGGCATCCCTTACAGACCTTATTCACCCGAGCATTGTGCCCTAAAGGATTAATTACTATCACTTCATTACTTGTAGCTTCTAACGGAATTCTCAATTCTTTTTTAATTTACTGGTAATATAAGAATAATTGGAACCAGAATCAATCAACACCAATACTAATTTATCATACAGCTGAAAAGTACCTGCTATAATATCGGAATCATCACGGTCGTCACTTGTCTTTAAATTGTACACCCGTACGGTAGAGCGAATTTTAGGTTGTGCAGAGGATTCAGATTGATTCCTTCCTCTACCTCTTCCTCGTCCTCGCTTTGAGACAGAAACATTTCTTTCAGATGGTGCAAACTCACCAACCATTAATGGATAATCCCGGATAAAATGTTCGGCATCTCCGCATCAAAAACATACTCCATAAGCCATTCGACATGTTCCAAAATGATTTTCCCATAGTGCTGACATTGTCTTGCTTAACCTTGAGTGGCTCTCCCAGTACCGGATCCCATTGATTGTGTCTGTCGAGCTCTCATCTGACTTGCTCCTCTAGCAGAAGATGTAATTGATTCGGATCTAGCTTGAGGTCGGAATCTTGAATCCATTCCTCTTTTTGGTGGTGCTGTGCTTGAAGAAGCACCAGTCCTCTTAGACGTCTGAACTCTTGAGTCCCCAAATCTCTCATTCTGAGCTCTTTCAAGAGCTTTAGCACGATTAATCACCTCTTGGAATGAGGACAAGTTCAACACTATCAACATATCTTTCAATCTAGGCCACAAGCCCTCCACAAACCATTCACAAGCATCTTTCTCCGTAGTCACAAGCTCTGAAGCAAACCCACTCAGCTTATTAAATTTACATTTATATTCGTATACAGAGCGATTCATTTTCTTCAAATTCATAAACTCCTGCTTCATTTGCCTGATGAATTGATCTCCAATGTATTTGTGCTTAAACTCTTCCAATAACAGAGACCAAATTACTTGATCACTTGAGATTCTCTTGGTAACATTCGTCCACCATATTCTAACTTGCCCTCTAAGTAATGACACAGTTCCATCCAGCTTCTCCACGTCAGAACAGTGGAGACCATCTAACATTATTTTCAAATCATTTAACCAAAGATCCGCTGCAACCGGACCTTCCTCAACTTCTCCCTTAAATTTGGGAGCTCCTAATCCTCTCAACTCCTTTGCTACATTTACTCTGGGAGTTGATGGAGCAGGAGGTTGGAAACGCATCAATACTGCATCTAACATTCTAAAGAACACATCTTAATCAGTTAGAGGCACTCCAGAACGTGTCTGTTCTTCACCTTGCCTAGCCAGGGCAGGTGAATTACTGCTTTCAGCGGGTCGATCATCTCCCGCTTCATTTCTAGAACTATCATGTCCGAACATCTATTAAGAGTAAACATATAATTCTATTAGCAAAACATCATACTTCATACCACACCAGATCAGAAGTTTTCACTATTTTGTTGGCATGTATACATTATAAAACACTTTAGACTTCGATTTATGCCGAAAATCGACTAAACCTTAGCTCTGATACCATTAAATGTAACACCCCAACCCGTACCCGACCCGGATACGAATCTGAGATGTCACATTAACTTTTTAAAAGCACATTCTTACAAAATTTCAAAACATTTGAAATTATATTACGAAAATATGATCATATATTCTTGAATTGTGTTCATTATAACCAATTTAAGAAAACATACAATTTATGAACAGTAATTGTTCATTACTTTGCATTTATTTTTACATAAATACGTTTAAAACATTACAAAACTTGATCAGAGCATAACTACTTAATTTACCGACTTTGTTTACATGCCAACCCATTTTCACATAGTAAGACATATTATTTAATCTACTTCTGATATGACCTTCTAGTGGAGTTATGTTGTTCTGCTGAGCTTATAATGGATCTCTCTGTTTTTCGGTACCTACGTGTAAAACGTTTACACGCTAAGTCATCGACTTAGTGAGGCATAATAATAATGACAATAAAATATGATAAAAATGTCATAATTAAATACAATATCATGAAATCATATATTCAATTCATATAAATTGCATAATCATGTACCTTACCCATAATATGGTCAAATTAATCATCATGAATTCATATAATAAGTTCAATAGTTTCAATAGCCCATGATACAATACTCAGAACCCGAGGTATGTGAGTACAATGAGGTTGTGCACTATGCTATCACCACAGCTCGTATAAATTTGCACCGAAGTGCCACGTAGAATTTGTCTCGAAGGACCGCGTAGAAATGCATCGAAGTGCCACGTAGAATTACACCGTAGTGTTATATAATATGTCCCAAAGGACCACATAGAAATTCCTTAAGAATCATATACATATACCAAGGATCAAGTAGGTGTCTCAAAAGACCTCATACATGTTCCAAAGAATACATATATGTCCCGAAGAACCACGTAGAATTTGTCCCGAAAGACCGCGTAGACCCTCTACTCTTGGCATACCAACTATACCAATAGTTCTCATCTACATAACATGGGCTTTCACAGTTCACATAGTTCATATCGCGCAGACATATTATTTCCATACCTTTATCACATAGCTCATATAACTTTTCCTGCATAATCATGTCACATAATACATATAATATGCATTCATGTCATGTATCATAATATGGAATGTGATCATGTGTCAAAATATTGAATCTAGACTTATCACAAGTCTAGAACTGAATATACTACTATATTCATGCTATGCATATGCACTCACCTATATCTCTTTGCCTTTTCCTCGATCGATCTTAGTTGTCACTTGTTCCGGAACTTGTTTTGGCTCGATATCTACATAATTATAATTTTCAAGATAATTATAAGAATCCTAAACCTTATAATTCGATACTAATAACTTGAACTAATTTAATAAACCCAAAATTCAATTTTCCTTTAGGGGTGTACCGATGCACTATGGATGCATCGGTACACAAATTAGGTTTAAAATTCCCATGCATCGATGCACCCCTTAATGCATCAATGCACCTTCAATTTTGCCTTAGTGCATCGATGCCCATTCATAGTGCATCGATGCACATGTCAATAATAACTGGTTTTACCCGAAAATTCCACAACTTTTCATTAAATTTCCTCATATAAAACTCCTTTCATACCACTAAACTTAACTACAACCATTTTAACTAACTTTTATCATTCCAACACCTTATTATCTCCCATATCTCATCCAAATTCTTAAGGCTAAGAATCATACCAAATTTTCCATGTTATCCAAACTTAATTCTAACATTTATAACTTACTATTCACACCCATGACAAGTCAAATTCAACTTCTAAATCCATTTATACATCCTTAATCAAAATTTCACTAATCCACTTCATATATTTAATCCTTCATAACTTACAAATCTTTGAGTTTCTATGATCTTTTCATCTCCATCATCTTTTCTAAAGCTTCATGAATCAAACCTATACTTTAATTTGAAGGATTAACCAAAAGAAATCTAACTTACCTTGGCTTATGTGCTTCACGGTTGGGAGAAGAAGATGAAGAAGATGAAAATGTGAAATCTCTGGAAACTCTTGTTTCCTAAAAATGAGTTACACATGGGTTATAAAATACCCACCACCCATATTTAATTATTTTCTTAATAAATGCCCATTTACCCTCTTAACTTCTCCTTATTTTCTAATTCATCCTACATGAAATATTTCCATTAAATCTTTCAACTTTTCAATTTATTTACTTTGATCACTGAAATTTTAAAATCTTACACTTAAATCACTAATCCGGTATTGAGGATGTTACACGTCGAGGGGATGAGCCAAATGCCCATTGATTGAGAAATTAATGGTGGACACCTAACTTAGTTATCTAAGTTCAATATTGTCAAACTAAGTAATGGAAAGACTCATAGTGTACATTTCTATCTATATATCCCTATGACGAATAATGTACATGCACATGATGAGTCTTTTGCTCTTAATTAATTCATAACCCAATTTTTAAGTGGTCTCGGTGAGAAAGACTTGATGAATTTATTTTCTTTAGATGAATGTCTACTCTTAATAATTTCATAATCTAGTGTTGAGTGGGTGGTCCTATTGCAAAGGACTAAATGAACTTGTCGCTAGAGAAGATGAGTTTTCTTAACTCTTAATGAATTAAATCCTAAGAGTTTGGGTAGTTCTACTTGATATGACTTATTAAATTCACTAATTAAAGAGGTTGAGTATTTATTCTTAATAAATTCTTATCTAAGAGTTTGGATGGTTCATTTAAGATGAACTTGAAGAAATTCACCTTATTTATTGTGAGGTTCTGTTATCGTAAAAGCTCTTAATTATTTTATAGCCCAGATTTGAGGATTTATGTTGAGATAAACTTGATGAAATAACATACGTAAGTGAAAAGGATTAATCACCTTCTATGAAAAGCATTGTTTCGCTCTTAATATATTTGTATATATATACTTTGTTGACATATCGAGGACTTTGGTGGATGAAGGGGTTAGTTGTGTGTTCTGAGTTTACCCTAATCTTAGAAACTTCAAGATTCATTTACTTATCTAAGGGAAGAATTATTCATAATCACTATATATTAGTTCCAAATACATTCATTGGTACTTGAACAACTAATTTTACTATTGCTCTTCTCTTATTTTAACTTCAATGTTCTCTTTTTTTTACGAAAGAATTATTTCGTATTAATGGAGAATGTTGTTAATGCTCGAAATGTAACTCATTTTTAAGGCCATTCAATTCTATTATAAAATGGTTTTAAATTGTGCTTTGAAAATGATATTTTTGTATTAATGCTTTGAAATTTAGCCTATAAATAATGGGTAATTTTACTTTTTTTGAGATATATCCCTAAACAAATGTTTGCTTTAAAAACATTTTTTTTATAAATCTTTTTTACTGTTGTTTTGAGTTTTGAGAGAAGAGTAGTACCATTGAAGTAAACTCCGTTTTTTGGTTGTATGAAATTTGGAGAGTCGTGCTAACCTCAGGGGGTAATTCGTCCATTATAACGATTACACACATCGAGACCAATTCGCTTCCAAGGTAGTGGATTACCACGATATAATTATCGTTATGTTTGATCATTTTATTTAATATTTTCCAGTCAGTGTTAATGTCTCGTTTTGCAGCAGTCTATCTTCCAACACATACCTCCACTTATTCAGGATTAAGGTTTTTTTTATAAATCTGGGATAAGTATAAGGTAGTATTTGTTCAAAGATAACTCTCAACCTTTTGACATTAATTTATAAACACATTTAAAATTATTCAACTACTTAGTATGAGCTAATATATCTATATCACTACTTGAGAATCACTCTCGTTCTAACAGTCAAGACCAAGGACTTAATGTAATAGTTCTTATATGTAGGGGTGAGCAAAACTAGACTCGACTCGAAAAATCATTTTTTCAATTTTGAGTTATTCGAGTCAACTCGAATTATCAATTCAATTTTCAAGTTTGAGTCGATTTGAATTTTCAAAATTTCTAGTAATTCAAAAAACTAAAAATTTGGATGAGTATTTTGACAGATTTACGATTTGGTCCCTAATTTTCTATTCCTTTAATTAATCCTTCATTTTAAGTCATTTTTACTAAATTTGAACCACGTGTTCCTAAACCATCATAGAATACATATTACTTTCAATTACACTTTTTCATAACAAATTTTCTATTTTTTCAATCTAGTCCTTCAATTTTGCATGATTTTCGTATTTTTTCAATTCATCCTTTATTTTAAGTGCGCTTTTGACTAAATTTAAATCATATGCTCCCCTACCACTATAGAATACCTATGTAACTTCAATTCCTACTTTTTCACTAAAAATGTACTCTTTTAAAAAAAATTAATCTCTTAACTTTGTATTTTACTCAATTTAGTCTTTTGACTATAATTGTTTACAAATTATTTCTTCACATCAATTCTTTGACTCCTTTATACTTCCATCAATCTTTTGTCCTCAAAAGACATTCTTTGAAATATAATATCATAAATATGCTTTATAATTTTAGATTGTATGTGATATACTAAATAACATGTGAAAAGAATATGAAGAAATGTATATATCTTATATAATTAGAGAAAGTCAAAAATTTGGAACCAATTGTACCATAATATTATAAATAATTATAATTAAAATTTGTATAGAAACTCAAAGAACTCGACTTGATTCGAATTTCTTAAACTTGACTCAACTCAAAAAAAAATCAAGCCAACTTTGAGTTATAAAATAAGAATCGTTAACTCAAATAACTCGAAAAGTTTTGACATTATTAAATAAATAGTTAATATTTTAAAATCAAATCTGACCTCATTTATTAACAAGATTTGGGATTCAAATGTCGACAATCTCATTATTTTCTAATTTTTTTATAAATTTATACTTTTAATTTAAATAACACCATATTATTTTACAGATATTTAATTCTAATAAGCTTTTTTGTTAGATGAATTATCGAAGTTTCTGATGATGAAATAATGGAAGGCAATGTGAATACTATTATGAAATGTATACGAGGAACTAAATTTATTAAGTAAAGTAAGAAGTTCGAACTCTAATATTTAGGAATTGAGCAAATTAGATTGTGAGGGTTGCTCTCATAATGAATCTCTGTAAAATTCAATATGGATTAATTGGTCAATAGATCATATATTAGTAATTAATTCAAAAAATAATAATTTCTAGAGCATGTGGTTAAAAACTCTTAGTTGACATAATTATTGAGGTGGTATTTCTATCTTTTTCAATCTTATTGGTGATATGTCAGTATCTTCATTAAATTTTTAATGCTAGGGTACTAAAATGAAACATAAACTAAACATTAGGTATGATTTTAAAATAAAATAAATTTTATATCCCAAAACATAACAAAAATAATAGTTTATTACTAAACATGTAGTTTACCCTTTAATTTATTTGAGTATTTAATCATTTAAGAGAATTAATTATTATATCATTCTAAATTTATCTACAAGATTTTAATGAAAATATTCAAAACTTAAGAATGTGGAGGGCCTTGAAAATATCACTTTGGGTTGTTAACAAGTTAAAGAATATTATAACCCAACATTTCTGTTTCCTTTTTCTTTAAAATATAAATTCAACTAGATAGGGATGGATATGAATTGGGTTTTCTGTCACTTCGGCCTGAAATTTATACACCTCTCGAACGATATAAATCCTTCCTCTGACCCATTTTTAAGATAAAATTTGAATTTGATTCGACCTTAATTGAAAAAATATATTTATAAAAATATATTAATTTTATTCAATAAAAAATAGGTATTTAATTAAAAAAAATAATTCATTAAGGGGTATTATTGTAATTATCTCTAGATATATAAGGTGAAATTATATTTTAAAGTTAGGTTAAGTCAAATATGTTTCATCTTAAATTCAAACCAACCATGACCCGAAAATAACCGCTTAAAAACCTGATCCGATACAAATTTAATTTTTCTAAAAATAAATTTAATCTAATAAGATCATATCATATTAAAACTTGTCGAATTCGGATATCGATATTTCTAGACCATGCCATTCTCAACATTTTTGTCTGATTTAGTCCCGTCCTCAGCTTAGAATTCCAGAACTACCGATTGCCTTCCACGTGTCCCACCAGTTAAATTTACCAAAAAAGGTCCAAACAGATAGAGATACTCACCATCCCACTCTCCATTTCCAAACAAATCAAAAAGCACCTCCTTTTCCACTTTTTCTTATTCTTATACAACTAATTGCGTTAGGCATCTCCAAATTTTGAAATATTTTAAATTAGTTCTTAAATTATTAATATCCTTCCAAATACGTTATTTTATTATTTTAATAAATAATTTGATTTTTAAATTTCAACTTGGGTTCTACTTGAAATATATTTAAAATTTATAAATTTAAATTTAAATGTGTAAATACTAAATATAGTTTAGATTTATTATGTAAAAATTTATTATTATTAAAATTTAATAAGATTATTTTTATGACATCAAGTTTAAATTATCCATATAATAGTTTAAAATATTTAAATTTAATAAATTTATTTTAAATATATTTTAAAGCGTATTTAAATTATTATTTAATACTCAAATAATTTATTAAACTAATAAAACGATGTGTTTAAAATAATATTAATATTTTAAGATACTTGATACAATTAATTCTAGGGTAAATCATACGTTCGTTATCATAATTATCACTTTTATTTCATTTTGTTCATTCAATTATTTCTTTAAAATTATATATAATGTTTAGTTTTGATTTTTTTGTCACCTATCACTAAAAAATTAACAATTATACTGATGTATCATCATAAGGTAATATCACATTATTATTAAAAAATAAAAAAAATATTACGTCAAAAGTTCTATTAATTTTTTTTGTTACCCTTTCAATTCGCATAATTTCATCCTGACTAATCTAGATCTACCCATGTCGCATACTTGACTTTAGTGAATGGTTCTCTAATGAGGATTTTCTGTTAATTTTTAACAATAGATAATCAAAATAAAATTAAAATATATCTATAATTTAAAAAATAATAATTGATAACTAAAATGAAACAAAAATATAATTAAATTATTAAACGTGTAATTTACTCTTAATTATATTATTGTATTCTATTCTTTCCATTTTTTATTGATAAATATAAATTTAGAGATAAATTATAGATACAGAACTGTTCGCTTTCTCTTTCGTCTTTAGATCTCAGTCTTTTTCTTTTTTCAATCTCTAACCACCAAGTTTTCCGGCGAGAACCTCGAGAGAAAATGGCGACTCTTCATAAAGTCAAGCTTTTAGCAACGCAGTGCACCGTCGCCGGAAGCCCAGGTCGTAGTCCCACAACCAGTCCCGTTGTCCATCTCCGCCGTCACAAAACCCTTCGCATGCTCCTCAACCGCTCTTCTGCCACCGGTCGCCGTCGTTTTCACCGAGATCACGAAGACAGACACTTCGATCTTCCTCCTCAACCCCCGGCGCCGCCAACTACCTCCAACTCCGACAGCAAGAAAAAATCCAACGAGAAAAAAAGCAGACGAAAATTAAAGGAACTCTTCGTGGCGTCGCCGCCGTTTGAAGAAAGAGAGAGTAACAATAAAAGCTGTGAAGAAGAAATAGAAGATCTGTTACCGGTTACCATTAGTTCCGGTGATGAGCCTTTAAGTCGGGGCTCTGGTTCCCTGAGAACAGTAACGGCGTCGTTCCGGTACAGATTTTTAAGGACAGCTTGGCGACCGATGCTGGTTACCATTCCAGAGTAAAATTAAACTGCATATATATTTTTTATTTTTGATAATTTTGGATTAAAATTAAATAAATGTGCAAAAAATTAGCTTTTTTATAATCGAATTTCTGGTGATTTTTCCTTTTAATTTCCAATTTTGATTTAATTCTCCCTTGAACTAAATACTATATCCAGAAATTGAAATTTTATCAGTTTTGGTTTGGAGAATTCACTATGCTAATATGCGCTTGATTCGTCGATGATGCTAAAGTGAGCCTGCCAGTAGTTTATAACAACCGTAAATCACACTGAACTTATATAAATTATCAATTTTAATCTGTTTTAGTATTTAAATTTTTAATTTTTTTAAAATTATATTTAAAATTTAATTTTTATCTCGTTTTAATGCTAATTAAAAATTTAACGTTAAGTTAAAAAAATTATACTGAAATAGAATAAAATTAATAATTTAAGTATTAAATACGTTAAATTTTTAACGACATGTATTAAAATAAATTAAAAAAATAAATATTTAATATGATTTTAAAAAAATTAAAAATTTAAGTACTTAAAATAAATTAAATTGATAGTGTATGTATTAAATATATAATTTATCCAATTCAATAAAGAGTAAGCAATAACGACTCTTTTAACTTAGTTTACTCTATTTATAAATGTCAAATTTTAAAGTTTTGATCTTACTTAAAAAATTTAGTGTCTTATGTCACAATATATTATTGATAAAACACTTTTCTTTTAGATTTAGTAAAACACAATTAAATAAATAAATAAAAAGGAAACAAAAGGTTTCTTTCTTTTCAATTAAATACAAAATTATAAGCCTTTATTAAAACATTGAAATTATCTGATAATCCGATTTGTGATTAACCATTTTCATAGTTTTTATTAAATAATAAAATAAAATTTACTATGTATTTTTAAATAATAAAAAAATGTTTTGTTACGGTATGATTAATTGAATTTTTAAATTGATTAAAAATTGTATTTTTAAATTGATAAATTTCAAAATATACATAGCTTTAATTTAATATGTAATCATAAATAACTTTGATTTACTACAATCGCCTATATAATTTTAATCAATTTTCAGATACTATTAATACTATTTTCCATAAAATCATGCGAAAATTGCAGATGTAGCTTCTTATTAAACTAAAAAACTAATGAATAAGTTTAAATTATAAAATATAAATATTATTATATAATTTCAGAATTTATGTATGATATTAAAATTTGATCATAATCTATATTTTTAAAACAGATGTTATTCTTTTGACATAAAACAAATGTTATTAATAAAATTATGGAATAGGACTTTGTGGTTAATGATAATTAAGAAGTGTTAGAAATCATTGTTGCGCCGTCTTTCGGTTGGGTCCGGAATTGAGCTTCGACTTGAATGAATGGGTTAGAGTCGCCGATCACTTTAAAAATATTTAGGTGGATCGGACACCATCTTACCTGATCTGCGTTTTACCAGAAATGTGTCGGGTTCGGGAGTCGGTTACAGTCAAGGAAGGATTAGCACCCTTGAACTGCCCTTTCGGTACCAATTAATTTGTCGGTTGTCTTAATTGTGAAAAATTAATTCGATTCAAATTACTTACCTTTGATTGATTGGAGTTTTTCTAAAAAAAAGCCGAAAAGGTTAGATAATAATAATAATAATAATAATAATAATAATAAACCAATATTAAATAAATCAAAAAATAAATCAAAAGAAGAAAAAAATTAAATAAATTTAAAAAATAAAAAAATAAAAAAGAATAAGTCAAAAAAATGATAAATAAAAAAATTAAAGAAAAATAAAAATAAAAAATGATAATTTAAAAAGAAAATAGTAAAGAAACCAGAAAAAAAAAGTTAAAGTTTAAAATCAATAAAATAAAAATAACATGAAGAAAAAAATAATAATAATAATAATAATAATAATAATAATAAAATAAAGATTAGGGGATCAAATTGAAACAAATTGGAATTAATGGGTTAGATTGGTATTAAAAAATGAACTGCAAAAGAAAAAATAAAAAGTTAGGAGCCAATTCACAAAATTATAAAAATATAAACCAAGATTAAATTGATTAAATTGAAAATTTGGGGGCAAAATTACAAACAGTGACCGAATTGAAAAGCGATTCAAAATACCATGGATTGTGGAAATAATTTAAGAATTTTCTATTTGCACAATGGTCATTGGTATATAAATACCCAAAAAAAAACTCTCTTTTCCCTTCATTCTCACCATTTTCCTCAAAACACCTCTCTCCCTTAAACGAGAGATACTCTCAACATCTCTCCCTTCCCCGATAGCTTATCAAAGCCTGACCACCACTCTGGTGGCCAACCACCGCCCGCCGTCAATAAAGCCAAGCTCTCACAAAATTCTCTCCTCTACCCCCAAACACAAATTTAAAGCCAATTTCCCCTAAAAAGACCCCAAACGGCGTAGATCTACGCCTAAAGTTTGGATCTTTTTCCCTTAAAACCGACTCCCTTTCGCCTTCCGACAGCTTTCCTCTCAGTTTCAATAAGACTCTTGCTTCCCCCACGAAACAAAGTTTGGAACTTTGTTTGCTTTCACTTTCGGTTTCGAGAGTTTTCGCCTTTGGGCTTGTTTTTGTTGTTCTACTTTTTTGTGCGGTTGTGTTTGGGTTTCGATGTTGGTCCGACGACCTTGGTACTGTAATGGTTGTGTGTTTTTGTGGCTTGTCATTCTCGATCTTGCTGTTGGTTGATGTTGTTGTGTTGATGGTCCTTTCGTTGGCAGTGTTTTTTCTCTCGATGATGGTTGTTTGGTGTTGGTTTCGACTGTGTTTGGTTCTCTTGTTTACTGTCTCCTATTCGACCTCACCGGGGGCTTTTTATAGCCCCGGTGTTGGCTATATTTGGTCCCGAAATATGGGGCTCGTGGCCGTTGTGAGGCCGGTCGTCCCGGGATGGGTCAGTCCCAGGATATCGGCCAGCCGTTTCGATGTTGTCTGTTGGCGCTTGGCTGCCACGCGCGACCATTGACTCCCTCCATGCAGTGCTTTGACTGATATCATTTTAGGGTTTCCAAATCCTAAACCTTACCAGGCTGGATCAGACCCATCTCTTTTAAACCGGACTTATTGGATTGCATTTGGATCTTGACCGAAAAAGAAAATAAAAAATAAAAAAAGAAATTAATATATAATAAACAAATAAATAATAAAAAAAATAATACTATTATAAAATAAACTATATAATATATACTTCAAAAATATTTTCTAAACTATATATTATATTTAAAAAAAGTTTTCAAAACTATATATTATATAGTTTTCAAAATGATTTAAAAAAAATATTATATAAGTTTTCCAAAATGTTTTTAAAACTATATATTATATAAGTTTTCAAAAAATATTTTTAAAACTATATATTATATAAGTTTTTCAAAAAAATTTAAAAAACTATATATTATATATATTTTTAAAATGATTTCAAAACTATATATTATATAAGTTTTTCAAAATGTTTTAAAAATATATATATTATATATATTTTCAAAATGATATCAAAACTATATATTATATAAGTTTTCAAAATGTTTTTCAAAACTATATGTTATATATATTTCCAAAAACCATTTTCAAAACTATATATATTATATGTATTTCAAAAACATTTGCAAACCATATAATATATATATATATATATATATATATATATATATATATATATATAAATAAATAAAAAATCGGACGAAAATGGGTGTCTACAATCATGAAGACAAGCATAAGAAAAAGATAAATAGGAAATTAATAACTTTAATGAAAACAAGTGTTCTCTCTCTCATATCGATGGATTTGGTGAATTTTAATTAATATACTTTTTAAATTTTAATTTTTATCTAATTTTTATATAAATAATATGATTAAATTATATAGCTTTATAATAATATAATTAAATAATGATTAGTAAGCTTATAATTTAACACATTACATAAATTAATAATACAAATTACCATAAAATATTACATAAGTATCATTTATATTAAGATTAAAATTTTAAAATATAAAAAAAAATAATTAAATTTCAAAACCCACTACAAATAAATGAATTTGGCAAATTTTAACCACACCCAACCATTTTATTTTTTTTATTTTTTGCATTTATTAATCTAGAGTGATTATAAGAGTACATGATCTATAAATTCACAATTATTTGATAATATTTATATATATATAAAAAACAATCATTTGATAATAAAAGCTGAAACATCCTTACAATCTCTAGTGCTCAAATCTGAACCTCTTAAGAATAACAACCATCCATTTAATTTAAATTTTAAATTTAAATTTGTATTATAATAAATTCTATATTTTAATATCTTATTACATTTTTGTACTTGAATCCTTTTCTCATTTTGTAATTTTGTCAATTACCCTCGGTACTAGTATTTTATTAGATAAATTACATGATTGATCACTTTCGTTCAAGTTTTATATAGTTCTCCTCACTGAATTCAAAAAATATAATATTTGATCACTTTCGTTTTTATTTAATTAAGATATGATCACTAAGGGTTAATTGTCGTTAAACTTTTAACAGACTGTTGACGTGACACAATGAATATATAAAATTAAAAAAGGTAAAATTCACAAATGATCACTAATATTTGAATAAGTTTTCGTTTTTCCCACTAAAGTTTTAAAAGTAAAAAATTAGTCGAGACCATTTTGTAGTATATGTTCGAGAATGATTTAAATCGATACGAAACTCCACCGACACAAAAGGAAGCAGTCGAAGAATTGTCAACCGTCGATGTCAAAGATAATTTGTAGTGTTCGATATGTTTATAGTATTGAGACTGGAACTGAAGAGAAAGAGATGTTGTGTAAAGTGTTGTCGTTTTGTGCCGATAGGGTTCTGTATCGGTTCAAATCATTCTCGTACATATACTGCAAAATGGTCTCGACCAATTTGTTAATGTTGAATCTTTAGTGGGAAAATGAAAATTTACACAAATATTAGTGACCGTTTGTGTAGTTTACCCTCTTTAATTTTATATATTCACTGTGTCATGCAAACAATCTGTTAAAAGTCTAACGTCAATTAACCCTCAATTATTGAAAACATTTTGATGTTTCGATATAACAAATTAAGTATAAATGAATTTTAAGATTTTACAAATGATTTTCTAAGTATATTCGATGTAATTACTCGAATATCAAATTATTACTCCAAGTCTTCAAGAACAATTTCAAACCTTACTAAATGTGTAAAATTGTGTTTTATACTTAATATATTTTTGAAACAATTTTCACAAAGTATTTTGAACCAAAATCAAGCCTAAAATCAATTTTTTCAAAGTGATGCACCAATCCATGCATCGATGCACCATGGAATAAATTGAACATCGAATGCATTTCATGCATCGATACACATACTATTCATCGATGCACTCAGAGTTTTATGAAAACATCGAATGCATTTGATGCATCGATGCACCAGCCATGCATCGATGCACTCATGCTATTTTGAAACATCGAATGCATTTTATGCATCATTGTACTCTTAGTGCACCGATGCACTAAGGGTCCAACGGTCAAAATATTTGAATTTTACACTTGATGCACCGATGCACTTAGTGTATGCATCGATGCACTGACGCTCCCAACTGATTTTATTAATTGTTTTCACACTCATATGGCTCTATTGACTCCACTAATCATCCCCAACATTCAGAATCAATTGAAGGAGTATTTAAACAAGCTTAGAAGCCATTGATCAACAAGAAGAAACAAATAGAAACAACAAGCAACTAGAATCAAGAGAGAATCAAAGAGAAAGCATCAAACTCATTGTTTGAGCACTTCAAGCGTATTTTTCATTCAATATTCATTTTGCTTTCAAGAACACTACTTGTACTCAATTGTATTCATTTTTTAGTGTTCTTTTCTTTGTTCTAGAATTGTGCAAACAATCTACCTTGTAAGGTTTTTCCTAGTAAGTTTTTACAAATTTGTGTATTTCTCTTTGAGAAAGAGTGTTCTCAAGAATTGGGGTATATTATTGAGAGAGTTGTAAGGTTATCTCTTTGGCCTCAAAAGAAAGAACAAATTAGTGAATTTGTTGGAAAATCCTTAGTTTGGATAGCTAAGGTAGTGGACGTAGACTTTGGTTGAGAAAGTCGGACCACTCTAAATCGTTGTGCAACTTCTTTCAATTTTTGCAAAAGCTTCCACCAATTTTTTAATTGCCAATTATCCCCCCTCTTGGCTGATTCCGTCAATCGATTAACTCAACAATTAGTATCAGAGCCTCATTCATTTAAAGGTTTAATCACCTCTTGAGTCGATTCGGGAAGAGTTACATCGATTATCAATTCATTAATGGCCTCTACTTCAAATGTCAACTCCGATCTCGATTCGATGCCTGCCAACAAGCCTCCTTTCTTCAATGGAGCTAACTATGCCTATTGGAAGAATAGGATGATGTATTTCATTTAAGCAAGTGACATGGGAGCATGGAATATTGTAGAAGATGGATATATCAAGCCTCTCACTCATCCAAGATTGTGGAGTGAAGGAGAGACAAGAATGTTCCAGCTCAACTCCAAAGCCATCCATATCATATTTTGTGCTCTTGGACCAGATGAATATGGAAGAGTTTCATCTTGTATAACCGCCAAAGAAATATGGGATAAACTACAAGTCACTCATGAAGGCACCGACAAGGTAAAAGAATCTAAAATTAGTCTTCTAACACATAACTATGAAAATTTCAGGATGAAACCAAATGAAGATATCAAAGCTATGATGGATAGATTCTCAACGATTGTCAATTGTCTCAAATCATATGGAGAGATCATTACAAACGAAAAGCTTGTGAGGAAGTTAGTTTACTCACTTCCAAAATCGTGGCAATCCAAGAAGACTGCAATCATCGAGGCTAAGAACTTAAAGTCTTTAACTCTTGAAGAGCTAATCAGATCCCTCCTCACTCATAAAATGATGCTTGAAGATGAGTTGAACCTTGATAAAATTGACGAGACACCAAAGAAGAAGGAGAAGAAGAAAAACATTGGAGTTGCTCTCAAATCCACAAAAGATGAGAGTGATTCGAATGAAGATGACGATGATGAGGAAATGGCATTGTTTGCCAAACGGTTCAGAAAAATGATAAGACCTTACCGAGGAAGAAAACTCAAACGAAATGAAGGCCTCAAAAATGAACCAAAAGAGAAGGACCCTATCATTTGATATGAATGTAAAAAGTCGGGGCATGTCAAATATGATTGCCCATAATTGAAGAGAAAGGGTCAATCAAAGAATAAGCACAAGGCTCATGTGGCTAAATGGAGCGATGAAGAAGGTTCTGATGAAGAAGAACAAGAAGTAGCAAACTTGTGCTTGATGGCATTTGGGGAAGATTCTAAGGTAACCTCTAACTCATTTGAATTAGATGATTTATCTTATGATGAGTTATTAGAGGAATATAATGGGTTTGCTTCGGATTATGAGAAATTATTTTTAAAATATAAAGATGATATTTCAAAATTGAAAATTGAAAATAAACTCATATCCAAAACCAACAACGATCTTGAAAGTAAAATCAAAGATTTGCAAATCAAACTAGAAGAGTTTGAAAAGAAAAATTCGGATTTGCAAAATTTACTTTCAAAGGTCAATGATGATCATAAAAAGAAAATTGATGATCTTAAAGCTTCTTTTGATAAAGTTGGAACAAAACGTTTTGAAAATGGAGAAAATTCAAAATCTAACTTTGTTAGAAAAAGTTTTAAAAACTACAATCATAGAGGTCCCCGAAGAACCTCTAATGGAAAAATCGTTAGAAGTATATGGGTTCCTAAAGGACTTATTACTACTAAAGATAAAGATATCCTACACAAATGGATACCTAAGGGGACTAGGATTTTGGAAACTAATGAATATGGACCCAAAAGAATTTGGGTACCAAAAATTAGAAATTAATCTATGTTTGTAGGAAAAAGAGCATTGCTACAAGGCACGGGAAACAAATTCAAACTCATGGTACCTTGATAGTGGATGCTCAAGACATATGACTGGGGATAAAACCCGGTTCATAGAGCTTAACGCTAAAAATGGAGGAGAAGTGACTTTTGGTGATAATTCAAAAGGTCACATTGAAGGTATAGGTACAATAGGTAATACCTCTTCCATACAAATTAAGAATGTTTTATATGTGAATAGATTAAAGCATAATCTTCTGAGTATTAGTCAATTATGTGATAAGGGATTCAATGTCATGTTTGAAACTAATGGTTGTAAAGTTATTGACATTGCATCTAATCGAATTATGCTTATTGGTCATAGAATAGGAAATATTTACATGGTACATTTAGATTCTATAGATATGACTAATTTGTGCCTAGTTGCTAAGGATGAGCATGATAGTTGGTTATGGCATATGAGACTAGGACATGCTAGTATGAGTGTTTTGCAACGGTTAATTCAAGGAGATTTGGCTTGAGGGCTGCCTAAGCTAAAATTTGATAATGATAAAATCTGTGATGCTTGTGCTAAAGGAAAACAAAAGTGAATTTCTTTTAAATCCATTAATGATGTATCCACTAGTATAACATTACAATTGATCCATTTAGATCTTTTTGGGCCATCTAGAACTACTAGCTTGGGTGGAAAATAATATGCATTTGTATTAGTAGATGATTGTTCTAAATATACTTGGGTTCTATTCTTAAGTACTAAAGATGAAGCATTAGAAAAATTCATCACGTTTTCAAAAGTAATCCAAAACGAAAAAGGTTACTCTATAACTAGTGTTAGGAGTGATCATGGAACTGAATTTGAAAATCTTGGATTTACTGATTTTTGTAATTCAAATGGTATTAGCCATAATTTTCAGCACCTAGAACCCCTCAACAAAATGGAGTTGTTGAGAGGAAAAATCGAACTTTAGAAGAAATGGCTAGAACCATGCTTTGTGAAAACAATTTGCCAAAATATTTTTGGGCAGAAGCCACAAATACCACTTGTTATGTTATTAATCGAGTAATGATTAGGTCTATTTTGAAGAAAACTTCATATGAACTTTTTAAAAATAAAAAGCCTAACATTAGCTACTTTCATCATTTTGGATGTAAATGTTTTGTTTTAAACAACGATAAAGACAATCTTGGAAAATTTGATGCTAAAAGTGTTGAAGGAATTTTTCTGGGTTATTCCTTAAATTCTAAAGCTTATCGAGTATTTAATAAAAGAACTTTAGTTGTAGAAGAGTCTATACATGTTGTTTTCGATGATAATCTCCTTCCGAGGAAGGATTCTTGTGTGAATGATGATGTAGGTGTTATAAATACAAATGTCGTTAGACATGACTTTGGAGATCCATCATCAAAGGAAGAAATGAAAGATGAGGAAACTCATGATCCTCTCGAGAATCCAACCATTGAAGAAAGGCAAGTATCTTACCCAAGAGAGTACAACTATGTCAAGGATGGTGAAATTATAGGTGATCCATTCAAAGGGGTAACAACTCAATCTTCTCTTAGAAATATTTGTAATTATGTTGCATTTATCTCATGCATAGAGCCTAAGAATATTAAAGAAGCATTAAATGATGAACATTGGATTATGGCTATGCAAGAAGAGTTAAATCAATTTGAGAGAAGTAAAGTATGGACATTAGTTGAAATGCCTAGTAATAAATCTACTGTAGGTACTAGAGGGGTATTTAGGAATAAGCTTGATGAGAGTGGTAATATAGTGAGAAACAAGGTTAGATTTGTTTCTCAAGGGTATACTCAAGAAGAAGGCATAAACTATGATGAAACATACGCTTCCGTAGTTAGGATAGAAGCAATTAGAATGTTATTAGCATTTGCATGTTTTCATGAATTTAAATTACATCAAATGGATGTTAAAAGTGCATTTTAAAATGGTTTTATAAAAAAAGAACTATATGTGGAACAACCTCTTGGTTTTGAAGATTTAAAATTTCCAAATCATGTTTTTAAATTGACAAAAGCACTTTATGGTTTAAAACAAGCCCCTAGAGCTTGGTATGAAAGATTGTCAAATTTTTTAATTGAAAAAGGTTTTTCCAAAGGGAAGGTTGACACTACATTGTTTTTAAAGCATAAAGATAAAGATTTATTAGTAGTTCAAATTTATGTTGATGATATAATATTTGGTTCTACTAATGATGTTCTTTGCCAAGAATTTTCTAAGCTAATGCAAATTGAATTCGAGATGAGCATGATAGGGGAGCTCTCATTTTTCTTGGGACTCCAAATCAAGCAAAGAAAAGATGGCATCTTCATTAATCAAGCTAAGTACGTCAAAGATGTGCTCAAGCAGTTTGGACTGGAAAATGGGAAACCACATGACACTCCAATGAGCTCATCAACAAAGTTTGACATAGATGAAGGAGGTAAATGTGTGGATATTAAATTATATAGGTCAATGATTGGTTCTTTGCTTTATCTAACTGCAAGTAGACCGGACATTATGTTTAGTGTTTTCTTATGTGCTAGATTTCAATCATGCCCTAAGAAATCACATTTACTAGCTGTTCAGAGAATCTTTAGATACCTTAAGGACACTCCTAGTTTAGGACTTTGGTATCCTAGAGACTCTAGTTTTAGCTTGCATGCCTTTTCTGATGCGGATTATGGAGGATATAAATTTGATAGGAAAGCACCTCTGGTGCTTGCCAATTCTTTAGAAATATGTTGATTTCTTGGTTTTCAAAGAAACAAAATTGTGTTGTATTATCTACCACTGAAGCGGAATACATTTCAGCCGGTAGTTGTTGTGCACAAGTTTTATGGATGAAACAATAACTTTTTGATTATGGAATTGAAGTAGGTATCATTCCTATCAAGTGTGACAATACTAGTGCTATTTGTCTCACTAAAAATCCCCATCCAACACTCTAGAACTAAGCACATTGAAATAAGACATCACTTCATTAGAGACCATGTCGTTAAGGAAGATGTAGTTATAGAATTTGTTGATACTTTGCACCAATTAGAGGATATCTTTACAAAACCTTTAGACAAAGAAAGATTTTGGACACTTAGGAGAGAATTAGGTTTAATTGACCTATCTTCACTTAGTATTTAAAATAATTTTAGCACTTTTAAGAATAAATGAAAAATGCTTATAATAATATTTTTTTATTGCATTCTTTGCTATTAGTTAGGGGGAGTTTATGTTCTTTGGTGAAAACTAATTTTATGTTCAAATGTAGTTTATGGATTATTTTGATTGATTGAACATGATTAATTTTCAATATATGAGTTGCCAATACCACTAGAGCTAATTAATTTAGCATTTTGAGTGTTTATAACAGATTTTTGACATTTTTGTGCTTCATGCATCGATACACTTAACAGTGCATCGATACATCCCTTTGAATGTGCATCGATACACCATGAAGGTGCACCGATGCACACCTTGAGTGTGCATCGATGCACAAGGCCATGCATCGATGCATCCGTCGGGTTTTGGGTTTAAAAGGCTTATTTTCTCATTTGTTTCAAACCCTAAAACTACACCCTCATCAGCCGCACGCCTCTCTTACTATCTAAATTCTCCTCTTACTCCAAAATCATCGTTTTTAATCGGAATTCATCCTCATTTCATCTCAAAGTCCTACTACTATCATTAAATCGTGCAACACAACATCTCATTCTCATCAATTCAAAATTTTCAAGGTATTTTTCTAAAAACTTCTATTTTATCATATTTTGATCTTAGGACTAGTTTTAATTAGTTCTAGGATGAACATTATATCGGGCATTGATTGTTTGATGATTTCAAACTAGATTTTACAACCAATTTCATCAAAAACTCACAAATTTAAAAAAAAAAATTGAATTTTTTGAAATTAAAAAAAATCAAAAATCTGAATTTAATTTTAAATTTGATGTTTTTGATTTAATTATGTTGTTTTCATGAAAACTATACATATTATGATTTTTCAAAAATTATTTTCAAATAGTCTTCAAAACATTGCCCATTAGGATTCGGTTTAGAGAACCTTGAATTATTGAGGACTCAATTGAGTTTTGGGATTGATTATTGTGCATACATGTGTTTCAAATTGCATGTTTCATTCCTTATTCCGATACCTTAACCATGTCCAATCCTAAACGTCCTAGGACTTCATTGAGTCGTTCAACCCGACCTTCTAATCCCGTTCCTAGTCCACCTAATAGTCTTATAGGATCCTGTTTTAATAAGCCTGAACGTCGTAGAGACGACTTGTACCATAGGTATATAAATTCTTTCCAATCTTATAGAATCCGGGAAGAATGTATTCCTTCTCTTCAAGCCATGATTGATATTGACTTCGAATACCTTCCGATTCTCAAAACATGGAAGTTTGATAAAATGTTTCATCACAAACCTATCGGCTATCATCAGTTAGTCCACATTTTCTACTCTAATGCGGTATGCATTCAAAACCAAACTCAATGTGGGACTATAGCAATTAGATCCTATCTTTTAGGCCAATATATTAATATTGACCCCGAGACTATAGCTTTCCATTTTGGGCTAGATGATGATAGGTTATATAATGAGAATGAAACATTGGAATATCCCTATGTTCCAAACTCTAGTATTAGTACTCTACGATCTCATCATGATCGTTTTCTTCATTTGATGATCTCTTGGTGGTTTAGACCATCCGGAGGTAGGTATTACACTCTTCGTACTAGGGATTTATGGTAGATGCACTGTATCAAGAATAAGAACAAAATAAATCTGCCCCACATTATATTTAGTCAACTAGTGGATACCATAAACATTGTTCCTTCAAAACATGTCGAAACATTATTTTATGGATGTCTTCTTAGTAACCTTTTTATCAAACTCGGTCTAAACGTCTCTCTCGACAATCTTATCCCTCTCCAAAATCAAATCAATCTCACCTTGTTGAAGAAAGCGGATTGGAAACAAGACGAGGAAACCGGTCTTTGGGTGTTTCGACCCGGTAAGCAAACTCCGGGAGCGAGTTCTTCACGAGCTGCTCCTAGCTCCTCTCGTGCTCCTCCTCCTCCTCCTCAGGCTCCGGCTGTTGACGATGATTCCGAACTTCAATAGCTTATGCAAGATATCGACGATCACGTACCAGATGATGAGCCTGCACCGGAACCAGCTCCACAAGAGGATCAAGTGCCTCCATATTTTCGTTCGTTTTTTGGAGACATTTGATATACGATATGCTTCTATTGAATCCCACTTGACTGCTACTCACGAAGCGGTAAATCATCGCTTAGACACTTTGGAAGCTCGACAGATGGAGTTTCAAAGGGAAATGCTTGCACGTATGGATGCTCTCTCTCTTGAGATACAAGCACAATTTCCTCCTCCTCCCGATCCTCCGATGGAGTAGATCTATCCTTGTTATGCTTTCTTGATTTTAAAACTTGGATTGATTTTGATGTTTCTGGAGTGTTTGTTTTGGTTTGTTAAATGTTTGAATTTGTTAGGAGTTGGATGATTGGATGTTTGAACTTAATATATATATATATCTGGTTTGGTTGAATTTTCTTATTTTTGCATCATTATACATATATGACCAATTATTCCATTTCACATTTGATTATGAATATTGTTTATGAAAACTAATGGCTAATATATCTTTTGATATTTGATCTTAGCAGCTTAAGCTATATATATATATTTAATCATTTGGCTATGTTTTTCAAAACCATGTTTAGAACGTTTTAAAGTCTTTTTGATTTAACAAAAAGGGGGAGAAGTGTAAAAGTGTTAAAGAGGAGAAGTGTTAGAGTAAGGGGGAGTAATTGTTCAAAATTTATTTTCAAAGAAAATCTTAAAATTACACACATGTTTTGTTAAATCAAAAAGGGGGAGATTGTTGAAAACATTTTGATGTTTTGATATAACAAATTAAGTATAAATGAATTTTAAGATTTTACAAATGATTTTCTAAGTATATTCGATTTAATTACTCGAATATAAAATTATTACTCCAAGTCTTCAAGATCAATTTCAAACCTTACTAAATGTGTAAAATTGTGTTTTATACTTAATATATTTTTGAAACAATTTTCACAAAGTATTTTGAACCAAAATCAAGCCTAAAATCAATTTTTCAAAGTGATGCATCGATGCACCAATCCATGCATTGATGCACCATGGAATAAATTGAACATCGAATGTATTTCATGCATCGATGCACATACTATGCATTGATGCACTCAGAGTTTTATGAAAACATCGAATACATTTGATGCATCGATACACCAGCCATGCATCGATGCACTCAGACTATTTTGAAACATCGAATGCATTTTATGCATCGATGCACTCTTAGTGCACCGATGCATTAAGGGTCCAACGGTTAAAATATTTGAATTTTACACTTGATGCACCGATGCACCTAGTGTATGCATCAATGCACTCACGCTCCCAACTGATTTTATTAATTGTTTTCACACTCAAACGACTCTATTGACTCCACTAATCATCCCCAATGTTCAGAATCAATTGAAGGAGTATTTAAACAAGCTTAGAAGCCATTGATCAATAAGAAGAAACAAATAGAAACAACAAGCAACTAGAATCAAGAGAGAATTAAAGAGAAAGCATCAAACTCATTGTTTGAGCACTTCAAGCGTATTTTTCATTCAATATTCATTTTGCTTTCAAGAACACTACTTGTACTCAATTGTATTCATTTTTGAGTGTTCTTTTCTTTCTTCTAGAATTGTGCAAACAATCTACCTTGTGAGGTTTTTCCTTGTAAGTTTGCAAATTTGTGTATTTCTCTTTGAGAATGAATGTTCTCAAGAATTGGGGTATATTCTTGAGAGAGTTGTAATATTATCTCTTTGGCCTCAAAAGAAAGAACAAATTAGTGAATTTGTTGGAAAATCCTTAGTGTGGATAGCTAAGGTAGTAGACGTAGACTTTTGTTGAGAAAGTCGAACCACTCTAAATCGTTGTGCAACTTCTTTCAATTTTCTGCAAAAGCTTCCACCAATTTTTTAATTGCCAATTCACCCCCCTCTTGGTCGATTTCGTCAATCGATTAACTCAACATCAATAATCACATATTAATTAAATAAAAACGAAAGTGACCAATAATATAGTTTACCCTATTTTATTTACTATCACTTTAGTAATTTTTTTGTTAAAAATTATTTAATCTAATCGTAATATGTCACGTGTCAAAAAAATAAAAAATTGAACAAATATTAAAATAATAAAAAATATCAAAATTTTAAGCTCTATTTTTTGAGTTTATTTTTTTCAAAATTGTAAGTATGCTTATTTTTTTTAAAGAAATAATAATCCAGAAAAATGTAAAAAAATCATAAAAGTAAAAAAGTAAAAATAAAATAAAAATTTTAATTATTAAAAAACAAATTTCAATTTTTTACATTTTTTATAATTTACATTTTTTGGTACATTGGGTAATATGACTACAGCATAGCCTACATTCTCAGAGTGTCTATTCCTCTGGCATCAGCTAGTAACAGCGAGGCAATTTCCTCCAGTGGGTTGGTTAGGACGTGAGCTCCCTCTTGCCTTTCAAGAGCCATTTTGGCCAGACGATCAACGCATCTATTCCCTTTGCACCAAATATGTCGGATCTCGGTGACCCATCCTTCCTTGCAGATATCCACACAGTCTTTAACTAGAGCTTCTTCATGCGGGGCTTCCGTTTCACCCTTGATTAAAGCTTCCATCACATATTTAACATCTGCTTCAATTATCAATCTTTTCGCTTCCAAGGATTTCGCCAGGATTATTTTCTCAAAATTACAGTTATGCTTAATTAATTTTAAAAAATGTAAATCCATAAAAACATTAAAAACATAAAAGAAATATTAAAAAATGAAAAGAACAAAAAAAATCTTAAAAATTATGATATTTTAGAAATAAATTTTATACTTTTTATTATTTTTGAGTTTTTTAAATTAATATTTTTTAATTTTATAATGTGACAGTCTTTGATTGGACCACATAATTTTTAAACAGAGAACACCATTGAAAGAACGGATAAGATAAAACGATAACACCGAAAATAAATGAAAATAGTTGTACAAAGAATAAAATGTACACTAAATCGTATAATCTTTTGACATTGAACATTTTTACCCCTAATATTCTTATACTCAAACTTAATATATCAAAAAATAATAATAATTATTTTATCATCAAAGTCATTGGGGTCCGTGCATCTCTCATGACAGTTAAATGTTCATCAACTCATTATTTCATCTATTTTATGAATAGTTATACATTTTCCTACTTCGAAATTATACAAAACAAAAATACTTTTCTTTAAAAAATAAAGTTTTTATTACGATATTCTCTCGTTGTAGACACAATTTGACTGGTGATTCAAAGTGATTGGAAAGTACATATTCAACATGTTTCTCACAAACGAAATCAAATAGTAAATGTTGTAACGAAATTATATCGAAGATAACTTTTAGACGAGATACTGATTGATGTTCCTCGTTCATAGTTTCATATTTTTGTATACACGGTGTTCGAATTCAGATCCTTAATGATAATAATAATCTCCTAATTACTGTGGTTGCTTTGTTCATACGAAGAGAAAATTTGTACGAGAAAAAAAGAAGAGAAATAATGTAAAATATCTTTAGCCTTTTTCCCAATTTGACCCTCAAAATATAGCTTATTCCTAATTTAACCCTTCACGTGTCACTAATTATTATTTTTATTAATCTGGAATAAGTACAATGCAACATCTGTTCAAGATAACATTTGTTCAAATCCTGATATTCCTAATGCTCGAACCTAAACCTCAAAGAATAACAACAATTCTTTTACCACTGTAGTCACTGAAATTTATACTTCGCCTGTCACTAATTACTTGGCTAAAAGGGCCCCAAATTTGTTTTTTAACGACGTCAAACAAAAATATCAAAATTGTTGATGAACCAAAACTTTAAGATTCATATTTGGGGAAAAAAACTTTAAGTTCAAAATGGAAATTGTCATAATTTAAGAGACAAATTATCCACTAAACTATTTCATAATCGTTTATTTATGCAAATTAAAAAAATACCAAAATTTATATATAAACTATTTTAACAAAAATAATTATTACATATGATAATTTTATGCAATGCAGATTCAAAAATTGTCACTCCATTTTTTATTTAATAGTGTAATGATATATACGTATACATATGCATATATATATATATATATATCACTTTAATAGATTAAACAAAACTTTAAGTATTAAAATCGATTTTTAAAATACGAAGATAACATCAAAATATTTATTATAATTTAAAGGTAATTTGTGTATTTGTCTCTTTTTAAAACTTACACGTATTTATTGTTTACATTAAACTCGAATTTCTAAAAGAGAAATGTATCAAAAGGAAACCTAATTTCTCTCTCTTATAAAACCCTATACGTTTACGCCGTATAGGTATATGAAGTAATAAACGGGTTCACCATGATATGAAGTAATAAACGGGTTCACCATGATACATTACAAGAGATGCGTGGGGTCTTTTTTGGTGTATTGGTATATGAAGTAATAAACGGGTTCACCATGATATCTGAGGTGGTTCAAAAGTTGTTTCTCTCACAGGGAGTTATTCTAACTCTGATCTTAATCCTCTTTATTGTTCTGATCTTATGATTGATGGCTCTAATGTTTGGAATGAATCTTTGATTTATAGGTTGTTTTCTAAGGAAGATGTTATACAGATTCTTTCAGTTCCTATTGCACCTTGTGCTAAAGATGTTATTGTTTGGGCTAACCATGATTCGGGTATCTACTCAGTTAGATCTGGTTATTGGTGGTTACAAAAACGACATCATGATAATGAGAGGAAGTCTAAATTGTGGTAAGTTATGGTTAAATTGAAAATTCTTCCTAAGATACGTGTGTTTGCTTGGCGGGTTGCCCGAAATGCATTACCTATGGGAAGTCGGCTTAAAAGTGTTGTTTTGGTAATGGAATTTGTCCTATATGTTCTAATGGGGAGGAGACGATTATACATGCCATGAGGGACTGTCCTGTAACTTTGGAGACTTTACATCTTGCAGATCTGCCTCCTTCTATAATTTTAAGTACAATGGATAGTCCTTTATTATGGATGGATGAAGTACTCTCTATTCTAGGAATTGATGCTTTTGCTGGTTTTTTGATAATTCTGTGGAATGTTTGGAATAATCAAAACTCATTTGTTCATTCTGACAGGTTGCAACCGACGTGGCTCTTGGTGACTAATGCAAACATTCTACATCAGGACTATTTAAGGGCGATTAGTGTGGGGATGAATAAACAACGGTCTACAAATACTGCTAAACGATGGACTCCACCTTTTGAGGGAGTTATCAAAGTGAATGTTGATTGTGCCTTTGTTGCAGAGCGTCGATTGTCTGCAATTGGAGTTGTTGCTCGTGATAAGTATGGACAAGTGTGTGGTGGTTTGGCACAGTCTTCTGTTGGATGTTTTGAGGCGAGTTTTGCAGAACTATCTACTTTACTAGTTGGTCTTAGAATGACTTGTGATATGAGATGATATGATGTTCAGTTTGAAACCAATTCCTTAATGCTCATTCATAAGATTACACGAACTTCTACAAATATTTCCACCCTCAGATTGAATGTTCAAGAGGCTCGTACTATTTTTCAGGACCATCCTCGTTTTTGTATTTTATATACTCCTAGAGAGTGTAATCAGGTTGCTCATGTATTAGCTAGCTGGGCTTTATATTCGGGTGGTTCTTTGTTTTTTGAGTCGGTTTGTCCCGACATCATTGTTCAGAATGTTAAAAACGATGTCATTGATCTTTGATTAATATAAGTTGGGCACTCTTTTCCCCTTACTAGGTTTAGAAGGAGTTTTTAATGAGGCCCATGAGTTTTCATTCAAAAAAAAAATATTCCATCACATTCTCACCTCATTTTCCTTCTTTCTGCCTTCCATTTCCTTTCCAATCCTTTCCCTCTTTTCTTTTCTTCTTCATGTTTGAATTTTTCCCATCATGATCGATGATCTTTACGACGGTCACTAGGTATTTTTCTTTTGTCATTTTCTCCCTTCTCTTTTGATCATATCTCTATTTTCCTTATCATATCACTTTCTTTAATCTCTTTTTATTGCTTCCTTTGTCTCTGCCATTCCAGTGGATTTTGATAGATTTTTACTACGATTCTATGTCATGTTGCCCCCTCTATCTATGTCATTCCAACAGATCTTGGTGAATTTTTACTATGATCCTATGTCATGATCTTTAGTAGATGATACACCACAGCTCAAAACCTCTCCTCTCTAACAGTTTCTCTTCTGTCTCATTAGAATTGTAGGTTTTTATCAATCTTCTCCTCAAGGTGTCGTCTTTTTATTTTGTCGGTTACGAGAATATGTTTCTCGATCTATTTTTTATTACTAGAATTATTTTTTTAATAATTTAGATTGATTATAAATAGTATCTATTCATAACTTTTTTTAATTATTAGTAACGAGCACACACACTTTGCATCGCAACTACTCAAACCTAAAAATTTGAGTAAATAATATTTTCTTTTATCATTTAAATTGCTAGATAAATTATCTAAAATAATCTTATGCTTGCTCTTATTATTAAAACCACACCGTTCGTGCTTTCGTTTCTATTTGTCTAAGAACATATTATTTTTTCTCTAGTGCTTCTTGATAATATATATATATATATATATAGTTAAAATTGTAAAATATTTTTAGTGGAAACCAAATCTAAAATTAAACCTGAATAATCTACACAACATCAACAGGAAACAAATCAAATTCAAATTTAAATCCAACCGTCCAATTACTACCTCTTGGTTTGGCAAGTAATCTCCATTAATATCCAGATTGGCCAGACGGCCTGTATCTAACCTGGCTGAAGCGTGAGTTGAAGAAGAAGAAGAAGAAGAAAAAGAAAAGGATCCGCTTCAAATATGGAGAATCCCTTAATGCATTTTCCTCAACCCTCCCTCGTCGATCAACCTCCAGCACCAGTAGGCCCTCCTTCTTCTTTGGCGGTGTCTTCAGCGTGCCCCTTGGATCGTTCATCTGCTTCTAGTAAGTATTACAATTCATTTGTCTTTTTGGCTGCAGAAAAGTCAATTTTTGGTTCGTACATGCAAAAAGAAGTTTGGGTTCTCTTTAGATGTAATTGATTTCTCTTATGGGCGTTTGAAAGGAATTTTTGGTTGAATTTTACTGTTATTTGTTTGCTTTGCCCAATTGAATTTTCTAGGGTTTTATGCTTTGATGGACTGAATGCACGCGGAGATAGAAAATACAAAATAAAATAAAAAGGGAAAGGATTTTGAAATGTGGGTTTTACATTTCATGATTGCTTTTCGTTAAATGTAGTTTCCCCCCTTTTTTGGTGAATTTCTTAGACATGCAGTTTGATCAGTTCGTGCTGTAAAAATCTTGGAATATTTAAAGTTTTCAATGTTACAGTAAAACTTGAGGAGGTCCTCTTTCAAACTTGTTGATAATCTGAACCTACTTGAGAACTTATAAAATGGAATTTTTTTTGGCTATTCTTTGAAATCGACTCTTGTTTCAAGTCTTTAAGCAATGATACCTTGTGAAAAGTGCTTTTTGCATTTTCATTAAAAATTGAAAACATAGACTTTCTATTATTTGAAGGGGAACGATATTCTTTTCTTTTTCGGCTATTCACACGGAGGGTCAAGGGATTGGTTGGAAGGGGGGAAGGAGCAATGCTCCCAAAATGGACTTTTGTTTCGGAAGGTCTTCACAAGGAAATATGCCTTTTTCTACTGCGTTTTGCCCCATTTACGAAATAAAATTGTTTGAAATATTTAATAACTTGATTGGTAACAACGAGTTCTTTTTTCTTCTGTTATTTTATATACCTCTATATTATTGATGGTGCAGTTTCTGATTCTGTGAAATTTCATTCATGAATGGTTGCTTGATGCCATGGAGGAGCCTAATCCTATTTTGGCTATCACACTTGCTGCCATAATGCTAGCAGCAGGAATTTTTCTTGTAGCCTCTTTTCAAAGTTATTCCTTACGTAATTATCTAATATCTTTGAAATGTATAATCACAGTATTATTAGGGGCTATTAAAGTGCTAAAATATGGGAAAGAGTGGATGTCTTGTTGTTGCCTCCAGAAAGTATCTTGCTACCAGCTAGCCAAGGGAAAGGGAGCAAAACAGGTGATAAACATCCTTTATTTGGATGTTGTTATGGAAGGGTAGGAAGGGAAAGGTGTAAAAATAGGTAGCATTATTTTGATCTAGGATGGAAAAGGCCTAGTAGAGGATATAAAGTTTAATTGTAGTGGCAAATAATAACATTAATTCCTACATGTGTAAAGGGTATTATGAAGGTAGAATTAGAGTGGAAGTCGTAGGTTGCAGTAGCACAAGCAGGTTTAGAAAGATTAAAGAGTTGGCATTTTGGAATTGAAATTGCTGTTGACAGAACTAGTGCTTTACTCAGGCGAGTGCTTTCTTGCTGCACCTTGCACCTTAGAATATATAGAGATCTTAGCGCTTAAAGTGCGCCTACTGCTGTTGACAGTACTCGTGTATGGACAATTTTTCTCTTATATTTTTTTTGGTTGAATTCATGTTGCACAGTTTATTTTATTTTTTGACTCGCTTGTAAGCCATATTTTGTCTTTTGCCTTCTTTTTAACTTAAATAAAGTCGGAATCCCTATCTAATTCATGTGTGATTTTGTGTAGGACCTTCAGGACCCTTAATGTATAAGAATCGGTTACAAGAATTTACACAACGATCATCTATACAGCTTCCAGTGTATCAAACTTTTAATGAAGGACCTATGCATGCACCAAAGTTTCGGTCAACTGTGTTAGTTGATGGTGTAACATATACTTCTGAGAGCACCTTTTCAAATATAAAAGCTGCTGAACAGGATGTTGCCAAACATGCACTGGAGTGTATATCGAAGAAATTAAAAGATGAAGGCTGTTCTCTCGATCAAGTGGTTTGTTGCTTACATCTTCCTTTATTTATATGTTTGTTGGTTATTCATAGCTGTTTGTCTTGAAACTTACTTGTCAAATTGGTACATATTTGGTCTCATTTATCATATCTTGGTCCATTGTTAAAAAGAGGACAAAGTTCGATAAGGTGTTTGACTTTGATATCATGTTGTCTACTATCTCAGTTGTTAATTATAAATAATTAATAAGTGTACATGAAAATGAAAATGAAAATAGGAAATGGAAAATGTTTTCTGAATATAAAGATCCTTAAATTTACATCATACTTGCATATCAAAAAAAACTTTGATATCAGCTTTGGGTTTTGCTAAACTGTTTGTGGTTGGTACATTAGGATATCATGTTGTGCAAGTCTATCTTGAATGAATTTGTGGTCAAGACGAATCTGGAATTGCCAGCTTACACTACCATTCAGTCTGAAGGATTGCCTCCCGTTTTTGTGTCTACTTTGGTTCTCAATGGTGCAACTTACAGAGGGGAAACTGGTAGAACTAAGAAAGAGGCTGAACAATTAGCTGCACGTGCTGTCATCCAATCCCTTCTTGGTATTCATTCTTCTCCTTTTTTGAAGAAAACCACAAATATTTTTCCATGATTTTAATCAACTTAGCTGGATGAGTTTCTGATATTTTTGTTTGACCAATAATGCAGTTGATGATAGGTATGTGATAGTTGTTTCAGAGATCATCAGATCCAAAACTAAACTTCAGAATGCCTCGAATAAAGTCAAGGATTCGAACATTGTCAATTTCGACACTACACTTGCCGAGGCAAACAGAGTGATCCACAACAATGAAGAGGTTGAAGTTACTGTAACCACTAACTGTGTGCCAGCTAGTGCATCTCTACAGCCAAGCTCGGGAGCAAAACATCCTCGCCATGAATTCAAGAATCCAACTGTAGGACAAGGTACTGAGCGCATTGATCTTCCAATTGCTTTTGTGCCTTCTGCCGTTGGACAGGCTTCAATTGGTGAACACTCATCAAGAAAGTCACAGAAGAAGAAGAAAAAACGGGCTAGACTAAATGCTGATACTCGGTAAGATTGTGTTTCTGAAAGAGTTTTATGAATATCCGTCAATGAGCTTCGGTATCTATGTTTACTTGACATTCATGTAATGGTTTGCAGGTTGGCTGTTGCTGGTATCCCATTCAATCAAACCACACCGTGTTCACTTGCTCCCTGAACCTGGACAGTTGCTAGTTTGCATTATATAGCTAGTAGTTTGTTAGATTTGGCAAAAACCATGGTTATGGTTCTCAGATAATAAGAAGTATTGTTGTTCTGTAGTAAAATTAACTGTTTAATGTTTTTATCTTCTATGCTATTGCCTAAATTTCAATATTAGGAGCAGCTGCTAAGAAACTTTTGCTAGTCGGGCAATGGCGGGTGAGGTGGAAGAAACTTGGGCGCTCTATGATTTGGCTAAAATGTGGAAATTGTGTTCCTTGTCCTTACCTTTTTATTTGTTGTTAGAAGAAGACCTGGTGGGTTTTTTTAGTAATAAACAGTGGAGGTTGTGTGATAATTAATTTAAGGTGATTTTGTACCTAAAATATTATCATGTTCAACTTAAAAAATTATACAAATTTTTAACATTTTTAATTACAATTGAAAATGTTATATTGTGATGGTTTTAGAGTTTATAATCGAATAAATTATACAAATTTATAATATTTTTTTGTTATAACTGTAAATATTATATAAATTTGACCTAAAATATTATCTTCTCATCTAAAAAATTATTTAAATTTATAACATTTTTTTGTTGAAATCGATTTTTTATCGTTAAATACATTTGGCACCTTAGTTAAAAAAAAGTTAAATTTTACTTGACTTCTTAATTTTATGTAAATATTAATTTAAATTTATGTCAATTTTTAAGGATATATTTGAATTTTAGATAAAATATTAATTTACTTTTTAAACTTGATTAAAGCTTTTTGTTGTTATCATCACTCTATCGTTGTCGGCCACTGTCAAATATTGTAACAATCGTTAAACCTTAAAATTTTTAATTCAATATCTTTTGATCTTCCAAATATGAATTTGATGTTTGTTACACTGAAGAATTCTTTAAGTTCTACAAATCTAGTTTAAAATCCTTAATTTTCTTTAAAATTAAACTATAATAATAAATTTATTTTTAATATATATTTTTTTAAAAATAACAACACTAAAATCTAAATTCTATAATTAAATCTATAATTTGAGTGATACAATGAGTAAAAAAGTATAATGATGAAATTAGTCCTTAATGTTTACTTAAAGGATCACTTTGATATTTACTTTTTTAGAATCTTTTGGCTTATAATATTTTATTTTTTGGTTAAAATATCACCTGTTGGATATCGTTAGTTGACTAACGATAAACATATATTATTGACATGACATTTTTACATGTGTTTGGTGACATGACACATGACACGTCATAATTTTGGGTGAAATGTCACATGCCACATTATCACTTTAGTGATATGACAAATGACATGTCAACAATTAAACACACGTGGAAATGTCGTATCAGTAGCATGTGTTGATCATTCGTCAATTAACGATTTCCATCTAATATGAATTATTTTAATAAAAAATTAAAATGTTGAGGTTAAAATATTTTAAAAAAATAATTAAAGTGACTATTTAAACAAATTTTAAGCGTTAATTTTGTCATTATGTCTAAAAAATTATGTCTAAAAAAGAATGTGTTCTCGTAATAGGGTCTGTGGTCATGGTCTGCTTCAAAATTACAGATGCTACATGAATGCAAACTTCAATAGTCTGAATGGGCAAATCAGCTATCGTTGGTTCTAAACACTCTCTTGCTGTTGGTTTTTATGTCTTTAACTATTACATAACCATGTCTGAAGCCTCTCTGGCCATTTTTTGGTACAGAATGCAAACACTCATTTTTTAGGGTAAATTACGTGTTGGATATTTAAACTATCAGTTTTAATACTTAAACTTTCAATTTTTTCAAAATCATACCTAACGTTTAGTTTTTGTTTTATTTTAGCAGCACACCGTTAAAAACTTAAGGGATTGGTTCGTCGACAACCATTTCTACAGTCGTCGGCCGTCACATCTGTCGACCAATGAAGTCCAAACTTTCCATTCTGCACCTTTTCGATCCTCTAAATGTGATTCCGGCCTCCGTTTCACCAAAAAAATGTCTCAATCTCCCCAAATCAACGATTAATTCTTCGACTTCTTCATCCTCTGGTCTCCATCGTCAACCGTCTGATGGGCCTGGAATTAGACTATGTTGGTCGACTCGTCATTCTCTCGTGGTCCACCGTTTAGATTGGTCGTCTGTCCACTGGAGCTATGCCTTGTCAGTCTGTTCGTTAAGTTTTAACGGTTGGGTACTAAAATGAAACAAAAACTAAACGTTAGGCATGATTTTGAAAAAAATTAAAAGTTTACGTACTAAACTCGTAGTTTACCCTTTTCTATTTCAAGAGCTAGGGGTGAGCGTTTGATGAGTTGAGTCGAGTAAAAAAATTTGGGTTATTTGAGTTGACGAGTCATATTTTACAACTCACATTTTACTTCAATATTTTTTATTTGAGTTTATGTTTAAATTTAATTATAAATATTTATAACATTATAGTATTATTTGATTCCAATTTAAACGCTTTTCTATAACCATGTACATTACATGTATATTTCTTTATATTTTTTCATATGTGATATACAGTTATCATATAGAGTCGATTGACTTAACTCAAACTTGAACATCGATCCATTAATTATTAAAAAAATTCAAATTATTTGAGTTATATTTTATAAGTCGACTCGAATTTGAAATTACTTGAGCCAAGTCTAGTTTATGAAATTATGACTCAAAATTAATTCTAGTGGAGTCGAAAAAAATTAATTTTTTTCAAATTAACAAAAAGATTAGGGACATTTTTCAAATTAATTCTAGTGGAGTCGAGTTTTACTCATCCCTAACAAAAGTAACAATACTAAAAAGATAAAAGAGAAACTACCTAAAATATTAGGGACATTTTTCAAATTAATTTTTTATTAATATGAAATGAAAATAATACAATATATGTGCAAGAACTTTCAATCATTTGATATTGAACGTTCAGATAAATCCCTGCATACTTGATGCCCTAATCTAGAACTTGAAAGAATAACAATAATAACTTAACTCTGACAAACTCAACCCATTCGAGAATTTGACACCTCAACTCCACACCTTTCCTTAATTTTTTTCAATCAAAAGATCATATATTGACAAAAAATTATTTTTTTATTAAGCTAGAGGTGATTACAAAGTAGTATATGTTCTAAGTACACTTAACCATTTGACAATAAACGCTCAATCACCATTGCAATCTGTCAACATTGTTTTTTTGCCTGGGTGGGAAAAAAACTAGTACGACTTAAGGGGTTTTTCTTTGAAAAGATTTTGAAATGTAGGAAGTTGCCACCAATTATTTTAAGGTGCGATCGGGACACCATAAAAACCAGGTGATTTTAATAAAACATTTTATTTTTATCAAAATACTAAGTTTAGAGTCTAAGAAAACCAGAAAATAGGTTCGGGAGTCAGTTAGGAGTGGGGAAGGATTAGCACCCCCACAGTGCCAAAAAATTGGTAACTAATTGATTGCCCTATATTTAAAATTGAAAATTTTGAGTTCGAACTTCATCTAATTTAAAAATCATTACGGATGCAAAGTTGAAAAGGGTATTCCTTTATTAAAGCCAATAACATTTTCCCCTAGCATGAATGCGGGAGATCAGCTATTGTGCCAAATAATCAAACATTGCCTCGATATTTTAGAAAATCATAATGCAATCTTGAAGAGGATTTTGACCTATTTCGGGAATCACTAGTAGTCACCCCCTGAGCATACTTGTGGGAGATATACTATTGACTCCTTCATAAGTGAACATTGCCTTAGGTTCTAAAACATGATGCAATCAAACGATTTATTATTAATCCTAATTAAACTAAAGGTTGATTAAAGCTTTTTCTATCTTTAAGTGTCAAATTATGAATAATTAAAGAGCCTAGATGAATAAACCTAAAAATGTAGGCTCTAATATTAATTCTACTTGATTTTATCCAGTTATTAAATCGAATAATCGATATGATCCCTTGAGCATTTAGGCGAGGGCCAACTCATATTACTCCCTAAATTAAAGGGACTAAATTAAAATCTAATCTAAAGTGGAGGATCTAATATTAACTTAAATTAATTTTAATCAATATTGTAATTCGAATAATTAAAGTGGAACCTTGAGCAAAAGCGAGGACCAAATTAAGAATTCTCCTAATTTAAGGACTAAAGGTGAAATTAAGCCTAAGATGAAGGCTCTAATATTAATCCTAATTAATTTTAGTTAATTATGAAGTATCGAATAATTAATTCGGAACCTTGAGCATAAGCGAGGACCAAATAAAAAATTCTCCTAAATTAAAAGTTTAGGGATGAAATTTAAAGGAGCCTAAATTTAAGGACTACACCTAAAATCTAAGTAATCTAGATTAGTAATAAAATATTCTAAATCTAAATCAAAAGGTTTAATAATTAAAATCTAAAATTGAGACTAAATGTGAAGACATTTAAAATTAAAGGAAAAATTAAAAGTAACTACCAAATAAAAGGACTAAATTGCAATCAATTAAAAATATAATTATGAAATTAAAACATAAAGTAAAAGGACCAAGATGCAAGAAATCAAAATATAAAGAATAAATCGAAACAATGCGAAAAATTAAAAGCTGGAATTGAAATGCCTAAAACGTAAACAATTAATAATTTTAAGCAGAAATTAAAATAACAGAATGTCAAAAGGAAAAAGTTTAAATAACAGTAACTAAATAATCGAATATAAAGTTATAAGTTAGGGGTTAATTTAAAAAGACAAATGATCTAACCAGGACTAAATTAAAAGAAATTTAAAATTGAAGGCAAAATTGAATACAAAAGGACTAACTTGAAGTGAATCAAAAATGCAAAGCTAAAATTAAAACGTTAAGTAAAGGACTAAAATGTACAAAATAAAAAAACAATATCAAATCAGAAGTAAACAATGAACAAAATGCATAAATTGAAACTACGACATAAAATTCGAAAATAAAATAAAGAGACAGAATCAATCAGTGGCTAAAATGAAACAAAACAAAAATCAATGACTAATTTAAAAGGAATAACATAGTAAACAAGTGACTAAAATAAAAAGTAATAAAATTCAGCATGTCAAAATCAAAATAATAAAAAGATTTCAGTGACTAAAGTGTAAAAATAAAGTATAATGACTAATATGTAAGGACTTTAATCCTATAGGGCTAAAACTAAAAATACAATTAATCTAGGGACTAAGATAGAAAAGAATAATTTAGGGATTAAATTACAATAAAACAATTAAAATTAATGATTAAATTACAAATTTATAGAATGTTCAGGGGCTAAATAATGATTAATTAAAGAAACTGAACAAGTAACTAAATTGAAATAAACGCAAAATTAAATATACAATGTTGTAAATAGACATGGACTAAAATGCTAAAACGTGGCAAAGATAAGAGGACCTGAAAACAAATAAACCAAAAATTAGTATTAAAACGCAAAAATGGAAAATATCAAAGCAAGGACACTAAATTTAAGAAAATAAATGAAATATGTTGAAATTGGGGACCAAATTAAACATGAGAGGAAATAGCTAGGACTGCAGAGAGGGTTAGATCGTTCGGGTTCAAAATGCACATATGGGAACCCCAAAACAACATCATTTGGTTTGGCTTATATAAACCATTTTTGTTCATTTTTTATTTTTCTCTCATTTTCTTTTCTTTTTTCTTTTTTAGAGAAAGAAACTCTCCCTTATCTATAAACTTTCCCAGAATCCGACGAGAGTTCCGTCGCCTATCGTCGTCGGTGGCCGTTCGGGCCCAAAACTCACCGGGTGATTCATCTTGGCATCGCGAGTGGGCTCTATTTCACGAGATCCGGCCTCCAACTCCGCAAAAATGGCCGAGAACGCTTCAGCTTTCACTGCCCCGATCTCTGCCGCCCACCGTTTGATCGGGCCAATTTCAAGATATGTTGTTTGCTGGCCTCTCTTCTCCTCCTAATTGTTTGGATATTTGAACAAGGTTCCCCGACGCCGACGAAGCCTCCGGCCTAAGGTAAGGCACCTTTTTTAGTTTGTAAGGTTTAAAAAAATAAAATAATAAATAAATATATGTATATATGATGTTTTTCTCTTTTTATTGCTTTTGAATAGAGGGTCTCCTCCTTTACAAAATTTTGTTTTCGAATTCTACCCTTTCCATTTTACAAAAAAATGGAAAATCTTCCCCTTTCTCCATTTATCTTGTTGTTGCATGCTTGTATTTAAATGATGGTGGTGTGCTTGAGATGAGTGTTTGGTAAGGCAACTGTATGTGTTCTGTAGGCCATGTAATAGGGTAGATAAGGTAGGTGAAGTCCTGATTGCTTCTATTAACTGCCCCGATTTTCTTGATTTGGTTTGCTTAATTTGCTCATTTTACTGTTACGAAACAATGGAAAGATTGGCCTTTTGACAATGACCAACATGGTGCTCGGAGCTTGAATAGTCAACGGTGGTGACTGGAAACAGTGAAGGCTGTCATGACTGTGGAAAAACTATGGTTCAAAAACCCTAATTACTTTGGGTCGTTGCTTGGGTCTGTTAGTGATGTAATTTGGGCCTGGGTTATGTATTGGACTGCTGGGTTTGCTTTATAATAATAATAATAATAATAATAATAATAATAATAAATAGTAAAAAAATGGTGATTACAGCTGCCCCTCTTTGCTCATTATTGTGGAACGAGAATAGAACAAAGATATAAAACACCATTTTTTACAGAATCATTGTTCTTCGAGCTACGAGTTCTTCTCATTATGAACTCTTCGCCGGGGTTGTCAATCCACTTCCTTCTGCGATGGGTAAGATCTGATTGAATATGTTCTTCTCATTATGAACTTATTCTCTCGGAAACGTTGACCCAACTCCTTTGCGATGGTTGACCCAAGGTGATGCTGATCCAACTCCTTATGTGATGGACGAGCCAAGGTGATACTGATCCAACTCCTTATATGATGGACAAGGGAAATGTTGATATTGATCCAACTCCTTATATGATGGACGAGCGAAATGATGATGCTGATCCAACTACTTATGTGATGGATAAGCCAAGGTCGGTGCTGTTCCAACTCCTTATGCGATGGAATCGAGCTAAGGTTGAACAAGTTCTTCTCATTATGAACTTCTTCTCCCTCATCGGATGAGTTCTTCTCATTATGAACTCTCCATTGGAAATGTTGATCCACCTCATTCTTTGATGGAATTGAACAAAGTGATGATGCTGATCCAACTCCATATGTGATGGATAAGCAAAGTGCTTGTGTTGTTCCAACTTCTTATGTGATGGAAACGAACTAAGGTTGAACAAGTTCTTCTCATTATGAACTTCTTCTCCTTCATTGGACGAGTTCTTCTCATTATGAACTCTCAACTGGAAATGTTGATCCACGTCAATCTGTGATGCAATCGATCAAAGTGATGATGCTGATCCAACTCTAGATGTAATGGATGAGCAAAGTGTTGGTGTTGTTCCAACTCCTTATGTGACGGAATCGAGCTAAGGTTGAACATGTTCTTCTCATTATGAACTTTTCTCCCTCATCGGACGATTTCTCATTATGAACCCTTCCATTGGAAATATTGATCCAACTCATTCTATGATAGAATCGAATGAAGTGATGATGTTGATCCAACTTTGTATATGATGGATGAGCCAAGTATTGGTGCTGTTCCAACTCTTTATGTGATGGAATCGAGCTAAGGTTGATCAAGTTCTTCTCAATATGAACTTCTTCTCCCTCATCAGATGAGTTCTTCTCATTATGAACTCACCACTAGAAATGTTGATTGGTTTATCCTCTCTTTGAAAAGTTTTAAACCTGCAAAAGATTATCATGTGTCAATGATTTGTATTTAAAGTACCTGAATGTAATGACCTGATGGTCCTATATTTTTGCTGAGATCTATTTTTCAATGGTGAAAAATATGGACTGATTCTTTGCTGAAATCATCTTATTCCTCATGAAGTCATGAAATGAAATCTTTGTTGACTCTTTGAATTCCTTTCAAATATTCAAAACTTGATGAAAAATGAATGTGTATGCTCCTATCTTGCAAATGCCAATTATGCATGCATGATGTCATCTTAGTGTTGCAAATTCTATCGTCTAGTAAATCTTTGTTCCTTTATCTTTGCTTTTTTCTTTGTTAGGTACATCCTGGAAACGACACTACTCACTCGCATTGAGGCAATCTGGCCAATTCCTGGTAAATGGTTGACTTCTCCATACGAAAAAGTTGTTTAAGAAAGGCATTATTGAAACAGTTTCTAGGGAGACAATCCTAAAAATGAATTAAACGACATCCCAGAAAAATGGTCATAAGAAGGACTCAAACAATTTTCTAGAAAAAAATCCTAAGAAGGATATAATAGTTTCTCAAAAGTATATTTTACAGGATATCCTCATGAGAGGGAAATTAAAATTTAGCATGTTTATATGAAACGATGAATATATGATGCAAAGATGTAAAATTCATGTAATATGTATGAGTGCATATTTTCTTGATCGGTTGGGAATAGTTGCAAGAGCAGTCTTCATTCTCTTCTTGGTTTGGTTGTCTTCTTTATTTGTCTCACCTGAGTGCATTCTTGTGGATCTTGACTTGTGAATATGTGTATCTTGCCCCAGTAAATTTTAGCCCTTGATAAATTTGGCTTCTCCTGCCTTAACTTGTGTGGAAATCCAATAGAGCTTTCATCTTTGCCAAAAGGTTTTGAGAAGAAAATATATTATTTCAAGATTTGGAGACCATGTACTTGTTGCTACCTTTTGATGGGAAGTTAATAGACACTGTCTGGAACTAATCACCGTAGAAACTGATAGAATATTTGTGTTTCCTGACAAGTCCTACAATACATCCATGCCAAGAAAGATAATTGGAACCTTAGAAACAACTGGAATTGAAGGTGTTTGCTCAAATTGATTTTTTCAAAGTTCTATGACCCATTTAGCAGAAAGAGAACTTCCTAGTTATCCATTTTAATCTTGGCGTAGATAGAACACAACATTCAAATTAGAATTTATAGAAACCCCTTATGAACTCAACATTGGCTCAACATCGTAACTTCTGGTACAAGAAACATTCATCATTTCTTGTGACTTCGACACAACAAATCACTAGAATAATGCAATTGTATGTTACAATGCTCGAAGGACTTATCATCGAGAAAAATTTGAAAATCAAACTTGGTTTCTTCAAAAATTCATTTACAGTTATCATCAAGAAACCCCAAAAAATTAGCCTTAGCTTATTTAAAAATTCATTTGAAGACATCAAGAAACCCTTGAAAATCAGGCTTAGCTTCTTTTAAAATCCATTTGAAGACATCAATAAACCCCTAAAAGTTAGGCTTATCTTCTTTCAAAATTCATTTGAAAACATCAAGAAACCCCTGGAAATCAAGTTTAGTTTATAAAAAATCACGTTAGCCGGGTAACATGCCCACTTCTAAAATGATGATTGTTCTGTGTATTGAGTTCCTCAATTCTTGAGGTTCTGTGATAGCTTGTAAATGTATATGTTAAGACAAGAAAATATGTGCAAGTATACACAATCGATTCAAGTAATATAGGGTAAGTGAGTATCGTCTCCACAAGGATTGGATTGGAAATATATTTTCACCACAACGAGAACTAGTGTCACGAAATAATTCCTACTAAGTGTCAGCTTAAGAAATAATACTAATAAAATGAAGAAGTGATTTAATGATTGTAAAAAAGTTTGGTCGAGGCAAAATAAGTATGCAGAATGTTGGAATAAAATAAGACAAGTGTAGGTTTAAATATAATGCAACAATCTCACATATTCAGAAGTATCACACAACACTTATGCTAAACTTTTATCTTGACAACAATTATTCTAAGTCTAGAATGAATTACTATGACTTTTTAAAGTTGCCCGACAGGATTACTAGGTATTCTTAGACGGTTGCTACGGCAATACTCCTCAGTGTTAACTACAACCCTTGGTTTGTCAAACTGTTGTTGTAGCAATACCTCTCAGCGTGAACTATAGGCATTGTCTATCCTACTCTAGCGTCTACCCTTTTTTGTCGTTTGAAACTCACTCCTTATCTCTAAGGAAAACAAGTTAGAACTTCACCATCATGGATTCATTCCATTACTCACGTGGATATATCTTAATTGTCTCGAATCTAAGAATCACTATCTAGACAAAAGGCTATCTCTCGATGCTCTTACATTGCCAAGACATGTTTTACCAAAACCTCAGGCGATCTCTCGATGCTCTTACAGCATAAGGTAAAATATTTAAATGATGAGAAAAGCAACCATAAGTAAAACAGAATTCATCATTCATAAAACATAAAAATATTGTTCAGGCAAAACAAAGTTTAACACCATGTAAGACAGTCATGGTGCTATAAAAAATCATCCAAGATTCAACGTTTAATACAACCCCAAATAGATAAAGTGCAAATAATAAAGGAAGAACGACTCCCAAAACCAGGGGCCCTATCGCGACAATTCTGATCAGCACCGCGCCTGCCTTGGTGATCAGCCTCTCTTCAGACCTGATCACCGCTCTGCTAAAGTCTGGTTATAGAGGACACCAAGGAAGTTTGGTTGGTTGATGGTGGGAAAGAACTATAGTTGCTCATGCCTTGGATAAAGCTCTTCTCTCTTCTTCCTTTTTTCTCATCTTGGCGGATACAACTGGTTATTTATAAGGAAAGATCTCCTAGGGCTTTGCATGCTTTTGGAGTTTCCTTAAATAACCGTTATTAAATGCCCAGACTTAAAAAGGAAAGACGACTGGCGGCTGTCAGAATAATTAAGGCTTTCTTGTACATGAAGTATGTCATCCAGCTGGCGTGTGACATAGGTGGTTTCGTCACACCTGCTTCAGACTTCTTCAGATAAACCTTGCCTCGGCTAGATAAATCTGCTACTCACGTTCTCATTTGTTCCGTTGGCCTTTGCAAATTTACGTTGTCACAAATGAAATGTTCTTCCTCTGTAAGTTTCATGCACAAACACAATCCAAACAACCCTTTCTCCTCAGCAGCATCAGTCAGACCAAATAAATCTTGCCTAAGCAAAACATATCCACCACAAGCTAATATAACATATATGCAACTAAATGCAACTAAAAGGTTGTGCATACTTTATTTAGACGAGCAATAACTTAAGTGAAAAGACTAAAAATTGAGTCTTTTTACAGAGTTATCACACCCCCAAACTTAAGCTATTGCTTGTCCTCAAGCAATGTACAATAACTAGAAGAAAATCAAAATTGTCATGGCAAAGCAGTGTTAAGAAAATCATATGGTTTGAGATTTCAACCCTCAACAAAAATGTTTGACCTCAACATGTTCAACAATCATATCAGTCAAGTCCCTTCCATAGTCAGGATTCTTTACTATTGTGTGTGCGTGATTGTAACCAGTCTATGCATAATGGTAATTAGAAAACTTAAATTGTTCCACACTCTAGGTGAAAGGGAGAATACCTTCCACCCCCAAGCTAGTTGGACAGAGTCATCATGTGACTACTTTCATTCACTCATATGCCTTGGCTAATCTTAATTTCTTATGGAGTTTTTCTGTTTATGCCTTTGCACAGAGGAGTGTCCCTTTTTATTTTTCAAGTTTTTTAAACACTAGAAAGTTTTCACTTTACCCTTAAAATATTTTTGAAGTCTCGGCAAGCAGAAAGTTCTTTTCCAAAAATTTTACAGATTACCTGAAACAAGTATAACCTACAATCGTGTTTATAAATTTCAAATAATCAGGCCTAGGGTTGGTTCTCTTCTTTAGACAGTCTTAACAATGATTCTGGCCTAGGCAATCAAATTATGCATTCATCATTGGGCATCCCTAATTCATTCCTAACAATAATCTTAACATGATTATGTCATGACAATAAAGATTTTCAACCAATTATCATCAACTCCTTTTTAACAAAGTATGGCAGAATATGGTACAATACCTCCCCCAAACTTGAGGAATGCATTGTCCTCAATGCATGAAAACTAAAGCTACATGATGCTATATACAGATGCAAAAATATAAAAACTAAAACTAAAATAAAAACTCACTTTGGTGAGGTGGCTTGACTGGACGCCCTCGTTCGGCATCGTTTGGGATGAGATGGACTCTCAGATCCTGAGTCTACTGCTGCTATCGTCGAGTTAAACGGCTGAAGTATACGGTCTGTCGTTCTATTGTAGCACTTTTTGTTGGTCGAGGCTTGTGCTGGTGTTGACTGCTCGGTAGTAGGAGTAAGTTGTGCTGGAACTGGTGCTGGGCCTAGCTTGACAAACCGGGGACAGAATGGGATCTTGCTCGGGTTGCTTCGGTGTTAGAGTGAAATCTTCATCGGAGAAGAAGTTGGGTGGGGTATCTTGACTGCTATCGGAAGTGGAAAAGGATGAGGAGCCGAGGAACTCTTCTGTATCGCCTTGGCCTTCCTTCGGTACGGGTGGGACATGGATTGCTAGTGGTGGCACATAGTGGGCACTCTTGGGAGAACTTCTGGAGGGACTTACGATGTCGAGGCATGGAATGTGCTACCACCCATATTATATTTGAGGATGACACTGGGGAAGGTCGGTAGTCTGGTGTTAGTGTTCGGGAGTAACTCATTGAAGAAAGTGTTGAGTTACGCGTCTTAGCCTTGACATACTCGAAGTAGATCTCCATATGATCCTCTAGGCGCCCGATCTTTTCACACATTTCTCGAGTGTGCATGACCACAACGGTCATTCTAGTCACGACAACCAATTTTGTGCCCCGCTCCAACCCTTGATGTGGGGCGTTATCATCGAAACTCATCAACTCGGGTACCTTCTTCTTGGTGATACCCTCATTTGATTTAATGAAGTCCTCAAAAGGCTCCTCGGGGACTTTCTTTTTCCTACACAGTGCAGTTATCAGGTTGGGAAATAGTAAATTACCCCGGTTCCTCTTGGCAACACTCATGGATTTGTTCGAAGATGAGTTCTCCAATGTCGATCTTCCTCCTGTATATGATTGAGTGCAAGAGCATCAATCTTTTCATGAGGACAATGGTGTTGTGAGATGTTGGCATCAACTTACCTTTGAGAAAATGGTTCCACAACTTCACGTTTGGTTTTAGGGCTTGACGATCTACTCTTTTCCTCATTGGGGCATTCCCTTCGAACTTGGCCCACCTGAAGCATAAATATTCCATCACTCCGCTGTACGTTTCTTGATCTGCCTCAACCATGAATCGCTTGTGCTGCTCATCTACTTTCCCCAACTTAAAGTATCTATTGAGTGATGAAGGGGAAAATCGAAGGAGCTTCCCTCGGACGTACACTGTGTGATTAGACGGGTCTTCGAGATGGGCGTAGAACTCCTTTACCATCGTCGGTGCTATGGCTTTGGGATGACGAGCAAACTTCTCCTAATTATGTTTCTTTATCACGTCTATCACCTCTGGTCCAAACGGTTCTTCATCCTCCGCTGGGAAAACAAACCCATCCTCCAAATACACTTGACATTTTTGGTGGATTTTGTAGCGTGCTTCTGCTTCAGATGTTTGAAAACGTTCAAAACTTTGTGTTGAGGATGGGGTTTTTCTTGATCTTACCATTGTACTTGGTTGGTGTGGTGAAATCAGTGGTTGCGATGGGGGAGGAATTCGTTGAGAGAGAAAAAGTATTTCTTGTTTAGTAGAGAGAGAATGAGGAAGAAGTTGGGCAGTTTTTTTCTTTGGAAAGTAATGGGCGGTTTTGGGATAGTTTTGTCCTTACATGAAGGGAAAAGATTTTTGCATTTAATGAGAAATATATGATTGGACATATGTGATTTGTATACCTACAAAAAAAGGAAATAAAGTTAAACGAATAATGAAAGCATAAAATAACTTAATTTATTTATGTACAAAATTAAAATTTTCGTTGCTAAAGCAAACTCTTGGGCATCATGTACCAACGATGCCAGTTTGTTGCTCATGAATGGGGCTCCTTTGTACTCCTTGAGTCTCTGACAGTTCACCTTGAAGATGGAACCATCATTTTGGTTCTGGATTTTAATTGCTCCATTATCATGGACTTGGTGTACGATGAATGGTCCTGACCATCATGATTTTAACTTGCCTGGGAATAATTTAAGACGTGAATTATAGAGTAGTACTTGTTGTCCAAAATAAAATTGCATTGGCAATATTTTTCTTCCATGCCATCATTTTATTTTTTCTTTGTATAGGTGGGCATTCTCGTATGTGTGTGCTCTGAATTCATCCATCTCGTTTAGTTCCAAGAGTCTTCTTTCTCCAGCAAGCTGAGCATCCATGTTTAACTTTTTGATGGCCCAATAGGCTTTATGTTCAAGTTCGACAGGTAGATGACATTCTTTTCCATAGACCAGTTTGAATGGTGACATTCCCAACGGTGTCTTGAATGTTGTGCGATAAGCCCAAAGTGCTTCATCTAGCTTCGGCGACCAGTCCCTTCGACTTGGGTTTACCACTTTTTCAAGGATCTGTTTAATTTCCCAGTTAGACACTTTAGCTTATCCATTCATTTGAGGGTGATTTGCTATAGCAATCTTATGTCGTACTCTATATCGCTTCAGTGCCATGGCAATCAATTTATTGTCAAAATGTGTGCCTTCATCGCTAATGATAGCTCGTGGTGTTCCAAATTTGGTGAATATATTTTTGTGCAAAAAATTTAACACCGTCTTGAAATCATTTTTAGGTGTTGCGATGGCTTCTACCCATTTTGATACATAATCCACTGCCAAGAGAATGTACAAATCTCCAAATGATGTGGAAAAGTGTCCCATGAAGTTTATTCCCTATACGTCGAAGAGTTCAATTTCCAGAATATTTTTCCATGGCATCTCATCCCGTTTCGATATGTTTCCTATTCGTTGGCATCTATCACATGACTTATAGAATTCATGCGCATCTTTGAACAAGGTTGGCCAATAAAATCCAGGCTGAATCACTTTCTCTACTGTTCTCATTCCACCAAAATGCCCTCCATATGGTGACTAGTGGCATTGGTGTAGAATATCTTTCTGCTCTTCTTTTGGAATGCATCTTCGGATTATTTGGTATCCACATTACTTGAATAGGAATGGTTCATTCCAGTAGTAATGTCGCACATTATGTCGAAAATTCTTTTGGCCTTGGCTAGATAAATCAGGAGGAACAATACCACTAACAAGAAAATTAACTAGGTCAGTATACCACGACTCATCCGTGACAAATAATATTTTCTCATCAAGGAAACCCTCTTTAATTTCTGTGATGTCAGGACAATCAGGTTTGTTATCTAACCTAGACAAATGGTCTTCCACTTGATTTTCTATACCTTTTTGTCCTTGATCTCTAAATCGAACTCTTGTAGTAATAACATCCACCGAATTAGTCTAGGCTTTGCATATTTTTTATTAATCAAATATTTAATGACAGAGTGATCTGTATGCACAATTACCTTAGTGCCTATTAGATATGGCCTAAACTTATCAAATGCAAATACTACTGCTAAGAGTTCTTTTTCAGTGGTGGTATAGTTTACTTGTGCATAATTAAGAATATGGCTCGCATAGTATATAACATGAAAGATTTTACTTTTTCGTTGCCCTAGCACTGCTCCGACTGCATAGTTAATAGCGTCGCACATGAGCTCAAAAGGTTCGTTCTAGTCTGGTGGGATAACGATTGGTGCTGCCAAAAGTTTTTTCTTCAAATATGTGAAGGCATTCAAAAAATCATTACTTAATTCAAATGGATGATTTTATTGAAGCAAAAGACACAAAGGTTTAGAGATTTGAGAAAAATATTTTATGAAACTGCCTGTAAAAGGATGCATGTATAAGGAAACTGTGTATACCTCGCACATTGGTGGGTGGGGGAAAGTTTGCAATCACGTCCACCTTGGTTTTATCAACTTCGATGCCTCAGCATGAAATTTTGTGACCCAACACTATTCCTTCAGTTACCATAAAATGGCATTTTCCCCAATTCAGCACTAGGTTGGCTTCTTCACATATTTTCAATACCTTGGATAGATTGTCGAGGCATCAATCAAAATCATCACCCGAAATGGAGAAGTCGTCCATAAATATTTCCATACATTCTTCCACCATATCTGAAAAGATTGCCATCATGCATCTTTGGAATATAGCTGGAGTGTTACACAGTCCAAACATTATTCGTCTAAATGTATAGTTACCATACAGGCATATGAAAGTGGTTTTCTCTTGATCCTCCAGTGCTATGGCTATTTGGTTATATCATGAGTATCCATCGAGGAAACAGTAAAATGTTTTCCCGCTAACCTATCAAGCATTTGGTCGATGAAAGGGAGGGGAAAATGGTCTTTCTTTGTGGCTTTGTTGAGCTTCATGTAATCCATGCATATGCGTCATCCCGTGACTGTTCTTGTGGTGAGGAGTTTGCCATGTTCGCTTTTAATCATGGTCACACCACCCTTCTTTGGCACACAGTGCACCGGGCTGACCCATGAACTATCAGATATAGGATAAATTACTCTTGCGTCCAACCATTTTATAATTTCTTTCATGACTACATTCTTCATGATTGGATTGAGCCTTCTTTGGGGTTCTATCGAAGTGCTATGGCTATCTTCTAGATTGATTTTGTGCATGCATATGGTCGGACTGATTCCCTTCAAGTCTACCATTGTCCATCCGAGAGCTTTTATATGATGTGAAAAAACATTCAACAAACTATTCTCCTGTTCGGAGGTTAAGTTGGCGGAAATTATCACTGGTAGAGTTTCATCAGTTTCTAGATAAGCATACTTCAAGTTTGATGGCAAAGTTTTAAGTTCCAGTTTCGGTGCATGTTGCAAGGATGACTCTTGAGACTTAACTTCATCATAATCTAAGGGTTCAAATTTCATACCTTATTTATTATGAATAAGCCTCGATTGATCCTTTGTATTTCCTCCGTATCGTGCATTGGTATCATTTTCAGGGCTTCCATTGTTCAGATTTCCGTCGTCAGGGCCATGATTCTCTGAATCATCTTCTGAGCATAATTCTCTTGGGCCAAAAGTGTCTAGTTTCATAAATATAGACTTTGGTATCAAGTTTACACTTGATCCCAAATCAACAAGAGCTCGTCATATAAGTTATTACCATTTGAGCATGGTATTATAAAGCTACCAGGTTCTTTTTGTTTTGGTGGAAGTTTGTTTACTGCCGATCAGATTTCTATTTCCGTGGCAACACGTTCTATTTTCCATTTCTTTGTAACAATGTCCTTAAGGAACTTGGCATATGAAGGCATTTGTTCGATGGCTTTTAGTAAGGGTACATTGATACACAACTGATCCAGAACATCAACAAATTTCTTGAATTGGATGTCATCATCATGCTTCTTCAACCGTTGAGGGAATGGTGGTGGAGGTCTCACATTGTCTGCTGTTGTTGCTGAAGAATCTCTAGCCTTGACCATGAATTTCTCGTTGTTTGAACGATACCTTTATTAACCTTCAATTTTTTCCTTCTCTTCAGGCGCTTCCTCTCGTTCAACATTTTCAACTCGATCCTCTGGTTGTGTTATGCCATGGTGAGGAATGTTCAGATGTTCTTCCCCAAACTTGTAATCTTCATTGACCTGTTTTCCACTCCTTAGTGTAAGTACATTGCATTGTTCCTTCCCATGATGTTTAATGATCTCCGTATCACTAGGGAGATTCCATTGTGGGCGAGAGTGTAATGTCGTAACAATTTATCCCACTTGATTTTCCAATGCTCTCAGAGATGAACTATGGCTTTGCAAAAGTGTTTCTTGGCTTTGTAACAAATTTCCTTGATTTTTAATTGTTGCAGAATGTTCGTGCATCAAGGTATTTTTTGAGGCCAAGAAATCTTTCGTTGAGACCATAAATTCCTGCAATGATAACTCCAAGGAATTTGTATTAGATGAAGAAGATATACCTTTATTGTTTTGCAAGGGCTGATGACGATGCTGATTCTGAAAATGTTGATGGTCAGAATTATTTTTCTATGGCCTCTAATTTGCTGCTTGATTGTGGTTGTTTCCTTTATTACTCCTTGAAAAATTTGGGTGATGTCTCCAACTAGGATTGTACATGTTTGAATAGGGCTTATTGTTGCTCCGATTATAGTTGCCCACAAAATTGGTTGACTCATGGTTTTTCGGACATTCACTCTCATGATGGTTGCCATGAAAAAATATGCATGCGTTATTGGTCACCTTGACTTATCTTACCTCATTAGGACGTTGCAAATTTTTCAACATATTGGTTATGGCAGAAAGTTGAGCTGCTACTGAATCCTTACCCTCTAATTCATATACTCCATATGTTTTTCTGTCGGTTCCCAATCTTGTATTTGGAAATTGATTATCATTATTTGCTATCTCGTCGATGTTATCAAAAGCTTACTCTGGTGATTTGTCCAGTAAGGTGCCATTTGATGAGGCATCTAGAATCATTCGAGTTGGTGCATTGACTCCATTGTAAAACATCACCACTTGCGTCCAATCGTGAAAGCCATGGTTAACATTTGTGAAGTAGGCTTTTGTACCTATCCTAACATTTGTACATTGATTCATCATCTCCTAAGCGAAAACTCGCAATGTCATTGCAAAACTGTGTATTCATATTGGGCGGATTGTATCGGAGTTAGAAACCCTTGCATAAATCTGCCCATGACTCTATTGAGCCGGAAGGAACTCCGCTGAGCCAGGCTCTTGCTCTATGATGTAGGGAGTAAGGGAAAAGTTTTAGTTTTTCGAAAAGAATCGCACACTTAAAGGAAAGCACGAACATGCTAAGTAGCATCCTCATTGGGTAAACCACCAAATTGTCCAATAGAGTTTAACTTGTTAAACATCACCGATTTGAGTTCGAAATGAGTGGCTTGTATTTTAAGTGACACTATGCCTGGATTGAGGTCATCGAGAATCAGGTTCAAATGATCTTGTATTGCTCTTGGCCTTGCAACTTGAAGATTGATAGCTGCATCAGGTCCTAAATCTCCCATGTTGTCTTGTATTTGGAGTTGGATTAGATGTTCTCTGGTTCTTTAGGAACGCAACCTTTGTCTGAATGATTGCTCAACTTCAGGGTCAAATGGTTTCAAAGGCTTACCAGCGGATCTCAAGGTCATGCAAGAATAAAAACCTACAAAACAAAATAATAAACTATGTTAGAATAAATAAATATAAGGTGCCCAAAAAGAACTTATTATGGCTAAAAATTTCGTTAGTTGCCAATCTCCGGCAACGGCGCCAAAAACTTGATCGCTTGTAAATGTATATATTAAGGAAAGCAAATATGTGCAAGTATACACAATGGATTCAAGTAATATAGGGTAAGTGAGTATCGTCTCCACAGGGATTGGATTGGAAATATATTTTAACCACAACGAGAACTAGTGTCACGAACTAATTCCTATTAAGTGTCAGCTTAAGAACTAATACTAATAAAATGAAGAAGTGATTTAATGATTGCAGAAAAGTTAAGCAAGTGTAGGTTTAAATATAATGCAACAACCTCACATATTTAGACGTATCACAGAGCACTTATGCTAAACTTTTGTCTTGAAAAAAATTATTCTAAGTCTAGAATGAATTACTATGACTTGCTAAAGCTGCCCGACAGGATTACTAGGTATTCTTAGAAGGTTGCTACGGCAATACTCCTCAGCGTTAACTACAACCCTTGGTTTGTCAAACTATTGTTGTAGCAATACCTCTCAGCGTGAACTATAGGCGTTGTCTATCGTACTCTAGTGTCTACCCCTTTTAGTCGTTTGAAACTCACTCCTTATCTCTAAGGAAAACAAGTTAGAACTTCACCATCCCGGATTCATTCCATTGCTCAAGTGGATCTATCTTAATTCTCTCGAATCTAAGAATCACTATCTAGACAAAAGGATATCTCTCGATGCTCTTACATTGCCAAGACATGTTTTACCAAAACCCCAGGTGATCTCTTGATGCTCTTACAGCGTAAGGTAAAATATTTAAACGATGAGCAAAACAATCATAAGCAAAACATAATTTATCATTCATAAAACATAAAAATATTATTCATGCAAAACAAAATTTAACACCAAGTAAGAAAGTCATGGTGCTATAAAAAATCATCCAAGATTCAACGTTTAATACAACCCCAAATAGATAAAGAGTTAAGAACAAAAGAAGAATGAATCCCAAAACTAGGGGCTCTATCGCGACAATTCTGATCAGCACCGCTCCTGCCTTGGTGATCAGCCTCTCTTGAGACCTGATCACCACTCTGCTAAAGTCTGGTTATGGAGGACACCAAGGAAGTTTGGTTGGTTGATGGTGGGAAAGCACTGCAGTTGCTTGCTCACACTTTGGATAAAGCTCTTCTCTCTTTTTTTTCTCCTCTTGGTGGCTGCGACTGGTTATTTATAAGGAAAGATCTCCTAGGGCTTTGCATGCTTTTGGAGTTTCCTTAAATAACAGTTATTAAATGACTAGACTTAAAAAGGAAAGACGGCTGACGGCTGTCAGAATAATTAAGTCTTGCTTGTAGATAAAGTAGGTCATCCAGCTGGCGTGTGATATAGGCGGTTTCGTCACACCTGTTTTAGACTTCTTTAGATAAACCTTGCCTCGGCGAGATAAATTTTCTCCTCACGTTCTCATTTGTTCCGTTGGCCTTTGCAAATTTACGTTGTCACGACTGAAATGTTCTTCCTCTATAAGTTTCATGCACAAACACAATCCAAACAACCCTTTCTCCTTAGCAGCATCAGTCAGACCAAATAAATCTTGCCTAAGCAAAACTTATCCACCACAAGCTAATATAACCTATATGCAACTAAATGCAACTAAAAGGTTGTGCATACTTGTTTAGACGAGCAATAACTTAAGTGAAAAGACTGAAAATTGAGTCTTTTTACGGAGTTATCATTCTGCCACTATTAATCTAATTCCCTCCATTTGAGTTTTGAATTCTGATTTTTCTTTTCTTTCTCTTATTTCCTTGGAAAATCTGTAAGAATTATGTATATATGTATGACAATATGAATGCACTTAAATGTATCGAAATGGAATGCATGACTTTCTTGAATGCAGAAATGTTGATCATTCTTCTTCTCGCTTCTGTCTTTAAATTAGAGACATCAATCTTCCTTCACTTGATCATTCTTGAATGAATCTTACCTTACTGGCAACTTGCCAGCTCAGGTTTGCAATCTTCTAGCGATCAGCTTGATCATGTTATGGTCTTTGATTTTGTCTTCACTTCGGAAGAAACACTTCATCTCTCGAATTCTTGTTATAATCAGGTATATGACCTTGACGCCATTTCTGTCCCTGACTCGACCACTCAGTCAAATTTGTTTCTCAGGACTTATCTTCCAACTGAAGCATGAATGGTCTGTTTCTCAAGGTAAGCTCTTTTTTCATCTTTTGCCCTTGGCACTCCTAATGTTGAGGCTCATTCACAATGTCTATTTGATTTGAATCTTGTTATCTTAACGAGATCTAGTTTTGGTAATGCCCAATATGGGCATTCATGATTCTTTTTGTGCCAAAACATCTTAATCTTAAATGGTGTCACTAAACAGTAATGTTAATGAATAGCTTGAGGGCTTATCTTCATGATGACATGGATACTTAAGAAGTGATCAATTTTTCTAACATAAATATCTTGCATTTTTGCTATGAACTGAGATATGTGCCTTGTTCAAATAAGGCGATCATCTGCTTCTTGATGGGTAAATGACAACGTCACAAGGAAGTGTTAGAAGTTTTATCCTCTAATCCTTCTGATCCTCGGACTATTTTGCTTTCAAGATTGTGAAATGTCTTCATTAACTTGGCATCATTTGTTTTTTTCTCCGATTGAGGCAGAATGAGCCTCGCCAGCTTCAAGGACCTTTTTCACTTGAGATTGTTTTGTTTGAAAATATTTTTCTTCTTCTTTCCGTTTTAGAAATGTGGAAAAAAATTGATGAGTAAGTTTAAAAAATGCTTCCATTTTCTTTAGGATCCCAATCCAAACAAATTGTAAAACAAGAGTTTATTGAATATCAAATAAATCAAATGCTCTTTTAATTCTTCGAAAACTATATACATTTGACGAGTGTAAAAATTAATGTTGATATAAGGCTTAGGTTAACTTGGGAAGGTAGAGTGTTTCAAGTTGATTTGGGGAGGTAATGTGTTTCAGGTTAAAATCTTGTGCCCTTGATTCTAGTGTTCACTGATATGATACTGTAGCCGTTATGCTTATCTTTTGAAAATGTTCACTGGTTTCCAGCCCTCGTGAGCTCCTTTGGGTTGAGTAGTGCTTTACTAATAGATGTATAAGATCGTCTTTTGTGCAGTAGTTGACAATCTTCGTATTCAAGCTACCTTTTCAGGTTTTCAACTTGAATTCTCCTTTAATTTCAAGACGTCATCTAAAATTTTACGTCTTGAACCATCCTTTCATTATTTTTCCCTATCATGCACTAAAGATTTTAGAAAACTATTTTTTTGCAAATAAAATTAACCCTGAGGGGCGGAATGAAATTTAAAAATAGTCTCTCCACTTAGAAATCCATGTATGATTAGAAGGGACTTTTCAGGCACGTAATGTAGGTTAGGGCTCACGGTTATGAAAAAAATGATAAATAGGCCCAAACAAGTGTTTAAGGGTGATCGAACCAAGGATCAATTTGTTCTGACATCTTCAATATTTCTCTATCTGATTTGAATCTGGTTACAAGCATTTCATTTTCTTTATTTTCATGGATCCCTCTAAACTACCCATTTTTGGGTTTTCTTCCTAGAGTTCAACTCCATCTCTTTATGCCATCGCATTCTTGATCTTCTTATTGAATCTGGATCTTCGAACTAGTCGTACTTGATCAACCTTGTGGTTTGAGGAGTATTGAGTCAATTGTCTTGAAGTATTTTTTCCTCTTTTTTTTTTTGCTTTATTTTCTTTCCCTTTTTTATGTTTTTTATTCTTTTCGCTATATTTTCTCTTTTTCTCTCTGTGCTGTCAACTTGATTTGATCTTCGAGCTCTTTGTATTTGGTCCACCTTGCGGTATCTTGTCATTTCTTACTTTATTTCACCTTGACTTGCCTCTGTATGCAGATTTCCTTCACCTTCCCTTTCGGTGTGGAGGGTGATCCTTGGTTAGGTTGAATAAGATGAAAATAATTTAGGATCAAATGGGGACAATAAGGGATATATTTTTCTTTTTCTTTTTCTTTTTTGAAAGGATTAATAAAACAAAGTCGTTCATCATCTCATACACAAAAGTCCTTGTAAAAGAGGTATCTACAGGGGAACGAGTATTCGACATTAACCTTATTTACATGAAAACAATGTAATTAATGCATGACATAATTATTTCAATTATTTCCATTGTTTCTACTTCACTTTGCTCCTAGTATGCCCTAATTATTCGAATTCTCTTGCAAAAACTTGATTCGTAACACTCCAACTTGTCTTTCTTGCATGAATGGTTCTCGTACACACAACCATATTGTACTTTATGCCTCCAAGATTTATTAAGGTTAGCAATGAATGTCGGTTTTCTAGAAAGGGAAATGAGTGAATCTGAAGCCATATATCTTGGAAAAGGTAGCATTAAGGAGGGATCAGCTCTCTCTGGGAAGGTAAAAATATGGATTTTGGTGCCTCGGGGAGGATAAGGGCATGAATTTATTGTTTCAGTGGTAAGTGATGTTAAAACATATCTTATTTCAGGTAAAGAACCAAATAATGGTTCTTTCAGCTTTGGATAGGGTATGGAAGGTCTAATCTTGCCACTTGCCAAAAGTATATAATTAATGATGCAGTAAATAAACCTTTAATTCATTTAATATTAAAAAAATTACAAGATTAAAATTTGATTTATTGCTCATAACCTTGGAAAACGACGTAAGTTTAAGCATCAAAAGAAAGAACAAAAACACATTCAGACAGGACAATGCCAGTGCAATAAGGTTTCACGGTGGATAGAAGAACTTTTTTTAACTCATATCAAATGTGTCTTGAACTTCAGACGACGCTAACATCACGTCCTTAGCTCTCAATGTGTTTTTATGTACGAATGGGGTGACTTCATTTTACCTCAAAAACTTCTATCGCAAGATTCTCTGCGAGTCACTCTCAGGACCCGTGATTAATGCACGTTGAGATGCAATGTATATCATGCAATGTACAATGTATAGATGCTAATACAAAGATGCAACATGCAAATGCAAAGATGCAAATGGGAATGCAAAATGAAAATGTAAATGCAACAAAGGAATTGATCCCCAAAAATAATTGTTCCTTGAACAATTCTTGAAAAACCACCAATTTCTCGGTACACTGAGGAAGTAAAAATCTGACCAGTCTTCACGTTGTCCAACTTCTGCAAGCGTTTGAGTATTGCGTCGTCTTTCGTCAAATTTAGGCATATTGAAAATTTTCAAAGCTTATACTTCGTCTCCTACTTTCAGAAATTTTTGAGATGGTTCGTGACTTTCAACTATTAGCTTCAGTGTCGAATCTTCTTGAGTCCAACTTGTTACCTCAACAGATATTTTTTTGGCTTGTTTCCTTAGTAAGTAGATTATCTCTTGATGTTACTCGATCTACGTACATACTCTTCAAAATTCTATCTAACCAAATGAAAGGCATTACTGTGGGCATTATTTTTCAAGAACCTTCTGAAAGATCAGTTATTCTAGGGATCAATACCTTTGAAGCATATTCCATGTTCATGAAAAAATACAACAAATTACAAGACAAGACAAAAGGAAATCAAGTTAGTAGAAACAAGACAAAAAAATAAAGTTAGTTAAAATGAGTATTCAAAGAAATGTAAGCTTAGTAAAAATACTTAAATTCGACTCAAAGCTGAGACTAAAAAATAAATCATACAAAGGAAATTAAGTGTAATACCCCAAATTTTGGTTAGTGACCAAAATGTAAGTTTTGAAAGTTTAATGGCCAAAGTACAAAATTGGGAAAAGTTTAAGGACATAAGTGGTAATTTTCCCAAAAATAATTTTATCCCATAAATTGATAGTTTACTCTTGAGTGTGCGGTTTGTTTTTATTGAAATTAGATTCTTGATCCAGAATTTATGTTGAAAACTTGAAATGGTTATTAAAGTTCGGTAAGAAATCAGTAAATCAGATCGAATAGAAATGTTGGGAAAAATTTAAGGATTATAAATTAGACTTAAAAATATTATTAACACATGTTAAAATGAGGGAAAATAATATGGATCATTGGATTTGAAGATTTATTTCCATGATTTATTTGAACCGTTGGATCAAAGTGGCAAGATTGTAATTTTTTAAAAGTTGCTTGTTAAAATTGGAAAAGGGTAAAATAATTTGTTCATCTTTGACTTTTGAAAGATGATAAAGTTGATTTGGCTTGGTTGGATGGTAATTATCAAGTTTCATTAATGGCAAAATGAACATTTTTTATTAAATGAATATTTTATTCATTTAAGCTTAAATAAAGGTTAAATTAACATGAAATTACATGAAAATTTCATAAAATTTAGGCCATTTTCAGATCCATTTCGTGCTTCCCATGACTTAAGGTAAGAAAATTTTTCTTTACAATTTTTGAGCAATTTCCTTTGGATTTTGGATCATGTCGTGAAATAGAAAATTGTTATATTCAAAAAACGCTATCATTTGGTAGAATTATTACTTGCTAATTTGGTTTGTGTTGAAAGATCCCAAATTTTAGGGTTTGTGTTCACTTTAGGGTTTATGAAATTAATGAAGGATTTTGATGTTTTTGAGGTTGTAAAATCATATACAAGTAGGATTGTTGATTAAAATCACTTTTACATGGCTATATAAGCCTATGTTGAATTCGGCCAAACCCTAGCTTTAGGGGAAAGATGTATTTTGATGAAATTATGTTAGGGGTTTGATTCTAGAGGTCTTGAAATGTTGAATAGAAGTTGGTTTCATACTTGAATCAAATAAAAATCATGAGAAATATACCCCTAAAGCATTCGACCATGAGGAAATAAGTTGGGAAAATTGTGTAAAAATTCCCATAGATTAGAAATGATATTTGAAAGGTTCTAAAAGGCTTGGAATTTTTTTGGATCATTTTGTAATTTTTCAAAATTTAAGGGACCTATTCAACAATTTTGAAAAGTTATGGTTTGATTGTGTATTTACTCAATAATTGATGTACATTACTGGAAATTACTGTTTTAGGGCTAAAATTGAATTTAGAATGTGAAATTAAGTCATTTTGGAAAGTTGGCAAAGTTTAAGTACAAAATGGTTAATATTGAGAAAATTAGTGGCTTAAGTGGTCATTATGGTATTGTTGAGGTATTGAGCTGGAAATTAAATGCTGAAATTTTATTGGGATTAATTGGGCTTGGATTGAAGAATTTATAAAAGGGGCCCATTATGAATAAAAAGGAAAAGTTTAGATGAATTTTAAAAGAATTCGAAAATAATAGTACTTTTGAGTATTATTATTTTGTAAAAATGTTAGTAAGGATACTAACATTGTATTTTATAATTGTATATACTTTGTATGGATGCTTGTGTAGATCGTGATCGAACTCATGATACGAGCAAAGCGAAAGGCAAGGAAAAAGTTCAAGAATAATTGGATTTCTATAGTAAGGCATAATAATGAGGCATACCAGGTGAGTGCATTTATTATGTACTTATATGATATGAGGACGACTTGCGACGAGTCAACCTCTAATATTTTTATAAAAGCATGATTTACCGTATTTTGAAATATTTTCATAAAGTTTATGAAAATGATTTTGCGAATAATTTTAAGGTAAGAACTGCCCTAAAATAGATGGATGAAATTTTATATTATTTTAACATCTATCAATGTTTCATAATAAATGTTTAATTTGCGAATTTGATTTAAAGGCCTATTGTATATGCATTGAGAGTCGTAGGTGCATTTCGACATACTTTGTGTATGATGGTTATCGATCGATTTTGTTTAATGCATATGTTGCATTTTCATATCGGTACTTTGTGTACTTTCGACACTATGTGTGCATCCATGGTATTCATAATGAGTTTTTGAATTACCATTTCGTTATATTAGTATAGTGTTGTGTCACTACAGAACTTATGTTTTCGTTTAACGTTTATGTGCAACTCATGTATTTTGCATTCTCATTTGACATAAATTTGGCAATAAATGGATATTTTGGAAAATACTGATTGATAGGTATGATAGGCATACTGAATATTGTTTCACAGGTTATTTGAAAGAAACTTGGTTTACCAAGTCAGTTTTATGTATTATTATGATTTATTTGATTAAATTCGTATTTTGATCTTTTATGACATACTTATGTTTTGGTTACGCCTCATTTATAATACTAGTGAATGCTTAGTGTCATATAGTTTCACGTGTAAGTAATCGAGTATAATAGGAGTAAGGAGTGCAGTTGATATCAACTGTCAATGATTGCCTCATTAGTAACAATATGACATCTCTAGATGTTTATTTTGATATTACTAGTTGAAATTTACTTAGATATGTTGTGATGCTCTGATAAGATTGGTACTTGGTTGTAGTTTTATGTTATATTCGAACTTAAACTATTGTTTGATGGATTTTAAACTTTATTTTATATATATATATGTATTTGAAGAATGTTTTATAAACTATATTATTAAATCGTTTATTTAAGTAAACAAAATTTTACTGGATTTCAAGTACGAAAATGTTTTAAAAGTCATGTGACAACAGTGACTCGTGTACGGGGACGTATACGGAAAATGGATGTTACATTAAGAGTCATAACCGCGTGCATTCTAGTTCTTCTCTGTTATCCACATGGCTCTAGCGGGGTAGGTCTACTAAATTCTCTAGATGAGGCTGGGTTCTATCAAAGGGTTCCCAAGCCATCTTTACAACCTACTAAGGTTTACTCCGATTTTGGCCCATTACAAACTTGTGAATCAGATTCTGCTTAGGGGATAACACCGCTAAAAGCGTGCCTCGAAACTGATATACGGATAGGAAACTTAGGATGCTTTCCAGAGGTAATTTGTCAGACCCACACAAGGAAGCCCAATGCTCCTCATGAGGTGTGACGTTTCCCCCTACTTAAATAAATCGAGATTGAGCTCGGGTTTAGAGCTATGATATTCAATAGTCCTAAATATTTATAGAAGTGTAAGCATTAACCAGAGAGAAAATCTTTTTTTTGTTTTTTTCTTGAAAAAGCATAATGAACTATAAATTAAATAAGATTGAACTCATAATTTCCATAATCCTAAGTATAGGGTAGCCAACTCGTGGCTCGACTCTCAAGTTGTTTTAAAAAACAAAATTTCCCCAGTGGAGTCACCAAGCTGTCAACAACTTTTTTCGTCGGGGTGGGATAAAAACTAGTACAACTTAAGGGTTTTTCTTTGAAAAGATTTTGAAATGTGAGGAGTCGCCACCAATCATTTTAAGGTGCGACAAGACACCATAAAAATCAGGTGATTTTGATAAAACAATTTATTTTTATCAAAATACCAAGTTTAGGGTCTATGTAAACCAAAAAATAGGTTCGGGAGTCAGTTACGCATGGGGAAGGATTAGCACCCCTACAACGCCCAAAATTTGGTACATAGTTAATTACCCTATATTTAAAATTAAAATTTTTGAGTTCGAACTTCATCTAATTTCAAAATCATTATGGATGCAAAGTTGAAAAGGGTATTCGTTTATTAAAGCCAATAGCATTTGCCCCCTAGCATGAATGTGGGAGATCAGCTATTGTGCCCAATAACCAAGTATTGCCTCGATATTTTAGAAAATCATGATGCAGTCTTGAAAAGAATGTTGACGTATTTCAGGAATCACCAGTAGTCAACCCCTGAGCATACTTACGAGAGGTATACTATTGACTCCTTAATAAGTGAACATTGCCTTAGGTTCTAAAACATGATGCAATTAAACAATTTATTATTAATCCTAATTAAACTAAAGGTTGATTAAAGTTTTCTCTATCTTTAAGTGTCAAATTATGAATAATTAAAAGAGCCTAGAGGCATAAAACTAAAAATATAGGCTCTAATATTAATTCTACTTGATTTTATCCAATTATTGAATCGAATAATCGATATGGTCCCTTGAGCATTTAGGCGAGGGCCAACTCATATTACTCCCTAAATTAAAAGGACTAAATTAAAATATAATCTAAAGTGGAGGCTCTAATATTAACTTAAATTAATTTTAATCAATATTGTAATTCAAATAATTAAAGTGGAACCTCGAGCAAAAGCGATGACCAAATTAAGAAATCTCTTAATTTAATGACTAAAGATTAAATTAGGCCAAAGATGGAGGATTTAATATCAACTCTAATTAATTTTAATTAATTATGGAGTATCGAATAATTAATTCAGAATCTCGAGCATAAGCGAGGACCAAATAAAAAATTCTCCTAGATTAAAAGTTTAGGGATCAAATTTAAAGGAGTATAAATTTAAGGACAAGACCTAAAATCTAAGTAATCTAGATTAGTACTAAAATATTCTAAATCTAAATCAGAAGGTTTAATAATTAAAATCTAAAAGTGGGACTAAATGTAAAGACATTTAAAATTAAAGGCAAAATTAAAAGCAACTACCAAATAAAAGGACTAAATTGCAATATATTAAAAATACAACTTTGAAATTAAAACATAAAGTAAAAGGACCAAGATGTGAGAAATCAGAATATAAAGATTAAATCGAAACAGTGCAAAAAATTAAAAGATGGAATTAAAATGACTAAAACGTAAACAATTAATAATTTTAAGCGAAAATTAAAATAACAGAATATCAAAAGGGCAAAGTTAAAATAAAAGTAACTAAATAATCGAATATAAAATTAGAAGTTAGGGGTTAATTTAAAAAGAAAATGATATAAAAAGGACTAAATTAAAAGGAATTTAAAATTGAAGGCAAAATTAAAGGTAATTATTGATTACAAAATGACTAAATATAAGTGAATCAAAAATGCAAAATTAAAATTAAAACGTTAAGTAAAGGACTAAAATGTAACAAAATAAAAAATAGTATCAAATCAGAAGTAAACAGTGACCAAAATGCATAAATTGAAACTATGTCATCAGATTCAAAAATAAAATAAAGAGACAAAATCAATCAGTGGATAAAATGAAACAAAACAAAAATCAGTGACTAATTTCAAAGGAATAACATAGCAAACAAGTGACTAAAAAAAGTAATAAAAATCAGCATGTCAAAATCAAGATAATAAAAAGATTCAATGACTAAAGTGTAAAAAATAAAGTGTAATGACTAATATGTCAGGACTTTAATCCTATAGGGTTAAAACTGAAAAGAATAATTTAGGGATTAAATTATAATAAAACAATTACAATTAAGGATTAAATTACAAATTTACAAAATGTTCAGGGGCTAATTAATGATTAATTAAAGAAACTGAACAAGTGACTAAATTGAAATAAACACAAAATTAAATATGCAATGTTGTAAATAGACGTGGACTAAAATGCTAAAACGCGACAAAGATAAGGGGACCTGAAAACAAATAAACCAAAAATTAGTATTAAAACGCAAAAATGGAAAATAGCAAAGCAAAGACACTAAATTTAAGAAAATAAATGAAATATGTTGAAATTGGGGACCAAATTGAACACAGGAGGAAATAGCTAGGAATGCGGAGAGGGTTAAATAGTATGGGTCCAAAACGCACAAATGGGAGCCCCAAAATGACATCTTTCGGTTTGGATTATATAAACCCATTTTTTGTTTTTATTTTATTTGTCTCTCATTTTCTTTTCTTTTTTCTTTTTTTAGAGAGAGAAGTTCTCTCTTATCTCTAAACTTTCCCAGAATCCGACGGGAGTCTCGCGTCGTCACCGATGGTCGTTCGGGCCCAAAACTCATATATTGGCTCGTCTTGGCGTCGCAAGCTCGGATCAGGGCTCTGTTTCACGAGATCCAGCTGTCAATTCCGCAAAATGGCCATAAATCTTCGGTTTCCACCGGCCCGATCTCCGCTGTCCACTGTTGGATCGGGCCAATTTCAAGATATTTTGCTCGTTAGCCTCTCTTCCCCCTCTTGGCCATTGGAATCTTGGAAAGAGGTTCCCCAACACCGATCGAAGGTAAGTCTTCTTTTTTTTAGTTTGTAAGGTTTAAAAAAATAAAACAATTATATATATATATATATATATATATATATATATATATATATATAATATTTTTATCTTTTTATTGCTTTCGAATGGAGGGTCTCCTCCTTCACAAAATTTTATTTTCAAATTCTCCCTTTTCCTTTTTACAAAATTTTTTCCTCGAAAATCTTCCCCCTTCTCCCTCTATCTTGTTGTTGCATGCTTGTATTTAAATGATGGTGGAGTGCTTGAGATGAGTGTTTGGTGAGGCAACTGTATGGGTTCTGCAGGTCATGGCAGAGGGTAGATGAGGTAGGTGAAGTCATGATTGCTTCTATTAAATGCCCCATTTTCTTGATTTTGGTTAGCTTAATTTCCTCCTTTTACTGTTAAGAAACAGTGGTAGGATTGGTCTTTTGACTATGACCAACACGGTGGTCAGAGCTTGAATAGGCGGCGGTGGCGACCAAAAACAATGAAGGTTGTCGTGATTGTGAGAAAACTAGGGTTTAAAAACCCTAATTATTTAGGGTCGTTGCTTGGGCCTATTGGTGATGTAATTTGGGCCCAGGTTATGTATTGGGTTGTTGGGTTTGGTTTATAAAATGTAAAATAATAATAATAATAATAATAAATATAGCACAAACAACGGTGATTACACAATAACTTGTGCTCGAACTCATAACTTCTAGAAATAATAACAATTCCTTTAATAACTGAGATAAATTAATATGTGTAACATCAAATTATTTTTAATTAATTGTTTATAAGTTCTATATAATTTATTAGAAAGTTTAAGTGCATGCAGTAAACTCATATATCTTTCTTTGATCTATTTTTTTTTATCAAAAAGATCCTATGCAATCATTAAAGTTCCATTAAAAAATCTGAATATCTGATTGAATAAATATTAAATGCATTTTTTATACTTTAATATGCTGTAGGACATGTTGATTTGCACATAATTAATCACTGACATGCTTCTCTGGCTGCACCCAATTTCAAATATTTCTTTTATAATTATGACAACAATTATATCCAACCTTTCTTTGAACAAAATGTTTTAATTGTAGTTTTCTAAATATATTTTATTAAGAAAAAAATTCCAATGCATTGATACTCATAACATTAGTTGTTTAGTTACTATATTTAATAAAAAAATATTATATATAGTAACTTAATTCATTTTTAGAAGAGGTCTTACAAACATATTTTTATTATTTCTGAATAGTCTAACGTGCTTATAAAATAGCATTTATTTATATAATTTTTTTAATTATTAACAACACATACTATTTTGCAGACATAACTATTTAAACTTACAACATTCCTTTTAACCATTGAGGTTACTCAGTAAATCATGTAGATAGAGAAAATTCAATACATCGTAAAACTAAACTTACATATATAGTAATGGTGGGAGCGTAGAACCTAAAATTAATTAAAAAGCCTTCATCATTCCGTTAAGATTTATAATAAACTAAGTATTTAGTCATTCAATTATTTTTGTGATTTTATTTTGATCATTCAATTATTTCTTAAAATCATACTTAAATTTATGTTTGTATTCTATTTTAGTTACCCGTCGTTAAAAAGTTAACGATAATATTGAAGTGTCATCATAAGATAATGTCATATTATCATTGAAAAAAATAAAAAAAAAATACGTCATTAGTTCTATTTATTTTTTAACGAGAGTGACTAAAACCAAACAAAAACATAAATTTAAGCATAAATTTTAAAATTAATTGGATAATTAAAATGAAACACGAGAATAATTAAGTGACAAAATATTTAGTTGATGCTTGTGTATAATAAACTACTTGTTTTCCTTTAACTAAGAAATCATGAAAAGTACTTTTAACTTCATTTGTTTCAACTTTTGCAAAAGAGATTGCAATCTAACATAAAGAGAAAAGAATATAGATGTCTAAAAGAAAAAAGAAAAGATGTTGGATTGATTTTTATATTGAATAAGAAGAAAATGGTAAGAAAAAGATGAATCAAAATTTCTTATTTGTCTGGTCTTCACCTTCTCCCACCTATTTAGCATTAATTTTAGTCTCAGATTTTCCAGTTTTTTTTTTTTTTGCCTGGAAAAGTTATAATCTTTGATTCCTTGTGCACAGTTTATGTTTGCATTACATTGCCCTGTACCCTTTTTCTCTCTCTCCCTTTTTTTTCCTGAGAAAATTCTCCTCCATTCTTCAAACAAAGCAGCTCTCACTTTCTTTTTTATTCTCGACCTTTATTTTTAAGGGTAAACTACACCGGAGACCATCAAACTATGGTCATTAATCGATCTTGCCACCGAATTATTTTTTATCTCAATTCGAACACCAAACTTTTTAATTGAATCAATCAGACCACTCTCCGTTAAAAAAATGAACTTGATGACGTGTCCGTTAATAAAAATAGCATAATTCTATATTTGGTCCTTAATATTTACATATTCTATCAATTTAGTCACTATTTCAATTCAAATAAATAAATTTAACTATCCAATTAGAACATGACATGTGTCAATACATGATTGGAAGGTTTTATTTATAAATTTTAAATTATTTAATTAAAAGATTTTTTTAACCAATCAAGTGGTGACACGTGTCACCACTCGATTGAAATGGAAAATTAAAGAACCAATTTACGCCCCTAGGGATTCAAACAAGCATCTTTGGGGGGAGAGTAGCCAAATGCCCAAACCGTTGGGCCAAAGCTCCCAATGGTTCTAACATACAACAATTTGTATTTAACTTGTATGGTTAAAAAAATTATTTGATTAAATAAATTTCAGTTTTATTAATGGTTACAGAAGAGAATTCGGTTAATAATTTTCAAATAAATTTCTGTTCAATTAAGGAAAAATTATTTTATTTGAAAATTATTAACCGAATTTTTTCTGTAACCATTAATCAAACTGAAATTATTTGACCGTTAATCGAACTAAAATTTATTTGAAAATTATTAACCGAACCAAATTAATCGATTTTTTTTTCTTTAACATTAATCGAACCGAAATTATTTGACTGTTAATCGAACCGAAATTTATTTGAAAATTATTAACCGAATGTTTTTCTTTAACCATTAATCGAACTGAAATTATTTGACAGTTAATCGAACCGAAATTTATTTGAAAATTATTAACCGAATTTTTTTCTTTAACCATTAATCGAATCAAAATTATTTTACCGTTAATCGAACCCAAATTTATTTTATTCGGTTAATAATTTTTCAAATAAATTTCGATTTGATTAACGGTCAAATAATTTCGGTTTGATTAATGGTTAAAGAAAAAAATTGGCTGATTTGGTTCGGTTAATAATTTTCAAATAAATTTCAGTTCGATTAACGGTTAAAGAAAAATAATTTATTTTATTCGATTAATTCGATTAATAATTTTCAAATAAATTTGGGTTCGATTAACGGTTAAATAATTTTGGTTCGATTAATAGTCATTAAAATTTCGGTTCGATTAATTTTAAAGAAAAAAATTCGGTTAATTTGGTTCGGTTAATAATTTTCAAATAAATTTCAGTTCGATTAACGGTTAAAGAAAAAATAATTTATTTAAGAAAATAATTTGTTTAAGTTTTTTAGTAATTAACAAAGTGTTACAAGTCAAATACAAATTGTTGTAAGTTAGAACCATTGGTGAGCTTTGGTCCAGCGGTTTGGGCATCTGACTATTCTTCTCCAAAGGCACATGTTTGAATCCTTTGGGGCGCAAATTGGTTCTTCAATTTTTCATTTCAATCGGGGTGCTGACACGTGTCATGTTCTAATTGGATAGTTAAATTTATTTAATTGAATTAAAATAATGATTAAATTGATAGAATATGTAAATATTAAAGAACAAATATAGAATTATGCTATTTTTATTAACAGACACGGCAGCAAGTCCGTTTTTTTAACAGAGAGTGGTCTGATTGATTAAATTAAAAAGTTTGGTGATCGAATTGAGATAAAAAATAATTCGATGACAAGATCGATTAATAACCATAATTTAGCGGTCTCCCGTGTAGTTTACCCTATTTTTAACTCTCTCTCTTTCTTGTTTTTGGTGTCTGTGGGGCATGTCCTCTTCTTTTTCTTCATTGAGATCTGTTTCAAAGCAATGGGCTTTTACGAAGAAACTTGCACAAACTCTAGGACTACAAAGAATGGAAACAATTTGGAGCACAACAAGGCTTGGTTATTGGCTGAGTCTGGTGGAGGAGCTGAGTTGACTAGTACTGATCTACAATCAGTTCACTCATCTTTCAGGTTTAGTATTTGTTCTCAAGTTGAACTAGATGCCGTGACTGCAAATCCTTTGAGCTCAGCCACTGTTTTGATGCTGAATTTGGATAATGGGGTTAGTGATGATAGAGCCAAAGAATCGAAATGGAGGAGGATTGAGTCTTTAGAAAGAAGTATTTCACCAGTGAGTAACTCTTTGGTTAGATTCAACTATGGTGAAATTGTTTCAGCTACCAGAAATTTTTCCAAAGGTATGAACTTCATGGATTTGGTTTCTTTCTTGTGTTCTTCTTTAATTGTTTCCTTTTTGATTCGATTGTATTGGAAAAATGGCGGTAGAGAGAGTTTTGGGGAGAGGAGCATTGAGCTTTGTTTTCAGAGGAAGAGTTGGAGTATTGAAGACTAGTGTGGCTATTAAGAGGTTGGATAAAGAAGACAAGGAATCTGCCAAGACCTTTTGCAGAGAACCGATGATTGCTAGCTCTTTGCATCACCCTAATTGTCCCTCTTTTGGGGTTCTTCATTGATCCTGAGGAAGGCTTGTTTTTGGTGTATAAGTTTGTCTCTGGTGGAAGTTTAGAACTCCGTCTTCGTGGTAAAGTTTTCACTTTGTTTTCTCATGGGAATTTTACATGGATTTGTGATGAATTTTGAACGATTTAGGAGATGCTGTTTTGTAGATAAGAAGAATGGTGTAAAAGGACATCCCTCAACACTTCCATGGTCCGTTCCGTATAAGGTCGCCGTAGGGATCGCAGAGGCAATTGCATATCTACACAATGGAACTGAAAGATGAGTTGTTCATAGAGACATCAAGCCCTCTAACATTCTTCTTTCTGCCAAGAGAACACCCAAGGTAAGGAATCTTGGTCTCTACTTCTTAAGTAGAAAAAGGATGGAAGCCAGTCTCGTCATTTTGCAATCGATTATATGATATCTGTAATTGTAATGGTTGCAGTTGTGTAATTTCGGATTAGCAACTTGGACATCCGCTCCTTCGATTCCATTCCTCTGCAAAACTGTTAAAGGAACATTCGGTAGAGAAGCTAAAAGATCCTTTGTTCCTTTTGTTTTATTTTGCTTCATGGTATGTAGGTATTTGGCGCCCGAGTATTTCCAGCATGGAAAAGTATCTGATAAAACTGATGTTTATGCTTTCGGGGTTGCCTTGCTGGAGCTAATAACCGGAAAGAAACCAATCGAGGCAAGACGGCCTCCGGGAGTAGAGAACCTGGTCCTATGGGTAGGTTATTATACTAATTTAGATCTTACACCAAGTTTGTGAAAGTTGAAAGAATGGTTCCCCTTAACAGTCCCTAGAGCCAAAACACTACCTGCTCTTTTAACTTTAACCATTACATTTTATAAGTTTTGAACAAGCACTTAAGGTGAAACATCTCTATCATGGAACTTCTTTTGATCTATTTATTTTGTTTCTCATCTCTATCTTTATTCGAATTCATTTACGTTTTCAGCTGATATGTTCGTTCATTGCAACACGAGTAATAGTCTGCGTTTTTCAGCTGTAATGTTGAAGTTTCTTCCCATTTCCAGGCAAAACCTCTGTTGCAGAGAGGAATGGAAGCTGTTGAAGACTTACTGGACCCGAGACTTAAACGTACGTTGAAAAATTCGAGTCAAATAGCACGAACCATACAGGCTGCAGCAGCCTGCATAAGCAACGAAGAATTGCGAAGACCAAGCATCGATGAAATCATGTTGATATTGAGAGGCGGAGAAGAAGCGTTTTGTTCAAGTAGGAAGAAGTCCAATTTGTCTGGAGTTGTTGATTTTTACTCTCAGTCTCAACATTCAAAAAGTGAGATGAAGAGTCACTTGGCCTAGGCAATGGTAGGAGTTCCAGAGTTTGAGGATGATGGACACCTTTACTGTGGGTGATTGTTTCTCTTGTAATCTACCATTTTCAAGTGTGGAAAATAGGAGAAAGGGTGTGATGAAAGATGGTTCCATGTGCATACCATGATGCCCAGCCCTCTCAGCTCATGAAAACACTATTGATTTCCATTCGGATCTCATATTTATTATGATGAAAGTACGATAATAACGAATGTAAAACGATCACGAAAGAAAAAACACCATGCGGAGATTTGGAGAAAGAAAACTTGATATATAACCTTTAACTCCTTAACAACATAACCTTAGGATTTAAGCATTCATATAAATTTGTTATAATATTTATCTTATCTTTGAACTAATAGTTTGAATTTTATTTTTAAATAGGGTTTTCTATAGTTCATTTCTTAAGACTCCTTTTACTCTAATCGAACTGAAGGTACATACGAAACATGTGTGTTGGCAACCAACAACCAATTGATCTAGTATGGCGAGGCACTAGAACTTTTAAGTAATGTTAGGGGTTCGAGTCCTGACATTGTGAATGGTGAAAACTGGGTTTGGAGGATCATTCCCATAATGAACCTTTGTAGTACCCGTCATAACGTCTCCCGTGGGGATACGTTAGACTTAAAAAATTGGTTTTCGGGGATGGTGATGAAATATAATTTTGAAAACATTTTGATTTTGGAGTCGCCACCAACCTTTAAGTTAGGTAGGTTGGAAACCTTAAATGACAAAAAATAGTATGTGTTTTACAAAGATCATTTTAAGAGTTCAGAAGTCGATTACATATGGGGAAGGGTGAACACCCCCACAACACCCAAATTTTGGTACCTAAACGATTATATGTTGTTTAAATATTGTGAATTACAAACTTTGAAAATATATTTAAATTGTGATCATTTTAGAAAAATTTAAAGGGATATGGTTTTTTTACGAACTATCCTCGAAAACTCCTTGCTAGTTTGTTAAGGGGCATTTTTATGGATTCTTCATACAAAATAATATTACCCTAAATTTTTAAATACAACAAATATATAAAATAGAGAAAGAAAACAAATTCGTTTAAAAATAGAAGATATTATTTTATTCGAACAATTCTTAGAACCACACCCCTTGTCAGTTAGGGGGCGTTTCCATAAATTCCTCGTATAAAATAATATTAAAAAATATTCAACTAGCAAGAATTTTACAAAAATATAAATGAATGATTAAAATAATAAATATGATAACTTAAGGGATTAAACTATAAAACTAACAAGATATTAAGGCATTATTGCAAATTAACTAAATAATAAAGCAAATATACAAGAACCAAATATTGCAAGCACTGGCAGTGTAATAAACCCTTAAGTTTGGGACCAAAATGAAATAATTCATTATTACAGGTCAAAAATTAAAACAATAAGAAATGTACAACTTATAGTGACCAAAATGTAACATGCACCGAACATAGGGGCAAACTCAGAAACTTTTCATAGTATATAATCATGGATTAGAATTACATTTTTACATATTCGAAGACCCATTCGATTAATTTACCCAAATAACATAACATATACATTTAGTGACTAAAACATAAATCCAGTAAAATAAAGAGCTTGAAACATAAAATGAAAACCCACGTTTCAAATTAAAAAACATAAAACCTAAAAAGAGCCCTCATGCAGTTTAGACATGCGCTAACAGGAGAAACCCTATTCCCCTCAAAACTACATCATTTTGGGGCACATAAATACCCATTTATAGGGTTTGAGAGTAACCTAGCTTTTCCATTTTCTCTGTAGCCGTTCGATCCCCTCTTTTTTCTCTCATTTTCTTTTCTTTTCTTTTATTTGTTTTACTAAAACCAATCGGTGGCAATAAACAACCGTGGCCACCATCGTGTAGAGCCCTGATTTGGGCCCCTTTCACCCCCTAACACTTTATATTCCCCTCAACCCTTCAAAAAAAGCAAATATTTTAAACAACTCGCCCCCCTAAAAACCTAAAAAAAATTGATACCCCACAATGCAGAAGATCGAAGCTTTACCTTCGATAACAAAGCTTTTTGGCTCCGATGAGGTGAACGACAGCTGAATCTTACCAAATGTATGTTTTTTTCGATTGTTTTCTGTGTTTTTTTTATTTTTTTTGTTTCCTCTATTTCTCTCCCCAAAAACCGAATGAATATCCTACTTTCTTCTCTGCTTTTAATCTTTGATATCTTTAGTTGAAGCTATAAAAATGAGGGAAATAATTCCCCTATATCTCCATTAATTTTCCCTGATTTTTCGAGATTTTTCTTGAGTTTTCTAATGGGTTTGTTGACTTGGTGATTTGGTTGTCACTGTTGGCTGAGATGATGACGTCCGAGCGGTGGAATGGCGGCTATCGGCTGAGGAGATCAAACGATTGGAACAGTGGCAGCGGTGGGAGGCATGGACTGGCTACGATTGTAGCAGTGGGATATCTATTAGGGTTTTGAAACCCTAATTTTAATTGGGTCGGGTCTTACTGAAGTCGGGTTGGATCTTGGTTGTTGGGCTTCAGGTGGGCTTGAATGATTGTAATTGGGTCTGGGGCTATTTGTAATTTGGGTCTACAAAAAAGTGTAATATGTAAATTAATAATAATAATAATAATAATAATAATAATAATAATAAAATGAGAACCCATATAAAAACGGGTATCTACAGCTGCCCCTCTTTGCACATTCTTGTGTTAACAAGAATAGGGCAAAGACGAAAAGACAACAAGTTTTTGTCTAGTTTTCTCTTTGGTTTTGAAATTGGATATGTTTGTTGTAGGGGACAACACGGCTCATACGTGATGAAGAGTTCTGGTCATCTAAGGGTGACACGGCTCCTACGGGATAAGGATATCTGGTCGGTGGATGACACGGTTCCTACGCGATGAGGACGACAAGCCATCTTTAGAGAGGGTGATAATATGATTCCTACGCGATAAAGACGGCTGGTTAACTAGGGGTGACACATCTCCTACGTGATGAGGAGATCTGGGCGGTGGATAACACAGTTTCTAAATGATGAGGATGACAGGTCATCTTTAGGGATGATAACACGGTTCCTACGTGATGAGGATGGTTGGTTATCTGAGGTTGACACGGCTCCTACGTGATGAAGAGGTCTGGTCAGTGGATGACACGGTTTCTACATGATGAGGAAGGTAGGCTATCTTTAGGGATGATAACATGGTTCCTACATGATGAGGACGACTGGTTATCTAGGGGTGACACGGCTCCTACGTGATGAGGAGGTCTGGTCGGTGGATGACATGGTTTCTACGCGATGAAGATGGCAAACCATCTTTAAGGATTTGTTTCAAGGGAAACAGACTCAAGGATGATTGTTTCAAGAGAAACTGTGTCAAGAGAGACAAAATTCGTTTCAAGGGAAACGACTCAAAGATGATTGTTTCAAGAGAAACTGTCTCAAGAGAGACAAAATTCGTTTCAAGGGAAACGACTAAAAGATTTGTGTTTCAAGAGAGACAATTTTTTTAAGGGAAACAGACTCAAAGACGGTTTTGTTTCAAGAAAAATTGTCTTAAGAGAGACAAAATTTGTTTTAAGAGAAAAAGACTCAAATATTTTTGTTTCAAGGGAAACAATTTCAAATTTTTTATTTTGAGGAAAAACTGTCTCAAGCGAGATGAATCTGCTTTGAAAGAAACAATCTCAAGTGATATTAATTTTGTTTCAAGTAAAACAAACTTTGGAATTTGTATTCCGAGAGAAATTGTCTCAAGGGAGACAAAATTTGTTTTGAGAAAAATTGTCTCAAGCGAGACAAAATTTGTTTTTAAGAAAAATCGTCTCTAGCGAGACGATACTTTGTTTCAAGAGAAACAACATCAAAGGAGACATATAGTCTGCTTGTTCCTGCATGTTGAGGAGATTTAACTTCCTTTAAAAGATCTGATCATTCACTTTAGGATGTTGAATCTTTAGATGACATTGCTTCTTCAAGCTAGAGACATTTGGTCATTTCCGAACCTTTATTTCTTGAAAAATCAATGATGCATTTATGGATGATTATCTTGGATATTTATGGGTGTCATGATGAAGTTTATTTGATGTGTTTGATTTGATGAATTATTGAGTTTGTCCTCAAGAGAGGGGAAATGTCATTAATGCATATGATGATGAATGTTTGATGTAAATATGCAAATTTCATGTATCATGTATGTATGTGTTGATGTAAGTTTGTATTTATGTATGATTTCTCGGTCTGGAAGGAGAATGTTTGCAAGAGCAGTCTTCACTCTATCCTTGATTCAGTTTGTCTTTATTTCCACCAGGGTGTACTTTTGCAAACCTCAACCTGAGACAATTTGTTTTCCCTGCCCCATAAAATTTTACCCCAGCTTCGATCTTGAGCTTCGAAGAGATATTCGTTGAATTCCAAGATACTTCCATAGAACTTATCTTGTTTGAAAATGCTTTTCGTCTTTTGAATTTTCAAAATTTTGAAAAATATCAAAAGGAATTTTGAAAAATATTGCTTCATTCTAGGTTTCACAATTGAAGTAATTCATAAAACAGGAGTTCATTGGATATCAAAAGAATCAACTGCTCTTTTAATCTTTGATAGCTACAAATCTTTGACAAATACCAATATCGAAAGGTTGGTTTAGAGGTTGGCTACCTAAATTTTAAGGTTCATTTTATCGATTTGTCCTCGGTCATTCTGAAGATTATGGCATGCCCCTCTTTCTTGGTATGGCATTTTGATCGGAGGCGAACAAAAATGTCGCAACTAGCATAGTCAATTGCTAGACTCTTTAGAATAGTTTTGTTTCAGTTCTCTAAAATCTTCTATTTGTTCAAGCTTCGTAGACTCCTCTAGCCAAGATAGTGCAGAAATATCGGTCTAAAAATGAGATTTTTGAGTGCTCGTGTGAAATTAACTATAATAGGTGTTCCTCAACTCCTTTAGTCCATATTCACCGAAACTCCTTATTTAGTAAATTTGATTTAACTTGCCATTGTTTGGCTAGCTGAATTCAGCTTTATTGTACATATATTTTATAATTGCCTTTATTTGGTTAACTGAAGGATTTATGTCGTCACAAAGTCTTCGACTTGACAATCACAGTTGACAAACACCGAATTGCCAAGTATCCGATCAATGTCATGGTTTGAATGTAATCTATTCATAAAGCCAGGGCTTTCGAGTTTCTTCTATAACCAATTGCTTTAGCGGAATAGCTCAGCTTTATTGTATACATATATAATATTCTGGGTATACAGATTCCATTTCTTAAGCTTGTCAAGGAAAACCTATTATAGTCCATATGTTGTTGAAGGTCAGAAAATCTCATTGTTAGAGTTTAATTTCCAAGCAACTAACCTAAACTAGATTCATCTACTTGAACATTCCATCTACGAAGATCATGATCATCATTGAACGTCATTAACAGAAGTAGAAACCAATTAGTTTTTCAATATCATATGCTAGTTACCCCATTTTATCCGCTCCTAACACATACCTGAATGCCAAGCTTCTGATTGGTTGTACATGCGAGGAGAAAACTAGACCAGTCCCTTTAAGAGAATGATATGTATTTTTGGAGTAGGATTAGGGGTTCTTATTTTACAGGGTTCAATCTTGTCATTTGTCAAAGATTTATAACCTCAATTATTAAAAGTCTTTTAATTAAAATAATATTCAAGGAATTTCAAGATTAAAATTTACTCATTACTCACTTCCTCAGAATTAAGCATTTTATTTAAAATGTTTAAATATCAAGTGACTTCCAAACATTTAATCATGGATATAAAAACAAGTTCAAACAAGATGACATGCATGAGAATGCAATAAAAACTCCTGATGGATGCCCTAGTCGACTCCCGATCAGAATGTCCCATCACATATTGAACGTCAATGCCCCTAAATCAATCAGATCTTAGATCTTGCGCTTCAATGCCCCACAGTTCTCAGTGGTGTGTCCTGAGCTCCCAATGTGATAGTTGCATATGGTGTTTATATCATGACATTTAGGATATGGGGTCTCTCTTGATTTGGATTGAACTGGAGTCACAAGATTCTTCTCAACTAGCGTTGGGAGCAATTCATCATATGTTATTGGGATTTGATCAATGCGAGTCTTTTCATGGAAGACATTATGAGGTTTGGTCCCCATATTAGCTATATAAGATCCAATCGTGTTAATCTCAGATCCTTCAACAATGTCAGTACTGCTAGTGCCTTCTATCTGGCCATTCTTGATAGATCTTTCGATCATTTATCCACACATGATGATGTCAGAGAAAATCTTAGTGGTAACCCCTATCATGTGGTTGATATATGTAGACTTCAATGTATCGATGAATAGAGCGATGAACTCTCTTTCAATCATTTGTAGATGCACTTGAGATGCAACATCTCTCCATCGTTGAGCATATTTTCGAAAACTTTTATCACTCCTCATCTCCATATTTTGTAGCTTTTTTCGATCAGGGGCCATATCAATCATGTGTTTGTATTGACCCAAAAATGCACGAACCAAATCCTTCCAGGAGCGGACTTGAGTACGACTTAGTTAATTATACCACTTAGAAGCGGGTCCAATCAAACTGTCTTGGAAACAGTGGATCAACGTCTGATCACTATTGGTATATCCAGTCATCCTTCGAACAAACATCTTGAGATGGGCATTAGGGTAATTGGTTCCATTGTACTTTTCAAAGTCGGGCATCTTGAATTTAGGCAGAAGTACCAAGTCAGGAAATAAGACTACTTCGGTTGTATCCATTTCATTGTGGGAGCTCTGTCCTCTCATTCCTTTGAAGGTCTCTCTGTACCATTGTTTTAAGTTCTCAGGGATCTCATTCTTGGCTCTTCTCGTCACCTTAGGAACGAATATGTTATGATAGTAGAATTACCCCAAGGATTTAACACAGTTGTATGAGTTTTAGTGGCGGAGAAGCCTGTTTGGTGGCTAGAAAGCTTGTGGGGTGAGATAAGTATCGGTGGATTAGCATGGACCATCACACATTCAGAGGTTTCCATAGTCGATGAAATCTTCTCTTTGTCTCTTTCTTGGTTGAGCCTAATCAGTTTGGCCATAAGTTGATCGACCAAGTCATTTTGGTTTTACAAGATACGATCCATGGTGGCTTTTGTGCATGCTCCATTTTAGCTTCCTACTCTACTTGCATCTTTTGCAAACTCTCTTCCAATTCTTTCTTCAATTTCTCAAATTTTGCTTCCATTCTCAATATTGTGTGAACGAAGTTATATAGTTCGAAGCACTTTCTCAGAGTCATCCACGATATAAACCCATGATTCCATGATTAATGCATGTAAAAATGCTTCATTGAATGCCATGCAGAATGCGGATATGCAAATGTAGATGCAAAAAATGTGAAAATGTTTAAATAAACGCAGTGCATAATGTAAATTCAAAAGGTATCGATTTCCAAAAGTAACCATTCTTAGAAAGAGTTCCATTCATCCAAAAGAGTTTTCATCTTTACAAGAGAAATCAATCTACAAATGCAGTTTGGCCCTTTTATTTAGCTCCCTAATCTCATTCATGATCCCAACCACTTTCTCTTCATTCTAGAAATGACTCTGAATCCAGAAGGTGAGTAGTTGAGCGAAGCCTCTGAATCGACTTCCATCCAATCTACGACAATTATTTAATGATCGAAAGGTCTCTATCAAGACAGCCGGTGCAAGATTTATACCTCACTCCAATCTGTCAAAGAAATCTTCGTGAGACAATGCCACCGAAAAACACACTTTCTCCCTTTTGTTGGATGTGCTTTACTATCCAATCTTCAACTCTACTCATAATCTTCATAAGCTTGCTTTTGAAGGATTAGACTTTCGAAAGTCTGGAATGAATTCTATCCACTTGAAGGCTTTCGAAGTTAAATAGAGCAATATGCTATTCTATTGCTGGTGTCAAATCTTTTCTATTGAAAGTGAAGCAGTGGTATGCAAGATTCCAGAATCGGACCAAAGCTTTAAGCAAATGTTCATCTATCTTTACATAAGGGAGGTAGGCTATGTTGCCATGTTTCGTGTGAAACGTCTCCTTGGTAAGTACTTCCCAAATCTCTATCAGCTCTTGTAGATTATTCTTATTGAAATTGACATGGACATCTGTGATACATAATCCCCCAGGCAAACTGTCTCCTTTCACCCTTTGTGTTTCTTCAGACTAAACTTGGACAGTCGGATTGGGTTATTCCTTGATATGAAAACTCTTTTCCATTTTAATGGTCTCTCTTCTACTATGATGATTACTTGGTTAATCAACACCTTTCTTTTATTTATGATGATTATGAAAAATGCCAAATAAAAAACAATCAAACATAGAAAATATGTCAATATAAAAAAATCAAATATCAAGCAAATATTATTGAAAGGTAATTGCAACACCTACCCACATGCTTTTCTAGTGTTCACATGCTTTATTTGGAAAATAAAATAATGTGAGTAAAGAAACAGAGGAGTGTCGTTTCTCCTTTGTGTACACTTATTCGGGTACCTAACAACGGACAGAGTTTGGACATGAATTTTATTAGGGTGGGTTACTAGGGCTCACTATATGTATGATTTCAACACTATAAGGAAAAGGGTATTCGAATTATCCTTGTTGGTGCCTACTTAGGCTGCCAAACCCTTAATCCTATCCCATTACATGCTCGTACGGATCGAGTTCAATTCGAGAGGATACATTCCCTTGTGTCCATGCGGAGAAATAATTTATCTCACATAGACATAAGGTATATGAACCCCAAAGGTTACTTGATAAAACTCATACGGAGAAACAAATTATCTCACGTAGGCTAAGCTTTCGCCTCAACTTAAAAGGGACAAAGCTCGTAAGTGAGCTTATTGAATGTAAATGCACGTGTTGTGTGTGAGGAGAAACTCACAAACCCTTAAAATACGATAAAAAAAACGACACTCATAATTTCCAAAATCTGTTAAAATCTGAAAATCACTAAAATCAATTAGTTAAAAATTAAATAATGTATAATATGTTGAAACTCAACATAAATAAAAGGATCATAAATTAAATACAATTTAATTTTGTAATTCCCAAAAATAAAAATAACTTATAATCGTTTATGGCTTGACTCTCTAATTCCCCAGCGGAGTCACCAGGGTGTCATAACGTTTCCCGTGGGGACCTGTTAGACTTAAAAAAAATAGTTTGGGGTTGAAAATAATTTAAGTTAGGTAGGTTGGAAACCTTAAATGACAAAAAATGATATGTTTTTGACCAAAGATTCATTTTTAAGAGTTTGGGAGTCTATTACTTGTGGGGAAGGGTGAGCACCCCCACGATGCTCAAATTTTGGTACCTAAACGATTATATGTTGTTTAAATATTAGGAATTACAAACTTTGAAAATATATTTAAATTGTGATCCTTTTAGAAAAATTAAAAGGGATATGATTTTTTTATGAACAATCCTAGAAAATACCTTCCTAGTTAGTTAAGGGGCATTTTTATCGATTCCTTGTACAAAATAATATTACCCTAAATTTTAAATACAACAAATATATAAAATAGAGAAAAAAACAAATTCTTTTAAAAATAAAAGATATTATTTTATTCAAACAATTCTTAGAAATACGCTCCTTGTCAGTTAAGGGGCGTTTTCATAAATTCATCGTATAAAATAATATTTGAAAATATTACAATTAGCAAGAATTTCACAAAAATATAAATGATTATTAAAATAATAAATATGATAACTTTAGGGATTAAACTATAAACCTAACAAGATATTAAGGTATTATTGCAAATTAACTAAATAATAAAGCAAATATACAATAATCAAATATTGCAAGCACCGACAATGTAATAAACCCTTAAGTTCGGGACCAGAATGAAATAATTCATTATTACGGGTCAAAAATTAAAACAATAAGAAATTTACAAATTATGGTGACCAAAATGTAACATGCACTGAACATAGGGGCAAACTCAAAAGCTTTTCATAATATATAATCATGGATTAAAATTTCATTTTTTTTACATATTCAAAGACCCATTCGAGTAATTTACTCAAATAACATAACCTATACATTCAGTGACTAAAACATAAATCTAGTAAAATAAGGAGCTTGAAACATAAACTGAAATCCCACGTTCAGTGACCAAATTAAAAAAACATAAAACCCAAAAAGAGCCTCATGCAGTTTACCCACGCATTAACAGGGGAAACCCTAATCCCCTTAAAACTACATCATTTTGGCACCACATAAATACACATTTATAGGGTTTGAGAGTAACCTAGCATTCCCATTTTCTCTGTAGTCGTTCGGCCCCCTCATTTTTCTCTCATTTTCTTTTCCTTTTTTTATTTGTTTTGCTAAAACCAATCGGTGGCCACAAACCACTGTGGCCACCACTGTGTAGAGCCCCGATTTGGGCCCCTTTCACCCCTAACACTTCCTATTCCCCTCAACCCTTCAAAAAAACCAAGATTTTAAACAACTCGTCCCCTAAAAAAATTGAGACCCCACAATGCAAAAGATCGAAGCTTTACCTCCGATAACAAAGCTTTTTGGCTCCGGTGAAGTGAATGACGACTGGATCTTACCAAAGGTATGTTTTTTCTATTGTTTTCTGTGTTTTTTTTCTATTTCCTCTATTTCTCTCCCCAAAAACCGAATGAATATCCTTCTTTCTTCTTTGGTTTTTATCTTTGATATCCTTAGCTGAAGCTAGAAAAATGAGGGCAATAATTCCCCTATGTCTCCATTAATTTTCCCTGATTTTTCGGGATTTTTCTTGAGATTTCTAATGGGTTTGTTGACTTGGTGATTTGGTTGTCACTGTTGGCTGAGATGATGATATCCGAGCGGTGGAATGGCGATTGTCGGCTGACGAGATCAAACGGTTGGAACAGTGGCGGCGGTGGGAGGTGTAAACTGGCTGCGGTGGCGTGGCGGAATATATATTAGGGTTTTGAAACCCTAATTTTAATCGGGTCAGGTCTTGTTGAAGTCGGGTCGGATCTTAGTTGTTGGGCTTCTGGTGGGCTTGAATGATTGTAATTGGGTCTGGGGCTATTTGTAATCCGGGTCTGCAAAAAAGTGTAATATGTAAATTAATAATAATATAAATAATAATAAATAATATTAATAATAATAATAAAACGAGAACCTAGATAAAAACGGGTGTCTACAACCTGATCTGAATTATTCAATCAAAAATTGAAAACCAATTGTTATAAAAAAAATGTTTGTCGGCACAAATACTATTATATCTCTTAGTCACTTTGACGTTCGATAGTAAAAGAGAATTAATATTCTTCTTTAAAAATTTGGGTTATTATCTTTTAACCATCACAAATTGTTAAGAAAAGAAAACACAAATAATTTCTTATCATTAACAAGGAAATGGAAAAAGATCATGTTGAATCCTTTGGAAGATTGAATCTCCCAATGGTAAGGCGAAAAAATCACCATTCATGCATATCAACACATAGGTTAGTATGAACAACCATGTTAAAGCAAGGGAATTACTAACTTAATTAACATTTTTAGCACAAATTTTCAGTACTAAAACAATGTTTTAATTGTTAAAATGTTATGACGGCTAGTTATAGCATTTAAGATGTAATGATTCGAATTTTTGAGTTATCATATGAGAATTGATTTGGAAGATCTATAAATCGATACGAGAGTATGATTAAATTTTTTAGATAAAGTATGTGGCTGATCGAGAGAGAATTGTGCCTAATTAATTATAAAAGAAACATGCTTGAATTGAGATCAAATAGAGAAGGATTAAAAGGGTAAATAAACCATTAAAAGAATCATGTACAATTCCCCCTTGATTTTAAAAATAAATTTTACATGTAACAACATCCCATTGGGTCATATCAAATATTTTATGATCAATAGTGATGGGTTAAAAGGGTTATTAGAATGTTAGAAATCAAAGTTATCAAACTCTTTGAAACCTGAACAGAACTTAACTTTTTTTTTTTCATCTATGGTTGATAAATGACGATATCGATATTGATGTTGGTTGTCGTCGATATTTCTTATTTTTTTTCTTTTTTATTTTACATATTTATTTTTCATAACTCTGTCTTTATTGCTCATTTTCCTCTGTATTTTGCCATGTTTTCGATCGTTTGGTTGTTATTTTCGTTTATCTTTTTTCTTAGGGATGAATTTGACATCCCACGACTTATCGAGATGATGCTTATTTGTTATCTTACTAATCTTCCTGCTTTGGACCCTCAGATTTAGATACACTATATGTGTTCGTAGATAGTTTTCTCACGTCACTTTATTCTGATTTGTGATATTTTACGATTTTTCAGTAATTTGATCTAATTTTTTGGTTCGTTTGCCAATGCAATCAGATATGTTCGTATCTATCTTTTGTTTGAGTTTTTTTGTTAGTTTTATTTAACTTTTTCCTTGTATGGTCTTTATATGATCTTTATATGATCTTAAGTAACTAGTTTCTTGTGTTAATGGTTATAGAAAAATATCCTTATTATGTATTTAGTTTATGATTATAATTATAAAGCTTCATCTCAATTCTCAATATTTTTCCATTTTTAGTAAAATTAGAGGCTTCTATATAAAAAAATTATTAGAAAACTTCCATAAATTTAGAAAACCAATCACTAAGATAATAAATTCAGCATATATATATATATATTCCATAAATTTAGAAAACCAATCACTAAGATAATAAATTCAGCATATATATATATATATATATATATATATATATTCCTTATTATATGTTTAGTTTATGATTATAAATTTTTATTATAATTCGGAATATTCTTCTCTTTTTTAATAAAATTAGAAACTTTTATAAAAAAATTGAGTTATTAGAAACTTCTATAATTTCAGCAAAATTACGTAAAACAATCACTAAGACTATAAATTCAGTCAAAATCTACTTACACAATGTAAATCTCTTTAGTTTTACACATATTTAAGACAGTTGGATGAGTAAAAATAGAAGGTTGAGATTGACTCATTGTTTTTTTAGAGAATATATTCTCATTTCCTATTATTAATCTCAATCATTTATTTTCACTCATCTAACAGTCCTAAATCTATGCAAAACTAAAAGAGTTTTACATTGTGTAACAAAATCTTATCATATACTAAAATAAAACAAAAAGTAAACGTTAGATATGATTTTGAAAAAATGAAAGTTTAGGTATTAAAATGGAACAAAACTGATAGTTTATGTACTAAACGCGTAGTTTACCCTATATATATTTGATTAATCTGGGATAAATACAAGATAATATTTGTTTAAAGATAACTTTTAATCACTTGGCATTAAACGTTCTTACTGTGACATTCCTAATGTTTGAACCTGAAATAATTAATCTAAGCTAAATTCATGTTTGAATGTCCATGAAACACCCACATTTCAGAGAAAATAAAAATTAAATTCCAAGTAGGTAATTAAATCCCTCTAGAACCAGGAACGTCAATCCGTTCCAACCGAAGCTCAACTTCACCAGTCTCCACGTTTCTCAGCCTCAAGAACATGTCTTGAACAATTTTCCCCTTGCTCCAAACGATGCAACTCTCTTGTGACAGACAGTTCTGCCTGCTTGGCTGAACCTTGCTGATTATAGTTCCGTCATTCAGATCCTGTAGACGCATCTTTACTGCAATTAAAAATGACATGATCTCGAACTCCGCATCCCCCATCTTATCATCTACGAACGTATCTCTATCATACACCGCCAGCAAATATTCATTTAGAACGAAAACAGATTATCCTTAGAAAATAAATAAAGTATTTAAAATATACGAGAATTTAAAATTTTTGCTCATAAGAAGTCTTGTGAATCACTAATGAAGAACACCTACGAGCTTAACGGGAAGAGTTGGGTCGTTAACGGAAAGAGTTAGGTCGTCGTTCCACTCTGGATTCACATTTCTCTTTACCACGCAGGTTTTTAATTTCCGCAACACAATCAATTTCCAAAAAGATTAGGAATCATGAACAATGATAGATTCATAATCAAATATTTTTGGATCCACTACTGATTAGAGGAGTCAAAGGCGAGAATCTATGAAAAGCAGAGAAAACCCAGAAATGACCTGTTTTCCCATCTTGATAACAACGTGAGGATCGCTGCTTACAACATCTTTGACAGCAAGATTCACCCCTCTATTCACATGAATTCTCAACAATCCCATCAAATTCTCCATTTCTGGCTCAACTTTGTTTCCAAGGAAGAAGAAAACCTTTGGCTGCTGGTGGTTGAAGAAAGAAACACTGAATATAAAGCTTGAATAACAGGCTTGTCAGATTAAATATATTTACATATATAGATGTATATATTTTGGTAACTTCAATGAGAAGTGAGCAATAACTATTTGGAAAAGGCATAATGTCAAAATTAGTACACAATGTTTACTAAAATGATTATTTTATCTTCTATTTTATTTTTTGAAGTATTTTAACTCTTAACATTTTATTTTAGGGTAAAAATACCTCTAATATCTGATAGAATAATCACTTTGTCACATATTCTTTTTTAGAGGGCATTTTAGCCCTCAACGTTTCATTTTAGGTTAAAAATGCTCATACTTTAGAGCGTTAATTGTGTGTTAACTAATGATTTCCATCTATAGAGTAAGTTATTTTACCCAAAGTGAAACATTATGGGTCAAAATACTCTAAAAAAATGAATATGGGTCGAAATGACCATTTTAATAAATATCGGGGACTATTTTTGACATTATGCCTTTGGAAAATCATTTTATAGTAATCACGCGCTAATTATTAAATTTATTTATTTACGTTATATATTGATTCATTTAATTAAACACAACTTGCAAAAAATAGGAATGGCAACGGGTTGGGTTAGGTTCAGGGCAGGTTTTGCTTTCCCCGTCCCCGAACCCGAAATAAATCTCCATCCCCGACCCTGACAGGTTTTTTATCGGGGCGCCCCGTCGGAGATTTTTTTCCCCGTCCCCGAACCCGACCCGAAATATTATACCTAAACCCGAACCCAAACCCGAAATTATTTTTTATATAATTAATATAAAAATATAAAATATTATATATATAATTAATATAAAAAATAAAAAATATTATATATATATATAATCGGGGCGGGGATACCTTTCCCGAACCCGAACCCGACCCGAAAAAATCCCCAAAAAAAATCTCCGAACCCGAACCCGATATCATTCAACCCGACCCGACCCGAACTTGATCGGATTTCGAATTTTCCCGTCGGGTTCTGGTCATACTGCCATCCCTAGCAAAAAAAAAAGGAAAAGGGCATTGTCACATTGTTTGACTTGTGCCAATCAAGAACATATTTATATTTATTTATTAAATGAATCAAATTAGAATATAATGTGTTTATTATAGGTGTTTTTATTATTTTCATAAATTATTTAAAATATGTTTATTTTCTATCAGAATATAACTAACAATAAGTCAATACTATTTCTTTATATTTTGTTTTATTTATATTATAATCAATACATTTATATCCTATTTTGATGAATTATTAAAAATGTGTTTATTTTCTGGCGTTTTTCCTGAAAAATCATCTTTTTAATTTAATATTTTTGATCAGGCACCGGTCAGACTATATTTCTCGATCTAACACCCTTTGCAGTAAGACGTGCCCCTGCAGCTCGCTATACGCTGATTTGGCACCACGTGGGGTAAGGCGCGCCCCTGAGGCGATCCTTATGCTGACATGGATACATGTGTGTATGGCGCGGGGCAGGAGCCGCGCCATACGCCACGCAAGATATAGTGCGGGGAAGGGGCCGCGCCATTCAATTATCTCAATTATCAAACATGCATAATGCAAGGCGCGGTGCAAGGATCGCGCCTTGCATTATTTTCTCAAACTTCTCGGCTTTAAGACATCCTCTCTCGGCTATAAATAGCCGTCTCCCGTAAACTCTCTCACCAACAATCTTTTGAATCAGTAAATAACATCCGACAATCATCTTATATTTGATTTAGAAGTTTGCTCGATCTTTCGTTATAAGGTAATTTTGTTATAATATTTATTTTATAGTTATATATGATTATTTGAAAAAATATTATACTAATTGTTTTCAATTAATTTCTGTGTTTGTAGAATTAGAAAGTGGGAGCATACGTCGAAATATTTTTGCGGTGCAGGTAATAATATAAAAGTATATTATTTAAAATATTTACGTTTATGTGTAAAAAATTTATTCTGTTATATTTTTGGTCATATATTATTTATTTAATCAAGTTTGTTTCAGTTGTTTTTTTGCAGATATAATATTGTTGCACTTTTAAACTCTAAGAATGACGCGACTTTCAGCTATTGTTTATTATGATGGAGAAATTCAAGAAGATGAAACCGGCGTTATTTTCGTATCAAATGAGCGTGTTAAAATATTATTCAAGAGAAACATAACTCTTGAGGAGCTGATAACGAAGATTTTGAGAAAGATTCATGTTGAAAGTAGTAGAAGAATGTCGTCGTTGCAGTATAGATTTCCAACATCATTGTTTCCATTAATTTATACAGCGTTAGAACTATCGAACAATGATGATGTTGAAATGATGGCTGATTCTCAAAGTAATTATTCAGACGGCGATATTGAGATGTATGCAAAGTTTGTTCAAGTGCGTGCTGTTCGGGGTCAACCATTAAACTCACACTATGGGCTGGCTGAACAAGTTGACAGTCCGACTACAGTAATATGTAATGATTTTAATGTCATAATAGGAAATCTACATCATGGTGCCGACACATCAACTTCAATGGGAAGACATTCATCCGCAACTCCTTACGATATGTACCGAGGTGGGTCCACGAACAATCCGTATGGCAAAATCGCATCCAGTTCGAGGGGAATGCATTCATCTGCAAATTTCTTTGACCTTAATATAGAGATGACATCGACACAACAATCTGCGCAGTTTCCATTTGACACGATGACTTCAAGCTCCAGGGGAAGACATTCGACTGCGAGCTTTTTCGATCTCAATCCAGATATGCCTTCTAGTTCAAGGGGAAGGCGTGTCAGTAGTAGGTTCTTCGACCTAATTGTGGAGAGCATGGAGGAACCATCATCTCTACCAGAAAGAACCGCTTCGTGAGCCTGGTGCTGAGACTGAACTATTCATTCACCCAAAATCACCGCAATTCAACTCCGATGGTGATGATGATGTAGATGAAGTTCCAGCAATTGTGGCACAAATTGACCATCCAACACACATGTATGAAGCTGATTATGATGCAATGTACGGGCCAGAATTTACGGATATACCTCATCTCGGTGACTATGGATATTACTAATCAATAAATAATGGTGAGTTATCTTTAGGTATGGAGTTTTCAAGCAAGGAAGAAGCGATTATAGCTATAAAAAATTACAATATCCGTAATTCTGTTTAGTCCAGAGTCGACCGCTCCATGACCGAAAAATATGTATGCTACTGTGTCCGACGCGAAAACGGATGCAATTGGATGGTTCCCGTATCGAAGAGGAAGAGAAAAAACAACAGATGAGAACTAATAGTATACAACACATGTCAGAATCACAGGTAAGACGCGACCCCTGCCCCGCGCTATACTTTTAATTACCAACCTGTCCCGCGCCATACACACGTGTATCCATGTCAATATAAGGCGCGTCGCAGGGGACACGCCTTACCCCACGTGACGCCAAATCAACGTATAACGCGACAGAGGACGCGCCTTACTGTAAAGGAAGTTAAATGAGGAACCTGATCAAAAATATTAAATTAAAAAAATAATTCTTCGGAAAAACCGCCTTATTTTCTATCATAATATATTTAGAATTTTTTTTATGTCATAAACTTCACAGTTCCAGCAAAAGATGAACAGCACGAGATTTCTCTGCAGCAATGGCATCGTTTCATACACTTCCGAGGTGCCTCCCGTCGCCACTTTTCTCGAGTCACTTCCAGGTACCATAATCTAAATTATTCCTTTTCCCCCCAAAATTTTTAATCAAAATCTTATTGAAGAAGGAACTTATTGAAATTAATTCCATTTTTAAAAACTCTCAGGAGCTTACACAACAACTAGAACACACGAAAATGGAACCACCCTTTTGTTTTGGGAAAGGCATTTAAAAAGACTGTCAACTTCTGCGAGAATTCTACTAAATTCAAACCCAGAACTCATATTCAAGGCAAACAAGAAAAATCCATTGCTTTTTCCTCCTTTATCAATCTCTTCATCGTTGAAATGGGAGAAAGGGATTCAGTCATTGGTTAGTAATTCACTGAACCAAGTTTTACCCATTGCTCTGGAAGAGAGAGCTACTGGGGAGGAGTTAGTGGTTACTGCCCTTGTTTCTGGGGATTTGGAGAAGCTGAAGGCAATGAAAAATGTTGGTAATGATGATGGAGTTTTTCAGTTTCTTGATGTTCATTTGCATATTGGAAGCTATGTTCCTCCTGTGTTTGGGATTGAAGAAAATGGGGCACATTTGGCTTTGGTTGGTCGTGGAAGGGATATTTCAAATGTAAAGTATTCGGATTGGGTAAGGTTAGAATTGCTGGCAGTTCTTGTATTTGTGCTGTATTAATAAATAGTATAGTAATTGCTTCTAAAATATTATATGTTATTATAAGTTTTCTAACGTGAATAATTCATATTAAAATGGAGGTGGAAGAAAAACTTAGATTTTGACTTATTTAATCCGTATTGGATTTGTTTGGTATTTCTTTTATATATATAGGATGTTTTAATTTGAAAACTTGGCACTCTGTGTAGGTTACGGAAGCCATTGGAGATATTGAGGACACATTCAGTGACTGAACTCTTGTTGTCAAATGATGGTGATCGAATTCTTGAGGGATGCATTACAAACTTCTTTGTCATTTGCCAAAGGGTAAGTACTTAAGAACTCAGAATCTACACTTGGAATGGCTAGTCTTGATACATAAATGATATTCTGACTCTTTTTATCTTGAAGTGTTCAGATTGACACTCGGGTTTGAGGCATATCCAAATAATAAGCATCAGGGACATGGCCCTTTGAATACATGGAAAATATTAAAAAAATTGCATATACCCATTTTCCGACATTCATTCGAGTCTTAGTAGCATAGCTTGAAAGTTGGAACCTTGTTTTTTACAATTTTCATTTTTCTTAAAAGTATTTATGTTTGAGATCTGTGTGCAATGGATATTCAGATATGAATGTGAAGATATGATTTGAATTCTTCAAATACATAAAAAAACTTAGAAAAAAACACCATGTCACATACATATTTGTATACAACACTTTTACTTGAGTTTAAGTAACTTAGGTCTTGAGAATCTAAGATTGTCAGTCTGGCTAAATTGTAGGAAAATATTGATTTTCATGATTTATGGCTGTTTTATAGCCATTTTCATGCTGTGTTGTGTTAATGTAGCTTTGGCTGTTTGTGTGCTTCTTTTGTTTTCTCTTAATCCTAGAATTTGTATTCTTCTATGGCATTTGCTTTTAGGATAAGAGCGAAGCTGAGGGGAAATACCTGAATGACTACGGTAATGCATATTCTGTTGTAGTACAGATGGCTCCTATTTCAGATGGTGTTCTTCCCGGCATTATACGATTTCTATTTTTTAAGTGTCAATAGACTTCAAACTTGGCAATCCATCCCATTCTTTGCCAAAAGGACAGAGATGAGAAGTTATTGAGTCTGGTTTATGTTGGCTAATGAACAAATACTGGATTGGGGGTCAAACCAACATGACTCCAAAGTCACCGGTTGAATCAGATTATTCTATTAAAATATGAATTAAATGTTAAATAGGTGATTTTGGTATTAAATAATATTAAATACAATAATCACTAGTTAATAAAATATTTATAGCTCATATCCCGTGCCTATATTTGAATATGCATCAGACACAACTATCAAATAGGGTACTTCAAGAGAAATGAAGAACCATAGTATCTTGGAATCATGGGAAAGATTTTATAGTCTTTCATTGCATGATTTGATTGCAGGTGCATCATTCTTGAGGCAGATTGTATAAGTATCAGATGGTATAAGTGTTGGATACTGCCATATTTCTAACATGAGTTTTGTTTTATAGGAATTGAAGGCCTCGTTAAAAAACCCCTTCTTGATTAAAGGAGTTTTAAAAAACTCCTTAATCATCGGAAGGAGGAAAAGAGTGCCTTAGGATTTTATTGAACATAAGAAATTACAAGATACAACCAGAAATCCACCCCCCAACATAAACAGAACACCAAAAACAATCGAAAACAACCCTAAATAACAAAATTAACTCTGCCTAATCCACCTTAGCTACAACTTTCTAACATGAGTTTGTTAGTTTTCTTTTAAACTTTTTCATGCATTTGGAAGATCCTTAAAAGTTGTATCTACACTCTCGTGTCTGCACATGTCTGACACGGATGTTGTATACGAGTATTTCAAACCATGGTATACCATGCTAAATTGTGAACTTTCCTATGCATGTAGAGTATGCCATAGCAAAGGCATCCCAGTTCGTGAAGTTGCACCATCATGGGAAAGACATCAACTTTGGGAAGAAGCATTCATTACAAGTAAATTATTTTTATTCCAATTTAACATCCTTTTTTCAGAGTGCTATGCGCGTATGCACGTGTTCAGTTCACACATTTAACTTTGAAGCAAACAAATAAATTTTAAATGGTGGTATTGTCAGAATTAACCGTGTGGTAGTCTCATTTGTTTAGAAGTCTTATGATACGAAAGGATAACTGTCTTTAGATAGAATTTTAACTTTAACAGAAAAGTCCTATTAGAAGTCAGCAACTCAGTTTATTTAAACTATCGTAATCTCCTAATTCAATAATCAGGTTTTTCTAGTATTATCTCTTTTATTCTTTCTCCTTCGATTTGTTTTCTTAGATTATAACAATACCATTAAATGTGTCGTGTCTTAAACATGGATATTTTAAGAAAAATGAAAATTTTAAAAATAAAATTAAGTTGAAACAATAATTTGTTTCGCAGATAGCTTGCGAGTTCTGCAGCACGTGGAGACTATTAAAGTTCCTCGTCCATGGGAATCTCTCGAATCAAAATGTTTGGAAGGAATATCATGGGTTGAGAAAAAATTTCAGGTACATGATCTTTCTTGCAGCGGCATTAAGGGCCTCCAATTTTGAACCATGTTGTTTTCCTATGATATTCAGACTCGGGTTGAGTGTAAGATATGGATGTGTCTGACATTGGTATTTTTAATTTTTCTCTGTAAATGGAAGGCCTCGTATCCCGCACTCATGTTCTGAAATGTGTCTAACATAGGTGTTAGTCATGTGTACTTGTAATAAAGAAAAGTCAGCGACATAGTTGTTTTCTCACAACTGTTTTTTTTTGTTGAACAAGCAGGGTCCCGGAATTATGACAAAAGTCATCCAGGTAAAATTCAATGAGCACTAGTTATTTCAACTCTACAACTCCTATAAATGTTCTTGTGTGAAACTATTGCATATAACCAGAATAAAATTGATGGGATATTAGAAAACATCAAGAAAATTGAACTTTGGATTGCCCTTTTGCATCAGGAGAGTCATTGTTCATTTTATTTTGTTTGTGTTTTGATTTTATGTTCTATTGGAGGAGCAGAAAGAGATCATGGAGAGAGTCAGCACGGAAGGGCATTGGTTAAAGGAATCAGTATAGCAGAAAATGGAGCGTCGTGTGTTGAGTCACAAAGCATATGGACCTTGTACATTTCGGTGAAACTTAGTTTGGGTATGTTTTGAATAAGTTTAGAGTATGACCAAGTTGAAAATTTTGCATATTTTTTGTGATTCTAGGTTTAGGTTTTGATACCTAAACAAAGGTGTTGATATTGTTGATTTAAATTTGAATTTCTAGAACATTGAAACTAAATTTGGTGTCGATATCTATTCATTAGGTATTGATATCAAATCCTAAGTATCGATACTATATATTTAAATTGATTTTTTTTGAAACATCAAACCTTAAATTGGTATTGGTATTTTATATTGGTATTGGTATCAGTAGATGAATTGCATCAAGATGGGTCACAAGCTTCACTTGGCCAACTCCATCTAAAATAATTTGGTAAGCATCTTTAAGGCCAAATCTTGTCTGAATTTGGTACATGGTATGTACCTTAGTCAAATATTTGTTCTTCTTGATATTGATACATGTTACTAGCCTGATATTGAGCCCTCAATCTAGATGATTGTTGGGTGAGCTTCTATGGAGAAGTGAACAATCCGAATTCTCCAATCATTGGGTTAAGTATAGATGAGAATTTCCTAAGCCGGATTAAAACGTAGACGAGCCTATGGATGAGGCTCAAGGTGATAATCATGAGGATTTCCAAGATGTAGTTCCAAGGGAAATGACCATTTGAAAGCTTCATGATTCCATTATGCAAGCTTTCAGATCTTTTCATTCTCATGTTGATTCGATTGGTTATTCTTAAGGCTCAAATAGCTTCCTTAGGTGATGAGATTCGAGTTATTCAGCTCCAACTCGATCGTCTTAGCTTTGCTTCCTTAGGTGATGAGATTCGAGTTATTCAGCGCCAACTCAATCGTCTTAGCTTTGCATTTCCTCCACCATTATCATCATCATATATCCATGCATTTTCATATTTTAATATATATATATATTTTGTGTTGATGCAACATTTTGGGTACTTTTGTTTGGGTGAATATTTTTTGTTCATTGCTGTTGGTACTTTTAAAAAAATAAAAAAAATTCAATGTTATTTTCTCTAAATCTAACCTTATTTTTAATTTATTTATTTCTCCATTATTATATTGCACTAACATTCTAGAATTATTTTTTATATAACAAAAAGAGAAGCGAAAATCATTTTTGTCAAAAGAGAAAGAGGGAGGCCCAATTAAAGAGTTTAGTTATATAAAAAAAAAACTATTGTTGAAGTTTGAATAATAATATTTTGATATAACAAATATTTATAAAATTATTTTAGACTAAATTAAACCTTAAAAATAGTTTTAGAAAGAATGTCGAAAGTTTTGTTTTAAATGATTTTTGTCTTAGCCAACTTGTTTCTAAATCATTTAAGATCGTTTTTGCATTTAAAAATTATGTTTTCTAAGATTTTAAGTTAGAAGGATCAATCTCGTCTCACAAGATAATCATCCCTATAATTATATTAGCCAAAGGATTAATACTTTATTTCTTGGTAGGTAATGACTCTATTGCATCTCAGTGATTATTGACGGCTAGTAATCACAGAGAGGATATTAAAAAGAAATCAAAACAAACATTATTGACAAAAAATACCAACATCAATGAGTTATAGTGTACTAAATTATCATATTTTTTTATTATAAAATACTTGTGAGCTAATTGCCAAAATTGCTTAAATATTCTTCGGGGAGAGCTTATAGTTACAAACATAAAACCACTCAGCGTCAGCACTAGCATTTAATCTCTGGACCGAGCACTACTCCTTTTAGTCGATTAAAATCATAGCCTTATGTCTAAGGTTGGATTAGGTCTAGTTACTATCTAGAACCCCTTGCTTATATGGATCCTCCATAGTTTCTCTCGAACACTAAAGATATGCTACTTAGTTATTCTCTCGAACACTAAGCATTCTCCTAAGGAGTGGATACACTCATAGCTCCTACAACCTTATGACATTAAACATCATAAGCAAAACAAATAACAACATACAAAAACAACCATCCATTAAAATAAACTAAGCATCCATAAGGAACTCCCGTAAATAAGAATAGTTCATGGTGGGGTTCAAATACTCCCAGGAAAAGGCATGAAATTAATTCGTTCTATACAACCCAACTAAGATAAATGAAAGAAAATAGCAAAGGGATGGAGGAAAAGCCTTCGACGTGCACTACCGGTGCTCCCCTCGATCACCACGAATTACCCTAGCTCACTAGCTCCTCTCGAATGCCTAGCTCGTCACTCCCTCAAGCTTGTTAACGGAGGAATGCTACAGAAAAAATGATTGACTGAAAAAGGAGAGACCTTTTTCCTTTTGAAATTAAGCTCAAAACGGTGTGTAAAAGTCTCTCTTTTTCGAATCTGGTGACTTCATCTCCTATTGATAGAGGGAATAAACATAGGAATTTTTGTTAAAATTCCTAGGAAACCCCGAGCTGGTTTCTTTCACATGAGGGGTGAGGCAGATGCAAGAGTGGTCCCCTCCGAGGTAGCTTTCAGCAAGGCGTACGTGCTGACAGGATCAGCCAAGCCTGGTAGAAGATGTTCCCTCCTAGGTGTCTGGCAGTTGAAGGAATGTGAAGATAGGGACATGTGGCTCTTTAAAATATATTTTTTCATCTTTTTTCACTTTCGAAATGCTGTCTGAATTGGCATTTGCATTCTGCTCACCATTCTTATCTTGTCTCGATAATTATACTCGCTTATCATTGCTCCCAGATCATACACATCATCAGACAAAACACCTTCCCCATAACACATTACCGTTTGTAAAATAAAATGCCACGACAACATATATTTCCACCACATGCAACTATATGCTCCTAAATGCATCTATATGATCCTATATGAGCTCTTAGACAGTCAATAACTTAAGTAAAAAGGCCTTAAATATGGCCTTTTTACGGAGTTATCAATATGCCCCAAACTTAAGCTATTGCTTGTCCTCAAGCAATGAATAAATATTAAGCAAAATAAAAATACCATGCCCTCAGAACAGTTGGTTTCAACATGCTAGACTAGTTTGAGAAATCAAGTACTGTCCCCTAGGGCAAGATCTTTTTTTTTGTGTATGTGTGTGATTGTATCAAGTACATGCTTAATAAATCTACAAAATTTCTAAGCAAGCTCTCTTGTTTTTCCACGACATTTACAATTTTACTCCCACATTTTTTTACACTGCTACGAGGGGAGTCAGTTCATCACACCTACTATCCCACATTCTAGGTGAAAGGGAGCATACCTTCGACCCCCGAGCTAGTCAGGTAGAGTCATCCCGTGACTACTTTCATTCACTCATATGTCGTGGATTCCATTTATTTAAATGCAGTATCCAGGCAATGCCATGGCATAACGGAGTGTCCCTCTACAGTTATGCCTAAGCATTTATTCGTAATTTTTTTTATTTTTTTCATTTTTAAAACATATGGGGTTTTCATCATTCAAAGTCATTGTCAAAGTTTTATGCCAAGGCATGCAAGAGTTCTTTTATAAAATATTTCTAAGTTCCTTAATTATGGAAAACATACAATCGTGTATCAAAAAGTTTTAAAGAAACAAGTCCTAGAGTTGGTTCTATCATCCTCAACAGTCACGTACATTCAATTCTAGCCATAAAGAGTTCATCATCATCTGGCATCATTAATTTATTCCAGAGAACTAATTTGATAAGAACCCTACCTCCCCTAAACTTGAGAGAAGCATTATCCTCAATGCTAAATAAAAATTAAGTTAAAACTAGACTACATGCTATACAATGTAAGGTACCTTGACTTCTTATGCTGGTGGTAGTGTGGCAGCCGTGCGACGCAGGCACTTGTGCAATGGTGTGTGACTGGAGTGTTCAGAATTTGATGGTGGTGTAGTAGGGGGTCCTAAGGCCTTCAGCGATCGGGGGAAATTTAGGCTACTCACATTGAGGCACCTTCTTCTTATGGCGTCGACTCCTTCGCAGAGGGATTTACTGTGGCATTTTTTATTGTACGTCCTCAAGTGGCTCTGTGGGTTGCGGGGGTGCTGGTAAGGTTGAGAGGTAGAGCTCACTCTCTTGGCATTCGGTTGTTGGCGCTGAGTGGAAATGATCAGGATATGTTGGCTCCTCATCATCAACAGGCTGGGGAGCATCTTCTGATGCCGCGACATCCACAGATGGATTCAAGAGTATCTTAGGGAAGACTAGGATATCAAGATTAACGTACGGGAGGATCTCCGTGAAAGCATTCACCATAAACTCATCATGACGCTTTACATAGGTAAAGAAAGTTATCAGATTGATGATAAGTTGTTCCACGTGATCGTGGGTTCACTTAGCGACCTTCTCTAGAGCATTTAATTTTGTCATGGAATCTTGGTTTGTATCAGCGCGGGAAGTGTTATCCTCTTTTTCCTTACCCTTATTTTCCTTGAATCCAATCAACATAGGTAGCTTAGCCTTTGTAATACTAGACAACCCAGGCAATATTTCATCAAACTGCTCCTATGGCACATTCTTCTTATGGCAGAGTGTCGTAATGAGATTTAGAAATACCAAGGCACTGGCGGGTTGCTTCAAACAAGTATGAACTTGTTCCACGATTATCTTACCATGTCAATGGAGTGCCCCACCAAAATAGAGTGCAGTAGAAGCATCCTATATAGTGAGACCGTGGTGTTGTGGGCAGTGGGGAGAAGATTGTGCTTCATAAAATGATTCCACAACTTAGCCCTCGGTTGTATCCTCTCATGATCCACCATTTGTTGGCTGACTTGTTACCTTTTCCACTTTGTGTTTGAAAAACAAAGGTCTTCTATTATGCCATGGCAACTCTCATTATCTGTCTCTTTCGCGAATGTGGGGTGGTTATCAACAATATCAACCACGATATATTAATTTGGGTCGGTTAAGTTGGCATAAAACTCCTTCATAAGAGAGGCATTCACGTTCCCCGGATACTTAGCAAATTTCTGTCACTTTCACTTGTGTTGGTGAACAATGTCCATTACATCGCTTTCAAGGTCGATATCTTCAGCGTCGGAGAAGATGATGCCCAACTCAAAGAAAACCCATCAGTTTTCAAGCCCTTGAAACCGTTCTTGCGCTGCTTTATCGATGAAACACGGTGGAGATGATGGAGCCATGCTTGAAGGACATGAGCGTATCATTGTTTGGTTGAAAAAATAAAGAAAAAATGAAAAAGCTTGAAGTTTTTTAGCTATGCGTGCAGTTTGAAGTAGGGAAGAAGAAGAAGAGATAAAATTGAACTAAGAGAGTAAAAGAATGAAATAAGATAAAAAAAAGTAAAAAGGGGGTTATTTAACGTGTGGATTGGGTATTGGTTAGGGAAAAAGAAAAAAATTAATTGAAAAACTAAACCCTAAAAAATATAAAAAAAAACAAATGGTAAAAATTTTCCCTCCTATTTTTTGTGTCCTTAGCCGTACGAGTCTCACATGCCTTCTGCGTAGGTCCCTAAAAATCAAAATAACTCCAATTAACCAAAAAATACTGAATATAAAGTAAAATAGAATAAAATAAACATTTATTTATGTACAGGAGTAAATCTAAAATATCATGGCATCTTCAAAATGCTCTGCAGATTCTGGTATCTTGCAAGAAGAGTGTCGGCTTGTTACGCAAGGGTAGAGCTCCTTGATAAGCCTTCATACGATGACTATTAACTTTAAAAATGGTCACATCATCTATATTCTTATATCAACAACACCATGAGGGTAGACACGGTGTACTTCAAAGTGTCTGGATCATCGTGACTTCAGTTTGCCAGGAAAGAGCTTCAGCCTCGAGTTGAAAAGGAGCACCTACTGGCCAATATGAAAATACCTTGGCAAAAGCATTTGATCATGCCACTTTAGCTAGTTGCACGTTAAAGTTAAGCTTCTTGATAACGCAATATGCCTTATGCTCTAACTCTACAGGTGTGTGACATGCTTTCCCATATACCATCTTGAATGATGACATTACCAAAGGTGTTTTGAATGACGTTCAATAAGCTTAGAGCACTTCTTCCAACTTCAGAGACTAGTCATTCCTTCTAGGATTCACCACCTTCTCCAGTATTTGCTTAATCTCCTGGTTGGACACTTCAGCTTGCCCATTGGTTTGTTGGTGATATATCATGGCAATTTTATATCGTATTCCATATCTTTGTAATGCCTTGGCAATTAGCTTGTTATCAAAATGAGTTCCCTCATTACTAATGATGGCACTAGGTGCTCCAAATCAGGTGAAGATGTTATTGTGAAGGAACTTGAGCACGGTTATAGAGTCATTCCTCGGTGTGGCAATTACTTCAACCTACTTAGATACATAGTCTACTGCAAGCAAGATATATAAGTCTCGAAAAGAAGATGAGAAGGGCCTCATGAAGTCAATACCCCACACGTCAAAGAGCTCGATATCCATAATGTTTTGTAGTGGCATTTCATGTCACCTGGAAATGTTCCCAGTGCGCTGGCATCTATCACACTCTTTGCAAAACTCATAAGCATCCTTGAAAAGTGAAAGCCAATAAAAACCTGATTTGAGGACCTTAGCAGCAATCCTCGCACCTCCAAAATGGCCTCCACAGGGGGCTGTGTGGCAATGTTGTAGAATGTATCTTTGCTCATCTTCAGGGACACAATGTCGAATTATTTGATCGGCGCATTGTTTGAATAAATATGGCTCGTCCCAAAAGTAGAACTTGGCATTTTTCTTGAACTTCTTCCTGCCCTGGTTGTTCAATTCATAAGGCCAAATATCACTAACAAGAGCCTTGGCATAAAAAATTTTGCCATTAGGGAATTCTTATTGAATATCTAAAATGTCATGGCATTCAGAATTGTTCTCTAGCCTAGATAAATGATCTGCAACCTGATTTTCAGTACCTTTTATATCTATCACCTCTAAGTTAAATTCTTATAGTAGTAATATCCACCTAATGAGTCTAGGCTTGGCATCTTTCTTGTTCATTAAGTATTTTATAGCTGAGTGGTCAATGTGAACAATAACTTTGGTGCCTATCAAGTATGACCTAAACTTTTCAAATGCAAATACCACGACAAGTAATTCATTCTCAGTGATAGTATAATTCAGTTGTGCTTCATTCAAGGTACGACTAGCATAATATATAACATGGAAAATTTTACCTCTGTGTTGTCCAAGTATAGCTCCCACGGCAAAATCGCTATCATCACACACTAGCTCAAATGGTGACGTTCAATTCGGGGGGAACCACGATGGGTGCAGAGATAAGTCTTTGTTTCAGCTCAGTAAATGCACCATGACAATTTTTATCGAACATGAAGGGGTGATTTTATTGAATCATGGTGCATAAGGGCTTGGATATCATTGAGAAGTCCTTGATGAATCTTCTATAGAATCCATCATGTCCAAGGAAACTCCTAATTCCCTTAACATATGTTGGTGGGGGTAGCTTCTCTATCACTTCGATTTTGTTTTTGTCCACTTCAATTCCCTTATGAGAGATATTATGGCCTAGCACAATGCCTTCGGTCAACATGAAGGGACACTTTTCCCAATTCAACACGATGTTGACCTCCTCACATCGCTTGAGTATGTTTGCCAAATTGCTGAGGTATTTCTCAAAGTCATCTCTAACAATGGAGAAGTCATCCATAAAGATTTCTAGAAAATCCTCAACCATGTCAGAAAAGATAACTTGCATGCAACGTTGAAATGTTGTCGGGGCATTACAGAGTCCAAAAGGTATCATCCAAAAAGCATAAGTGCCACAGGGACACGTGAACGTAGTCTTCTCCTAGTCCTCTGGTGCGATGACAATTTGATTGTACCCCGAATATCTATCCAAAAAGCAGTAAAATGCCTTGCCTGCCAACCGATCCAATATTTGATCAATGAAGGGCAAAGGAAAGTGGTCCTTCTTGGTGTCCTTGTTTAGCTTGCGATAGTCCATGCATATTTACCACCCGCTGACAGTAACAACTCATTATTCTCGCTTGTCACGAAGGTCATGCCTCCCTTCTTTGGCACACATTGGACATGACTCATCCATGAACTATTAGAAATGGGATAAATCATTCCAGCATCAAGCCATTTGAGAATTTCTTTCATCACTACTTTCTTCATGATTGGGTTTAGTCTTTTTTATGGCTCTATGGATTTTCCACAGCATTCATCCAACAGGATCTTTTGCATGCAAATGGTGGGACTTATTCCCTTCAGATCCGCCACAGTCTATCCTAACGCTTTCTTGTACTTTAATAGAACACTTAACAAGCTACATTTTTGGTTAGGAGTAAAGGCATAGGAAATAATAACAGTTAAAGTTTCATTACTACCCAAGTAAGCATATTTAAGATAATATGGAAAATTCTTTAACTCTAGGGTAGGTGCATGCTATAATGAGGGCTAAGGAGGAACAAACTCATCAAAATCAAGAGGTTCAAACCGTGTACCTAGGCTAGCTATGAGAAAGCTAGCCTCGTGCACCTCCAAAGAAAAGTCATTGGGCTCTTTGGCACTTTATTCTTCAATAAGCCTCTTATAATTTTCCATCTGAATGAAATTGTCATGGAAAAATTGATTAGATTCTCCTGCTATCAATGAATCTATTTCGAAATTGATTTGTCATTCTTCAGACTCATCCATGTACTTGAGAGTACGAAAACATTAATGGTGACACATTGGTCGGCCACTCTCATTGTGAGTTCACCCTTTTCATAGTCGATAAGAATACACCCAATAGCTAGGAAAGGTCTCCCCAAGATTATGGGTGTCATGGCATCAACCTCACAATCTAGTACAAGGAAGTCTACTGTAAACAAAAATTTGTCCACCTTTATAATGACATCCTCGCTCGCCCCTCAAGATGAACATGGGAATGGCCTGCTAGTTGCAAGATAACAGAGGTAGGTCTCATATTTCTTATTCCAAGCTTCATGAAGGTTGACTTCGGCATTAAGTTCACACTTGAGCCAAGGTCACATAATGCCTTCCCAACATAATTTTCTCATATTGAACATGGAATGATAAAGATGCCTGGATCTTGTCTCTTTGGTGGCAACTTGCTTAAGGAAGAGCAGTATGCTTTTGTCATAGCAACTGTCTCATACTTCTCAGCTTTTCTTTTCTTGGTAACAATCTCTTTGAGGAATTTAGCATATGTCGGCATTCGCTCTATAGCTTCAAGAAAAAGAAAATTGATGTGGAGTTGGTCCAGAATGTCGACAAACTTCTTGAATTGAATGTTATCATTATGCTTCTTCAGTCTTTGTGGGAAAGGAGGTGGGGTTCTGACTTCCTCTAATAAAGGGATGGGAAAACATTTGACGTGGAATTTTTGTTTACTCTCTCAATTGCTTCACTGGATGAACCCTCATCCTTATCCTTGTCCACTTGTGTCTCTTTTGGCATTTTATTCTCAGTTGACATAGTGACACGGGGTAATTCATTCATCTTTCTTCCTCCAAACTTATCTTGCACATTGATTTGGGTGCCACTTTGTAGAGTGAGTACACTACATTGCTCTTTGCCATGAGGTTTTGTGACTTCAATGTCACTCAACATATGACCTATGTAACGTTCTTGTAATGACACGACAGTTTGACCAACCTAACTCTCCAACACCCTCAAAGATCAGTTGTGGCTTTGAAGTAAATCTCCTTGGTTTTTTATGGAGGTCGCATGGTCTTCGTGGTTGGTATAAAATCTTGAATTATGGCCTCCAAAGAACTTGTGTTGGATGAAGATGATATTCCCTTATTAGAATTATGTCATGTCATATTCATTTGAAAACCTTGGGAGTCATTAAAATTCTACGACCTAACGGGCTGATTAGTATTGTTGGTTCCTTGATTTCCCCATGAGAAGTTTGGATGTTGACGCCATTCAGGAGTATATGTGTTAAAATAGGGATTGTTGTTGCCTCGATTGTAGTTTTCTACATAGTTGATGGACTCCTGATTGGTCGGACACTCGCTCTCATGATGATTTCCATGACATAATAAAAATGCTAAATTGGATGTCTTCACTTCTTTCACCTAACTTAGTCTTTGCAAATTCTTTAACATACTGGTGATAGAAGCAAGTTGGGCGGACACAGAATCCTTAGTATCCAACTCAAATGCCTCATGTGATTTTCGCCCAATTCCAAGCCTCGTAGATGGGAATTGATAATCAATGTTGGAATTGATAATCAATGTTGGAATTTCTATTTTGAATGTCAAATGCCTCTGCAGGTGATTTATCGAGCAATGTCCCATTTGCCGAGGCATCTAGCATCATCCTCGTGGGTGAATTTACTCCATTATAGAATATTACCACTTGAGTACAATCTTGAAAACAATGATTTGAGCATTTGTGAAGTAATCCTTTATACCGATCCCATCATTCATACATTGATTCGTCATCATCTTGATGAAAAGAAGTGATATCGTTCCTTAGTTGGGTGTTCATGTTTGGTGGATTATATCGGAGCAAAATATTTTTGCACAGATCAGTCCAAGACTTCATCGAACCCGCTGGAACACCACTCAACCAAGCCCTTTATCGATTACGCAGAGATTATGGAAATAAATTTAACTTTAACACATCTTCGTGTAATCCTTGTTGTCGAAAAGAATCGCACACCTCCAAGAAGTTATGAATATGTTGTTTGGCATCTTCATTTGGCATGCCACCAAATTTTCCTATGGAATTTAGCATATTGAACATGATAGGTTTGAGCTTGAAATGGGCTGCCTGAATCTTGGGTGCCACAATTCCTAGATTTAAGTCTTCTAAGATAGAATTTAAGTGATCTCGAATGTCACGAGGCTTGGCTGCATTCCCAGCATTCTGATTCCTCATGAATAGTACCTTGATTTCCAATTTGATACATATTTATGCGTTGAGCACGTCTTCTTTGTCTAAAGAACCTCCCAATATTAGGTTCAATTAGTTCTAATATCTCATCAGAGTGTCTTCTAGTTATACACCAAGAAAAACCTGAAAAGGACAAGGAAAATAACAAGTTAAACTATATAAAAAAATGAAGAAGTAAAACAAAAATGCTATGACAAAACTAATTAACTTCCAGTTATTGATCCCTGGTAATGGCACCAAAAACTTGTCCGCGATTTATGACTACTAAATATGGTCACAAAAATATGTGCAAGTATACACAATCAAACAAGTAATACAGTGATGAGTGAGTATCGTATCCACGAGGATTGGAGAAAATTTATAAGTTCAATCAAAGCAATTATCTACTTTACCTAAATATAGTTAGTAATGGTATATACAAATGAGAATGTTGTGGCAAAATGAAATGGATGTTGTTGGGAATTGAATGATGGTGTAATGTAATATGGTAGAAAATAGAGATGTCATGGAAAAATAGATGGAAATGTCTTGGAAAAACTAAATTTAGTGTAGTGGAATCAATTGAAAATGTAAAGGCAAAACAAAATGTAAACATTGGATTTAACTAAACTGACTTTAGAACCCTCACAAAACAAACTACTACAGGAATGAATGATAGGAGTCGCTTAGGAAACTTAAGTCTATCTTTTTAGGATGGTATTGCTTTTATGTCTTACTTGCCCGACAGAGTTTACTAAAGGTGCCCTATGATATATCTAGTCAAGGGACTCGACAGGTTGAGGATGCCATGGCAATACCTCTCGGCGTTGCAGGTGTAGGGATCCTATTGGTTTAGAAAACAAAATATGTCACAATAATACCACTCAGCATCAGCACTAGCATCTTACCTCTTGAACGAGCACTACTCCTTTTAGTCGATTGAAATCCTAGCCTTATGTCAAAGGTTAGATTAGGTCTAGTTACTATCTAGAACCCCTTACTTATATGGATCCTCCCTTGTTTCTTTTGAACACTAAAAATATGCTACTTAGTAATTATCTCGAACACTAAGCATTCTCCTAAGGAATGACTACTCTCATAGCTCCCACAACCTTAAGGCGTTAAACAAAATAAGCAAAACAAACAAACATCATACAAAAACAACCATACATTAAAATAAAACTTAAGTATCCATAAGGAACTCCCACGAAATAAGACTAGTTCATGGTGGGGTTCGAATATTCCATACAACCAAACTAAGATAAATGAAAGCAAACAACAAAGGGATGGAGGAAAAGCCTTCGACGTGCACTGTCGGATCTCCCCTCGGCCACCACGAAATGCCCTAATTCGCTAGTTCCTCTAGAATGCCTAGCTCGCCACTCCCTCTAGCTTGTTAATGGAGGAATGCCAATGCAAAAATGATTGACGAAAAAAAGAGAGATCTTTTTCTTTTTGAAATTAAGCTCAAAACGGCATGTAAAAGTCTCTCTTTTTTAATCTGGTGCTTTTATCTCCTATTTATAGGGGGAATAAACCTAGGAATTTATGTTAAAATTCCTATGATACCTCGAGCTGGTTTCTTTCACGTGAGGGGTGAGTCAGATGCATCAATGGTCCCTTCCTGGGTAGCTGGCAGTGGTCTCCTCCTGGGCAGCTTGCAGTTGGGCGTACTTACCGACTGGATCAGCCGACCCAGGTGGCAGATTTTCCCTTATTGGTGTCTGGCAATTGAAGGCACGTGAAAACAGGGACAACTAGCTCTTAAAAATATCTTCTTTCATCTTTTTCTCTTTCGAAATGTCGTCTGAATTGGCATTTGCATTCTGCTCAGCATTCTTAGCATGTCATGACAATTCTACTCGCTTATCCTTGCTTTTAGATCCTGCACATCATCAGACAAAACACCTTCCCCATAACACAATATCGTTTATAAAATAAAATGCCATGGCAACATATATTTCCTCCATATGCAACTATATGCTGCTAAATGCATCTATATGATCCTATATGAGCTCTTAGATAGTCAATAACTTAAGTGAAAATGCCCTAAATATGGCCTTTTTACGGAGTTATCAGTAATCCACCATATAATGCCTGCAGTAAATATTTGCTAGTCGAAGATGGCATATTGTGACTCCAGGTTGTATTTAGAAACCCTCTCGCCACTTTTCTTGATGATGTATTGACTAGACTTGGGCTACTGGGAACATATTCCAACAAAGTTCTCAAGATCTTTGTTAGATGGTTATTTGGTTGCTGCTATACAGAAGCGCATGTTTTTAGTCATAATAATTGAACTTTACAGTACTCTCCAGTGTATAAGAATATGGGAATTAGATCATGCTAAGATTAAGAGGGTGGAGATAAATAGAATACCACCCAAGTATTTTCGAGCTTTGTTGAGGCTATTGGCTAAGATATTCGATTGCTTTGAACAAGATAATCTTATTTGCTTCACATCATGGAACCAAGGGAAAGTCCTCTTTTATGATATAGATAAGAAGGTTTGGTCTTGGTTTATTGGTTGTCCTCTTCAATCATACAATAGTCATGCTTACTTCTATGAGCCCCGATTTGATGCCTTGATCAACTAAACTTTTGCAGCGAGAGATTTCCATTCATGAGCCATTGATAGGTTAACTTGTAGCTTGGGGCAAGAGATTATCTCGGGGTGATTAGATCTTTGGATGCTTTCCAAAAGCTTTTTGAGGAGTTCCCAACAAATTTTATTAATAGCCTTCATCCTGTTAGGTATGTCCCATAAACATAGTATAAAAATTGCAGTTCTTTTGAAATTATTTAAAAATGGGGTCAACTAAACATCATGGAAATGTCATCTTTCATCGGGGATGTCTGGATGGTTTTCGTCGATAACTTAAGTAAGCGAGTCTCCAAAAGAGTACTTTGGGAGCTATTCAACTTTCATGGAAAGGTTGTCAAGGTCTTCATTCAGTCTGTCAAGAACAAAGTAATGTATAGAGTCTCTACTTTCACCTTTGAATAATTCGCATACGAAAATGATATTATTAATGTCATTGAGAAAGTGAATGAATCACAGATGGATGAAAGTATCAGTTGGGATTGCATAGTACTAGAAGGTTCATAAAGGAAAGACTCCTACTGGTAGGGTAGTTGAAGGGAAAAAAATTAATTCATGAAGGTAAGATGAAGAAAAGCAGGGGTTGAGAGTTTCTCTTCAGAAGATTGAGAGATGACAGATCATATAAAGAAGCTTTGGGAAATAACTAGAGGCTAGCCAGCTCACACAAATAAGGGAACCCTAAAGAAAATTGAAAATGATGAATGAGGAAAGAACATGATAAAGATGTTCTTTCCTTTAAAAGAGTCTGAATGGATTAAGTTCTCTCTAACAGGGATTATAAAAGCCTCTTTTTAGATTGATTTTTTATAACTTCGTAAAAAATTCATATTTAGGGTCTTTTCACTTAAGTTATTGACTGTCTATGAGCCCATATAGAATCATATAGATGTATTTAGGAGCATATAGTTGCATGTGGTGGAAATATGTTTGTCGTATCATTTTATTTTATAAACAGTGCTACGTTATGGGAAAGGTGCTTGTTTGGTGATGTGCAGGATTTGGGTGCAAGGATAAGAAAAATAGAAGTGTCGTGACATGATGAGACTCTTGAGCAGAATGTAAATGCCGAATCGGTTGACATTTCGAAAGAGAACAAGATGAAAGAAGATATTTTGCAGAATCAGTTGTCCGTATCTTCACGTGCCCTCTACCACCAGGCACCCGAGAAGAGACATCTGCCACCTGGGACGCCCAGTTTCCTGGAGGGGACCATGCTCAATTGCAACTGATTCTGCTGGACCACGCCCTGCTTTAGGCTGATCCTGTCTGGTATACGCCCAGTTTCCTAGAGGGGACCACTGCCATAGCTGCTCACTCTCTCTTGTTAAGAAGATATGTTTCGGGTATCCTAGGAATTTTAACACAAATTCCTAGGTTTATTCTCCCCCTATAAAAAGGAGATGAAGCCACAATAAGAAAAGGATTTTACACACGCCGCCTAGAGCTAGAAATTCATAGAGAAAAAGGTCTCTTGTTTTTCACCAATCTTATTTGTCATGGCATTCCTTCATTTACAAACTAGAGGGAGAGGCATGAGCTAGACGTCCGAGAGCAGCTAGCGAGCTGAGGCAGTTTGTGGTCACCAAGGGGAGCTTTGGAAGTGCACGTCGAAGGCTTTTCCTCCTTCCCTTTACTCTTTGCTTTTATTTATATCATTTGGGTTGTATGGAACGAATTAATGTCTTACTTTATTACTTGGAACATTCTAATCCCACCATGAACTAGTCTTATTTGGTCGGAGTTCCTTATGGATATTTGAGTTTGCTTTAATGGATGGTTCTTTTTGTATGTTGTTATCTATTTTTTTATGATGTGTAATGCCTTAAGGTTGTAGAAGCTATGAGAGTATACATTCCTTAGGATATTGCTTAGTGTTCGAGAGAATAGCTAAGTAGCATGTCCTTAGTGTTCGAGAGAAACTAGGGAGGATCTACATAAACAAGGGGTTCTAGGTAGTAACTAGGCCTAATTCACCCTTAGAGATAAGGCTAGGATTTTAGTCGACTAAAAGGACTAGTGCTTGATTGAGAGGTTAGATGTTAGTGTTGCCGCTAAAAGGTATTGTCGTGACATATCCTGTAATCTGGACATATAGAATCCCTGCACTAGCTAACGCCAATAGGTTTGCCATGGTATCTTAAACCTGTCGAGTCCCTTGACAAGAGATAGCATAGGGCACCCTTAGTAAACTTGTCGGGCAGATAAGGCATAGAAGTAAGACCATCCTTAGAAGTAGACTTAAATCTCCTAAGTGACTCCTATCATTTATTCCCATAGTAGCTTGCTGCGTGAAAAGTTTAAAGTCATGATAATCAAATTCAGTATTTACAATTTGTTTTGCCTTTACATTTCATTTGATTGCACTAAACACAATTTAATTTGTCACGACATTTCCATCCACTTTGCCAAGACATCACCATTTGCTACCATTTTACCATTATTCCATTTCCACAACATCCATTTCATTTTGCCACAACATTCTCATTTATACTTACCATCACTAACTATACTTAGGTAAAGTAGTTAATTGCTTTGACTGAACTTATAAATTTCCTTCAATCCCTGTGGATACGATACTCACTCATCACTGTATTACTTGTTCGATTGTGTATACTTGCACATATTTTCGTGACCATATATAATAATCACAATTTGCGGACAATTTTGTCTAGAGGGCCCTATTTAACGATGGAATTGAAGTCAAAATTGCAAGATGAGGATATACGAAGAACTCTTGCATCAATACGTTTTCATTGGAAGAAACTTTAAGAGAGGCTTGGATAAATACAGAAGTCGAGTTGTCCTACCGGTTTGATTGGTTAACCCCTCTTGTTATGGAAGATGGATTCCTTCTATTTTCTATTTTTCTGTTTGGTTGATCTCATTGGAGTCCCTTTGAATTGTTGGCATGAGTCCTTTTTCGCAAGTCTAACTAATTCGTGGGGATCTTTGGTTTGTATTCAGGACTCAACTAGGAACAAGGGCGATTTAACGATTTCCAAGATGATCATGAGGATCGCAAGTCCGTTTGATATACATAGACCCATCACATTATTTTCAAATGGGATACCACATATGGTCATAATCAAGGTAGAAATGAATTCTAGGTATTCGAAAGATTTCCCTGATCAAGAATCTGAAGGAAACTCTGAGGATATTTGAAAAGAATAGTCATCAGAAAATGAGCAGAACGGTGACCATAACCTTCAAGTGGGCCTGGATAATCAACTGTCACTTTTGGAGTCTCAAAACAGAATGGTTTCGTGGCTTACTGATGATCAGACATGTGGTACTCTAGGGCTACCTTTGGATTTTGTTGTAACCGATTTCTATTCTAGAATGGAAGTGGGAAATAGTCACTATGGATTTTGTTACAGGGCTACTTTTGACATCAAATAAGAAGGATTTCATTTGGGTGATAATTGACTGTTATCTAAGTCATCACATTTCATTCCAGTGTGAATGGATTATTCATTGAATAAATATACAGAGTTGTATATAAAGGAGATAGTTCGGCTGCATGGAGTTCTAGTATTGATAATATCTTACAGAGATCCAAGGTTCACGTCAAGATTTTGGAATTCTTTGCATAAAGCTTTAGGTACTCAGTTGAACTTCAGTACAACCTTTCTTCCACAGACGGATAGTCAGTCAGAGCGGATTATTCAGATATTAGAGGATATGTTTAGGGCATGTGTGATTAAGTCCCAGATTCATTGGACCTTATGAGATCTTAAAGAGAGTCGGATCAGTGGCTTACCAATTAGTATTATCCACAGAGTTAGACAAAGTTCATAATGTTTTTCATATGTCGATGCTTAGAAAGTATCAATCAGATCCTTCACATTTCATTGCACCGGAGGAAATTGAGATCCGACCAGATTGGACTTATGAAGAACAATAAGTACATATTTTGGCTCGAGAAATCAAAGAACTGAGTAGCAAGACGATTCCTCTAGTCAAAGTGTTTTGGCAAAATCATGAAGAAGAGGAAACTACTTAAGAAAGAGAAGAGGACCTGAGGAAGCAATATCCACACCTCTTCACATCAGGCATGTCTTTAAATTGGAGGACAAAATTTATTTAAGGGGGAGAGTTGTAATACCCCAAATTTTGTATAGTGACCAAAATAAAAATTTTGAAAGTTAAGTGGCTAAAGTATAAACTTTGGAAAAGTTCAGGGAATAAAATGGTAATTTTAAAAGTTACAATTTGTCCCCGTAAATAAATACTTTACCTCAAGAATGACGTTTCTGTGGGAATCAAGTACGGATTTTGTATTAAAAGTTATAAAGCGATAAAGTTTGAGAAAAAAATCGGTCAATCAGATCGAATAAAAATTTCAGGAAAAGTGAATGATGATAAATTAGACCTCAAAATATTATTTCCACATTTTTAAAATGTTGGAAAATAATATAAACCATTGGATTTGAGGATTTAATTACATGTTAAATCTAGACCGTTAGATTAAAGTGGCAAAATTTTAATTTTTGGTAAAATTCAAGGGCAAATCGGTAAGGCGTCTTGGTTTGATGGTAAATATGAAGTTTCACTAAGGGTAAATTGGTCTTTTCCCAATTAAATGAATTTTATATTCATTAAAGCTTAAATTAAAGTTAAAATAGCATGAAATTAATCTAAAACTTCTTGCCAATTTATTCATCTTCTTCTCCATTGTCGTGAACCCCTCCAAAGGTGAGAATTTTTTTCCCATTTTTGAACATTTTCCTTTGGATTTCGGGTTATGTCGTGAAATAGAAAATTGTTCTACGCGAGAAACGCTATCTTTTGGTACCATTTATGCTTGTTAATCTTGCTTGATTTCAAATATCCCAAATTCTAGGGTTTGTGTTCACATTAGGATTTATGGAATTGATGATGAATCTTGATGTTTTTGAGGTTGTAGATTCATTTTCAAGCTTGTATGATGATTAAAACATGTTCAATCTTCATAGAAATTGTTCTTTAAGATTCGGCCAAATTATAAAGTTGGAGAACTTTGTGTTTTGATGAAATTTGATTAGGGATTTGATTGTAGAGATGTTGTAAGGTTGGATGGAAGTTGATTTCATGCTTGAATCGAATCAAAATCAAGCAAAATCATGGAAACCTTAGTTTTAGACCTTTAGAATATTCAACCAAAGCTTGTTTGGAAGAGAAAGAATTATGGAAAATTATGTAAGGGCTGGAAATGATGTAGAAAGTATTGTACAAGCCTTAGACAAAATTTTGGGATCATTCTATAATTTTTAAAAAGTTGAGGGATCAAATCGATAATTTTGGAAAAGTTGTGAATTATTGTGTACTTGTTTAATAGTTTATATACTATGTTGGAAATTATTGTTTGGGATCTTAAATGAGAGTTATGATGTGAAATTTGATCATTTTGGAACTTTGGAAAGTTTGGTATTTTATGCAATATTCGAATAGTTGGGGTGTTCATATATAATTGTGCCTTTGTAAAAGTACTTGGCTGATAATAATTTCAATACTGGAATTTTGGTATTTAAAATTTAAGTGATAAAATGGTGAAGGATCATTTTGTGTAAATTGAAAAAGTTGGTGTCAATATTAAAAGAATTAATGTGTTGAAGAATTTTGGTAGAGAATAAGTTTCAAGTATAATTATGGATTTTTGGTTTTTTGAAGTGTATTTATGTTAGTACAATACTAACATATGGATCGATATTAATTTGTGATTTTTGTACAGATCGTGATTGATTTTGTGATCGAAACAAATCGAGTATAAAAGGGATTAAGTGTGGAACGTAGTGAGGCACATCTTTTGATATAAAGTGTCAAGGCGAGTGCAATTCATGCATGAAATTATGCATAGATGTTTTATACATCATCAGGAAGACTTACGATGAGTCTACCTTATTTATATCAGTATGATATTATGTCATTATTCATAATATCGACATGACCTTTATATGTCAAAGTGTGAAATCATAATGCATTTATATTGATAAATATGATATTTTGCCATGAATGTTATTTCGGGTATGAACTGCCCTAACGTTAATTATATGGATATAGGTTGCCATGGATGATTTAATTCATGACTAGATGCCCAAGTATGTTATTGAGGTTCAGTGGTATTAATGTCATGTCATAGAGTCTAGCAGCTGCAAATTTAAGTAGTACTAGAGTGTCTAATGAAGACACATAGTACAAGTTAGGTGGGCAAGGCCTGACCTCAGCACTACGGTGCATTATTAGGTGAGAAGGGCTCGACCTCAGCACTATTGTGCAATATTTGACTCCTATGCCGGGTTCCTCATGGATTAATAATTTTGGGCTATAGTTATTGGTAAAAATGATTATATTTATATCATGCCATTTTGATTATGGTAAAATATTGGTCATGCTAGTATGGTGATCTTATTGCATGGGAAAAAAACATTTAATTTCATTCATGAGTTGTATTGCTATTTATTATTTTAATTGTCTCACTAAGTATATACTTAGTGTGTGATGATTTTCGCGCGTAGGTAAGAAGCAGGAGTAGGAGTAAGGAGTACTGGACAACACCAAGCATCGAGGAGTATATTACAATATTAGTAAAACATCCTTTGATGTGATTTTGACTTAATTAGTGGCATGTACTTATCAATGTCCTAGTTGATCTGTTGAAGTATTTTAGAAATGGTTTGTAATGGCTAAATTAAATTGTTTTACTCCATTTCACTATGGATAGCATAAATCAATATTATTATTATAAAGGGATGTATTTTATATTAATATATGTTTCAAATATTATGTGATTTAATATTTTATAATAATAAGTACATTTTGGAGAAATAAATTTTTATTCACTTTTGATTTGGAAAACGTTTTAATTTCTCATGTGGACATCTATAACATGTATTGATATAAGTATACAGGTCGTAGGTGTTATATCATATTGCACATATTTGACCGGATTACTTGTCACTTGTTGATGAATGGTGAATCAAGTGTTCCTGTTTCCCTTTGGAGCTGTTATCGCCAAGATTTTTTAGGCAATTGGTGGTATAGTTGCATGGCGGGGCGTCGATAAGAGCTCGAATTCTTAAAGGCGGAGTGAGCTTTAGGGGAACAATTGTAAGAACGTTTCCTTTGTCATATATACTTTAATATATTGCACAGAGGAAGCTTCATTTACTTTGCCTTGGCTATTGATTTATGTTGTGATGGCTAATTTATGTTTATATTGTGTCGGTTTGTTCATAGCTTGTACTACGCACTGTCCTTAACTATGTTGTTGTTTAAATCTTGGGTAAACTACACGTTTAGTACCTAAAATTTTATTTTTGTTCCATTTTGGTACCCAAACTCTATGTTCTTTTTCAAAATCATACCATACGTTTAGTTTAAGTTTCGATTTGATACCCAACGTTTAAGATATTTTTAATACTCTATTGAATATCTTAAATACATTTTTCTTAAATCCAAATGTTCCTTAAGGTATACTCATAAAAGAAAGTTCTAAGGTTTGAATGAAAGGACAAGTTGGGTTTGAAATTTAATATTATATCAGATCTTTAAAAGGATCAGACTAATGGTGTATCAGTTAGAGTTATCTTCTGAGATTGAGAGATTCCCATGTTCTATGTTTCAATGTTGTAGAAGTATTTATCTGATCCATTACATGTTGTTCCGGTTGAGAAGATTAAGGTCATATCAGATTTGACTTTCGAGGAGGAACATATTCAGATTCTAGCTTGTGACGAAATTTTTTTAAGGAAGAAACAAATTCCACTAGTTAAAATACTATGGCATAATCATAAAAGTAAAGAGACTTTATGAGATTCAGAAGATGTAATACGATAAAAGTATCATAATCTATTTGAATAAGGTAAATTTTGTGGACAAATTTCTTTTAAAGAGGAGAGAGTTGTCATATCTTGAATCATGAGTTAAGAGTCTAAGTTAATTTATACAAGTGTTTGCAGATTTTGGTTTGAACTTTAACCATGCATTAATTAACTGAAAATAGCGTCAGTTACAATAACATTCAAAAATACAATTAAGATAAGCATAATTGAAATAAAAAGGCACAGCAGAGTTAGAAACATGAAATGCTAATAAGTGAGCGCACCATTTGTTTCACGAAGAACAAACCAGACAACATGTGGGTTAGAACCAAGTAAATGGTGAGCTTCCGCCAGATAAAAGCGGAGTACCGATCCGTTAGTGTCGGGAAACTTCAATTCGACACCCATTTCAGTCACACTCTCATTTCGATCGATCATCCAACGTAAAACCCGTGTATAAACCCAAACTTATGAATTGTCACCCAAGTCATGGTAAGCCACATCCTATGGTAAATTAGTCTAACCCTTTTTTGCTTCATTTCCTTAACACACGATAACTACTCGAATCCAAGACTTTAATCACTGAACTTACTCAAAGAGTTTAAATGATTAAGTTATAATTATATGTTTCCTTGAATAATCGATAAATAAGATTTTAGTTATTTAAATTCGATTATAAGTTTAAAAAGATATACATCCTCTAAATATGATTTTTTTTAGTACGCTCAGAAAGCATCAATAGCTAGTATCCGTTTTGTCAATTTCAAGAGAGAGGACGTATTGGCCGAATCAATACTAAGAAGACTGATACAATATTCACGCCAAGATTGTGAGTTTTACTGATTTTGACTTGATTTATTTCGGTTGAATTGACCTTTTATTTCAAAAATTTCGGTTTAGATCGCATTAAGTTTGAACTTAAAATAAAAAATTTAATTCGGCTCAATATAATATTATAATTTTATTTTATATATTTAAGAGTAATTATAATAATACTCATTTTATTTTATCTTTTCTGTCAGAACTTTATTTTATCAAATCAAATGATTTATATATATATATATATTTAGATCGGATCAAATCAGATTGGGTACAGATTTTAACTTAAAAATTAGATTGAATCTTAAATTAGACGACACACTCTTAAATCTAAATCAAATTAAATACAAATAAAAGATTTTAATTTTTAAATCAAATTCGAATGAATAATATATTAAATTTGATCCGATTATTACCATCTCTATTTGAAAAATGATTGAGAACATCAATACATTAAATATTTATAAAACATAAGATAGCTGCAATATCTATGCACTAAAATCTGACTCCTTCATTCATCCCACCGAGTAAAATAAAATTAGCGACAAATATACCAAAACATTCCAATCAATCTTTTTATTATTATTATTTGTTTTACTGGAACCCATGATATTAAATGCAAATTGAAACTTTGTAAAAAACCGGATTTATCACTAAGCAATCAATTAAACACAGGGTCAAATACATAAATGGACTCTATTATTAAATATTGTTTTGTTGATTTCATCGATTATTAAAAATTATAAAATAATTTCATGATTATAAGGTGATGTTTTGTTGAATTTCTCGACTATTGAAAATAATAAAATTGTCATTCGACTATTCATATATTTCGAGCTCGTCTTTTCTGATAAAAATTAAAAGTTGTCTGAGCTGGACATTAACATATTGATTAGCATATGATAAAACTTGATCACATAATCGTTTAAGTTGTATTTTATAGATTAACTCTCGATTTACATTATGTCATCGAGTTAATGCTAGAAATATTATGTCATCGAACATGTGCTTAAAAGCAATTATAGTATTAGCATACATCATTAAGAAAATAATTTTATTATATCTCAATTAACAAAATAATATTTTTCTCAGGCGATCATCAACTTTTAAATGAAAAAGAACGAGTTTAAAACATGAATAGTAAAATTATTATACCTTAATCAATAAATTAATGTTAAACGAAAAATGACAAGTTTAGAACATATAAATAATCGAATAACTATTTTATAACTTTTAACAATCATGAGATCTAACAAAATAATATTTTATAGTCGAAATTATTTGTATACTTTAAATTAAACATATTTACACCGGCTAAAACAGTTTTTCTTTTTCTTTTTTTAATTTAAGCCTACCACCCCCATTAATGGAAATTCATTTTCATAATTTGTAACTTGAGAAGCCTCCAACCAAGACTCTTTCTTTTCCACTTCAGTTTTCTTTTTGGGTGGTTTCATTCGTGACTTTTGTCAGCTCCGAGTCTTTACCATTCAAAGGATCATCAAATTATCAAAACTCAATGCAAGGATCTGTCATGGTTTGCCCCTTCAGTTACTGATCATCTCTCAATAAGGTATGGGTAGTTTGCTAATTTTTCATATTTTTGCTTTAAATTCTTTTCTCTTTCTTTTTATGGCTATTTTATGCTCTTTGGGTTCTTTCCATCTTTTTCTATTCTTTTGTTGGATTAGCTTTTGGGGTTTTTTTATTATATATATATATATAAGTAATTTGATAGAACCTATGTAGTAACTGATGGGTTTTCATGATCTATGTTTATATACTCTGATTTATCAACTTTGGTTCTGAAGAATTTGTTTGTTGAAAAAACTGGGAAAATGATTTGGCAATGTCATACATGGAAAGCCAAAGCTTTTTGAGGCTTTGAATTAAAGGTTCATTCTTCCTATTTGTAGTGGCTGATAGTTCAAAACTGTTTGACTCAAGAAATTACATAAAAATAACTTAATCTTTTAGCAATGGAGAACATAGTCTGGGTGCCCCTTCAACTTTTCAACTATTGATATAGGATTTCAAATCTTTCTAAGAACTGAATTTTGGGGTTTTGAAGGTAAAAATAGAAGCTTGCTTGATTATATTATTTATTTCAATTTTCCCCTGATTCTTCCTTTTTAAATAGCTGATTAAAGTTCCTTTCAAACAACAAATTCTCACTTTCGGGTTTTACTTTTCGGTGAACGATTATGGAATTTGTATGTATTTCCTAAGGTTTTCCTTGTCTAAATGGTATTTTTTTTGTTCATCATTTTGCTTGGGTTTTAGTTGCTACAGCATCCTCTTTGCCTGCCTTCAAGATAATTAGGGCTATCAATGGCTTTCTAATTTGAAATGGATATAATGACTTTTTCATCTTATGACAGTGACCCTGCTGAATTTGTCCATTGCAAGATGTTCTCATTGCCCGGGTACTTAAAGAGATCAAAGCATGGTTCATAAAGCTGACTTAGTTGTCATCGGCATCTCAGTTGGTTTGGCCCTTGGTATCTTGATAGCTTCATTGGTATTTTTTGGGATAAGGTGGTACAGAAAGTATGCAAAACTGAGACGTTCAAATGCTAGTAGTGTTACGGTTCTTCCAATAAGAACAAATGGATTTGGTACAAGCACCGACTTCAGTGCATCTCTCTCGAATACTGTAGCTGTTGAGGTACCAGAATATCATAAGAAAAGTTCTCCGAATTCTTGGTGGAGTCCTCGTAATAAAGATCAATTTGCTTCTGCTTCTGGCTTGCCAAAGTATTCTTATAAGTAAGTTCATTGCTAAATAGAGCATACACATTATACTTAAGTAGAATATTGAAGGCAATTCTTGTTTTGAGGCTTACCAATATTCACATTTCCTATAATGATAAGAAATTGATATACGAATTTTAGTTTACTGCTCTTAATTTAAGCTAAATGATTAACGTTCAATGTTTGTTTGCGAAATTATGTTTAACTCGTTCACTATTCTTTTCAGGGATGTACAGAAAGCTACACAAAATTTTACAACTATTTTAGGAGAAGGATCATTTGGTCCGGTGTATAAAGCTACAATGCCTGCTGGTGGCGTAGCCGCTGTAAAGGTGCTTGCTTCTGATTCTCACCAGGGGGAGAAAGAGTTCCACACAGAGGTAAGCTGCACTAACCATGAAAAAGACTACCTCCTACAATCTTGGGAATAGATAGTTTCTAGGAAGTCTTTTTCTATCATAATGGTACTGCTACAATTAACCCAACCATATGAAGAACTGGTCTATTTTAGTTGAAATAAAAAACAATATTTGACTTTGTTTTGTATGAAAGCATTTTGAGCAAAAATCCATTATAGTATCGCTGATTACCTTTCAGTAGTCTGTACAAGTAGGTTAAAATAACATGATAGCTGCAACCTACATTCTCGTATCTCATTTATCATTTTCTATTTGCTGATAATTCTATCTGGACAGGTGCTAACATTGCAATTCCATTCTTTGAATGAGTGGAATGAAATTCCTTCTGAGAATATTTTAGTAACTAACATATTGGGTTAGCACTTTTACTATTAAACCTTTTTCCCTTTTTTCAGGTTTGTCTACTAGGAAGGCTGCATCACCGGAACCTCGTGAACTTGGTAGGATTCTGTGTGGATAAAGGGAAGTACATGTTAATTTATGAATTCATGAGCAATGGAAGCTTGGCAACCTTACTATATGGTAAGCTTGGGAGCCACTTCTTTTTTTGCAGCGCTCATATTATATTGTCTATTGTAGATGAGTGCTAGAACATGCTAATTTATGCAAAATCACACTTTTCTGGTCCGACTTGCTGTTACTTCCCTTTTCTGTTTTAACCTGTAATATAGACCAAAATCTCTTATGTTATCAATAATAAGCTTGCTTCTGATGGTTAATGTTATACTATGATCTTGTTGCACCAAGTTCAATTATGTCAAATGCTTCTAGCGGGCAAGCTTTTGAATCCATTGAGATTTTAATGTTATTTGGACCCACAAATGGCATGGTGCTAATATTGTCATTCCTTAACAATAACCAACCTGGTCTATTTGTGATCAGGTGAAGGGGAACGTGGTCTGAATTGGGACGAAAGACTTCAAATTTCTCTTGATATTTCACATGGCATAGAATATCTTCACGAAGGGGTAAATGATGGAATGATTCGAAGTTGATTTTCTCCAACTTGTCATTTGACTTAATATCACCCATTCTTGGACAGGCAGTCCCTCCAGTAATACATCGTGATTTGAAGTCCGCTAATATATTATTGGACCAGTCTATGAGAGAGCCAAGGTGAGCAGCCGTACCATGTGGTCTTTTTCGAATTTTCTCCTTTTAATCTATGGAAACAATCAAGATAACAATAATGGACTCTAAATGACATGACTTTACTACTGTTCTAGGTTGCTGATTTTGGGCTGTCAAAGGAAGAGGTTTTTGATGGCCGAAAGTCCGGCATTAAAGGTACATATGGCTACATAGACCCAGAGTATATATCCACAAACAAGTTCACAATGAAGAGCGATGTATACAGTTTTGGTGTTATCATCTTCGAGCTAATTACGGCCATCCACCCATACCAAAACTTAATGGAATTTGTTAATCTTGTGAGTCTCTTCTTCCTATGTAGTAAAAGTGTTGCTTGTTTGCAGTTCATACATCAATATTTCGATAACATAAATTTCTTTTATAAAGGCCGCTATGAGTCCAGATGGTGTAGATGAAATCCTTGATAAGCAACTTTCTGGGGAATGCAATATTGAAGAAGTGAGGCAGCTAGCTAAAATTGCTCATAAATGCTTGCACAAATCACCGAGGAAGCGGCCTTCAATGGGCGAAGTAACACAAGCTATCTTGAAGATAAAGCAGAGGCGCCTGGGTAAAGAAGACACGACTTCCATGGCTGAAACAGATTTTTCTCGAATTATGAGCCGGATACAGGAGCAGCATATATAGAGCTGACCAAATTGGCCAGCTTGAACGAGATTAATTGAACAACGGCAACTTCAGTTTTACTGTTTCTGGTTTACTTCACTTTTTCTTCTGTTCGAATCGGGATTCTGGCAACTGATGCCGGAGAGATATACATAGAAATGAGGTGTTTAAAGATTTCTAATCCCTCGTATGGTGTAGTAATGGTGATTTTTTAGTCTATGCTCATCAGTAGTGGACATTGATTGGCAAATATCATTTGAAATCTCACACTTCTCCTCTCTTTATTGGTTTAGGATTTTAATATCTTTTAATTTTATACTGTTTTATATAGGGAGACTATCTGTGCATTTTACCCGTTTTTTTTTAATAATCTGGGTGATTACACGAGATATTAAGAAATTTTTTTAATCATTGATACAACTCACACTTTGCAGATACACCTTAAAGACGCAATCGTTCGAATCTATGACTTTAAGGGAGAATAATGTTATTTTTAATCGTTGAAGTCACTTGATGGGTTTGTGTTTAAGAAATAATATTCCTTAATTTTAAGAATTTTAATATTTATGTTGAAACAATTGATCAATCGAAATATATTAAAAGAGAGTGAATTGATATTTAAATTTTTTGTGGAAACTTGAATAGGAAATAAAGTTAAATACGATCCATTCTAGAGTGATCTAATTTCTCGATCAAATTTTTGTTCATTATCTTAACCATCCAACTAAGAATTTTTTAAAATATACTAATTTGTTTCAATCTTTAAAGATAAAATATAACCTAGCAACATCCTCTTAACATTTCTACATTTATCAGAATGATGCTACTAACAATGCTTACACAATATAATTTAGGGTAAAGTATAATATGGTCGCTGAACTTTTTTAAAGATTTCATTTAGGTCTCTCAACTTTTAAAACTTGTAATACAGTCCCCCAACATTTAGTCTGTTTGCAATATGGTTCCCCAACATTTAGTCCGTTTTCAATATGGTCCCCGACCGTTTGACGTCGTTACACTGTCGTTAGTACGTTTGCAATATGGTCACTAAACTTTTCAGGTGCTTGCATTTAGGTCCCCCAAATTTTAAAACTTGCAATATAGTCCACAATTTCATTCTAAACCTCAAATTTCTTTTCGATCTCGAATTTCCTTTTTCGCTTCTCTCTTCTCATTTCTAGCGTAACTTTTCAGTCGGGGATGCATGGAAAATTCTAATCTTTCTTTGAATTATGTGGAGGTGTTGACTTGAATAAGGGTCCATTAAGAGAAGACCTGACTAAGGGACTATCGGGACCATCAACGATTCAAGGTTTAATGTTAGATACATGTCATCTTAGGTGAAGCATAGATGTTCGATGAAATGCTTGTGAGAAAAAAAATGGGGTTAGAAATGCATAGGTGACAAATACTACTAAGATGAACAAAGTATCATTGTTGAAAGTCACCAACAAGCTGGAATTATTTTGTATAAATGACATATAATAATTTCTTCGTTTAATCCTTGTGGTTAAAGATTTTCCAACAGATGATCAAATATAATGAAATCCCAAACATCGCATTCACCTCTCAGTCTCTTTCGCTCACATGTACTCTCATTTTGTTTTTGTTCTTTAATTTTTTAATTTTCCGCCACGAAAAATTGTAAACCCAAGCATTCTCTATCTTTCAGCTTTTTATTCACAAAGAAAAAATGGAGGAAGAATTGCATGAACGCAACACCGATTGCATTTATTTCTTAGCCTCTCCCCTCACTTGCAAGAAGGTATTTATTTTCTCTTTTGGGCTATTTGGAAGTAAGCTTTTCCTCTTTCGCAATTTCCCATTTTCAACTCGCATTGTGTGTTTTTTGTTGAAATTTTTATGTTTCTGGAACTGCATGCCAATGATCTAGATATTACGTGTTCGTTTTGAACCAAAACCATATAATTTTCTTTCTTTCTTCTTAATCAAAACTTTTAGTACTCCTTATGAAAGATATTCAGTCCATCAGAATAAAAGTGAAATAGGGTCCTATGCTAATTTTTTTTTATCTTCTTGTTTGGTTTTTTCTTTAAATTAGGGAATTGGTTGTGAGTATCGACATGGTGAAATCGCCAGGCTCAATTTGAGAGACTGCAGGGACTAGTTTACTGGGAATTGTATTGATTCGACCTGTGGTTTTCGGCTTCTTTTGAGCTCGTATTCTTTTTAATAAGTTCATGTTGATTGTGGGATTGATATATCGTGAACGAACTGGATTTTTTTACATGTTTTTGAAATTTTACAAATGAATTATATTGAATTATATCTTTAGAATAAAATTCTGCATGCATGAAACTTGAAATGCATCATGACAGGATAGTATATTTGGAGCAGCTACTTGACCCTGTCATTATGCCTTTTGAGTTGCGAAAGAGACTAAGAGGTGAATGCGCTATTTGGGATTTCATTATATTTGATCATCTGTTGAAAAATCTTTAACACAAGGATTAAACAAAGAAATTATTATATGTCATTTATACAAAATAATTTCAGCTTTGTTGGTGACTTTCAACAATGATACTTAGTTCATTTTAGTAGTATTTGTCAACTCTGCATTTCTAACCCCATTTTTTTCCCACAAGCATTTCATCGAACATCTATGCTTCACCTGAGATGACCTATATCTAACATTACAACTTGAATTGTTGATGGTTCCGATGGTCCCTTAGTCGGGTCTTCTCTCAATGAACCCTTATTCAAGTCAACACCTCCAAATAATTCAAAGTTAGATTAGAATTTTCCATGCATCACCGACTAAAAAGTTACGTTGGAAATGAGAAGAGAGAAGCGAAAAAGGAAATTCGAGATCGAAAAGGAATTTGGGGTTTATAATGAAATTGAGGACTGTGTTGCAAGTTTTAAAAGTTGGGGGACCTAAATGCAAGCACTGGAAAAGTTCAGTGACCATATTGCAAAAGTACTAACGGCAGTGTAACGGCGTCAAACGGTCGGGGATCATATTACAAACGGACTAAATGTTGGGGGCTCATATTGCAAACTGACTAAATGTTGGGGGACTGTATTGCAAGTTTTAACAGTTGAGGGACCTAAATGAATGCTTTAGAAAAGTTCAATAACCATTACTATACTTTACCCTATAATTTAAGGTAAACTACAAGTTTAGTATCTAAATTATTATTTTTGTTCCGTTTTGATATTCAAACTTTATTTTGTTTCAAAATCATATCTAACATTTAGTTTAGGTTTCATTTTGATATCTTGCTGTTAAAATCTCAATGGTGATGTTGATGTGGTACTATAAGATAATATCACATCATCACTGAAAAATTAAAAAAATGTCACGTCAATAGTTATGTTAATCTTTTAATAGCATAGTACCAAATTAAAACCTAAACTAAACATTATGTATAATTTTGAAAAAAAATAAAGTTTAAGTTTCAAAATGGAAAAAAAATAATACTTTAGGTTCTAAACAGATAATTTACCCAAACATAACATGGTTATTTAAAGAATACAAAAATTTTATTTAAAAGCATAATAAATTTCTTCAAACATAAGGATGACATAAAAGTATTAGCAAGTTAATATGCTTGTGATTCATTCATATCGAATTATCACATTATAGCATAATTATAGATCCTGTGTCGTATCAATTGTATTCCACACTCGACTAATTGACTAATGACTCAAAAGTATTAACATCAAAAATCAAAGTTAGTCAATCACATAACATATCATCGGTATCAAAAGTTAGTCAAAACACATAACATATCATCGGTATCATTACACCATGTAGTTCAGTTTAACCATTTATACAAAAAAATCGAAATTCACATGTCAAAGAATTTGTAACATTCTCAATGAATCATATATTTAAAATAACATATCATAACATAAATCGACGTACCTCAACAATTCAGTTATTCCAAATGATCAACTTGAATCGAGACACAGTTTACCAATTTAAACATTTATGCATTACACGTATCAAAATTGAAATACCAAAACATATATATGTATATATGGACTCAATTTGAACGACATGCATCTAATCGAAGCTCTTAAAATACATCGGATCAACAAATTATTCGAGAACTTTTGCTTTTCCCTTAGCCTTGGAAGATTCCACCAAAACTAACACAACCAAAACATAAAATTAACGCAATATGCATCGATGTCGCATATAGAACTTAATACTCATGTGTCGGAACCGTCTTTCGGGTGGGCTCGGAATTGGGCTTCGACTTAGGAAAATGGATTAGGAGTCGCCACCGATCATTTATTTAGAAATAAATAGGTTGACCGGATACCTTATTTCTTACCTGATATGCGTCTTACCAGTGATATGTCGGATTCGGGAGTCGGTTACAAGCAAGGAAGGGTTAGCACCCTTGAACTGCTCTTTCAGTACTACGTAATTTCCAGTTGTCTTTAATTAAGAAAGTTGAAAGTTTAAATTAAAAGGTAAAATAACGATCCAAAACTTACATTTGATTGATTTGAAATCGTCCTTAAAAAGGAAACACGTTAGATGAAAAAGGTAATGAAATCAAGAAAAATAAAAATGAATGAAACAAAGACGATAAAATGAATGAGTAAAGCTAAAAAATATAATAATAAAATGAAGATAAATAAGTAAATAAATTAAGCAAAATGAAAATAAAGAAACATAAATAAAAATAGAAAAATAAACAAAATAAATAAAATAAAAATAAATAGAGACAAAAGAAAAAAATGAAATAAGTAAAATATGGGCAAATATAATAAGAGTAATATTCGTAATAAAAAATATAAAAGCAAAGAAAAATAAATAAATAAATAAATAAATAGTATAGATATAAAAAAACAATGTATATATATAAAGGTAAAAACTAGAAAATAAAAATAATATGATATAATAATAATAAATAAAAAGCAAAAAAAAAATGGAAAAAATATATAATTATAATTATAAGATATAATAATTAAATAAAGAAATAACCAAACAAAAATAATTAAATATATATATATATATATATATATATATATATATATATACATACATACAATAAAATAAAAAATAAAAAATAAAAAATAATAATATAAGGGTCAAATTGAATTAAAAAGTAAATTATATAGTCAAATTAAAAAGAAACAGGGTTTAAAAAACGATTTTGGGGTCAAAATTAAATAATTTAAAACTGGGGAGACCAAAACGCGAATTCCCCCTTCTTGTTGAAAACATGCGGGTCTGAGGGGTTTGGTGGGTCGGATCATGGGCTATTCGGGCCGGATCGGGTTTGGTAAATGTTAATTTTTTTTAATAAGCTTCATTTCTCTCTTCTCAAGCCGAGAGCTCCCCCCAAAGCATTTCTCTCTCGCTTATTTTTGTGTTCTTGAAGAACACATGAACGCCGTCGTGCATTCCAGATTCCAACCACCGTTGCCGCCTCACCGCCGTCGTTGATCGGTGCCCGCCGCCAGTCATCGGCGGTAAAACCAAAAAAAATTTACCATTCAAAACCCCTTTTCACACACATTCCAAAAATCCAAGTATTTTCTCAAGAAAATAAGCCTCGGAGGCTAGATCTATGAAAATAGATCCCAAAAAATACCACTGTTCAACAGTAAAAAATCGTTTTATTTGGTGTGTTTCGAATCAAGAGCAACCATGAGCGACGTATGCAAGAATAAATATGAGAAAAGGTTCAACGTTTACCTTTGTTTCTTTCGAAAAATCGCAAAATGCTTCGAATATCACTGCTCGTATTTTTTGTGGAAATTTTTGTGCAAAAGTTTGCTTGTATTTTGTATGAAAATCGTAGTTACAAATGTTGAAAATTACATCTTTTTATAGCATTAGATTTGGCTATTTTTAGAGTCCGATTTGGACTCAACTACTCTTATTTTTTAGCGTTTTATTCCTATTAAAACACTGCTTGCTAATGGGTTTGTTCTTCGTGGCCGAGAATCTCGGTTGTTGGAGGCGAGATGTGCGGTGTTGGGACCTGCTTGGCATTGGATGAGATGGGACATGCAAGAGAAGCAGCGCACTAGGGTTTTCTGTAAACCCTGATTTACTGCGTGTGGGCTTACTGGTCTGGGGTGTAACGAGCTACTGCTGGGCTTCATTTGGTGCTGGGCTTTGTAACTTGGGTCGAATATCAGGCCTGCAAGTGTAATAAAATAATGAATAAAAATACATATATATACGTTAAATAAACACACACACACACACACACACACACACACACACATATATATATATATATATATATATATATATATATATTATAAAAAATGTGATATGAGAATAGGACGAAATAGTGTGTTCACAGCTGCCCCTCTTTGCTTATTATCATGTTACGAAAATAGAGCAAAGATTACAAGACACAGATTTTGTCCATTTTGAATATCATCTGTCGTAGAGTTGAAATTTGATGTAAGACTGGTTTGTCAATTTAAATCATAAAATGACTCCCTCTTCGTGAGGTTGAGTCGAAATGAAAACTTCTGAGCATGACTTCGTCGTGAAGTTGAGATCGAACTCAAAGCTTGTGGAAAGTGACTTCTGAATCGTCTTCTGGCTCAAGATACTTCATCGTGAAGGTGAAACTTGTTCTGAAGACTTTGGTGCCGTTGTGTCACAGATGACTCCTTCGCCGTGAAGTTGGGTCAATCTGTTTGTTAAGTTGGAATTGTATATAGCCCCTTTGTCATGAAGTTGAGCCTTGGAATTGGATATACTTCGTCGTAAAGTTGAAATCCAATGTAAATTGTGATGTTTCGAGGCTAATATCCTTCGTTGAAGTTGAAATTGACTCTGAAACTGGGAAAGTTTATTAACAGACACTCATTCTTTGAGTTGGATATCCTTCGTCGTGAAGTTGAAATCCATCTAGAGAGATGGATGTTGCTTGTGTGCACGATTCCCTTCATCGTGAAGTTGAAACCGCGGGTGGCCCCTTTGTCATGAAGTTGAGCCTGGTAATTGGATATCCTTCGTCGTGAAGTTGAAATCCAAGTAAGTTATTGCTCCGAGTCCGATATCCTCCGCCGTGAAGTTGAAATTGGCTCTGGAACTGGGAAATTATTTGTTGACAGCCCCGCCCTTTGCTGTGAAGTTGAGCTTGTGTTGTCTCGAGTCTAATATCCTTCCCTGTGAAGTTGAAATTGACTCTGAATGAAACTGAAAAGTTGTTTGTTGACAATCAGTCACCCCTTCATTGTGAAGTTGAGCTTGTGTTGTCTTGAGCCCAATATCCTTCGCTGTGAAGTTGAGCTTGTGTTGTCTTGAGCCCAATATCCTTCGTTGTGAAGTTGAAATTGTCTCTGAAATTAGGAAGCCCCTTCTTTGTGAAGTTGAGCCTCAAATGAAATGATATCCTCCACCGTGTAGTTGAAATTATGGATGTGTTGGTACGATATCCTCCGTCGTGGAGTTGAAATCGCAGATGGCCCCTTTGTCGTAAAGTTGAACATTGACTTGAATATCCTTCGTTGTGAAGTTGAAATCCAAGTATTGTATGTTGCGGGTGGACACGATTCCCTTCGTCGTAGAGTTGAAACCATGGATGACCCATTCGTTGTAAAGTTTGGCTTCGAGTCAAATATCCTTCGTCGTGAAGTTGAAATCTACTCTCGAGCAAATTGTGTCGTTTTGAGTCCAATATCCTTCGATGCAAAGTTGAAATTGGCTCTAGATAAAACCTGTTAAGATATGCATATATTCGATGTTATGGATGCAATGCTCTTAGGTATGCCTAAAATACATATGTAACATATGTTATTCTGGGCTCTGGAGAGAAATCTCGATCTCCGGTTGCCCATCGTGTTGACTCTTTGGTATGCCTAAAATGCATATGTAACATATGCTATTATCTTTTGCAGAAGTAAACAAATCATTAGGTATATGTTCAATTCAAGATGCTTAAAAGGAATTGATTTAGAGAAAAGATTGTCTTTATTCATAAAGGGAAAAAGAACAAATAATACATGGCAAACATTTTGGAAAATGAATACATGATGAAGTGTGTATGAGTGTCTTAGATCTCAATAATGACGAGCACTTCTGAGCTGAAAAGTCGTTAGGTGACTTTCAATGCAGCCTTTTTCAAGGAATCTTTAAAAATGTGACAACTTTCTGGAGAGTGCAACCTTTCTCTGACTCGTTAAGTTTGTAGAAGATTCGGATACCGGGATATTTCCACTGTCTGGATTTCTTGAACTGATATCCAAATCGCCCTTTCGGGTTTTCAACTTGGACCCATTCTTTGTTGCAAGACGCCCTTTGCGGGTTTTCATCTTGAACCTATCTTATTTTTCTTTTTCTTTTTCTTTTTTTTTTTGTTCTTTTCTTTTTTTCTTTTTCTTTTTTTTCGACTTAGGACGCCCTCTCGGGTTTTTATCCTAAGCGAAGTATTTCTTGACTGCATCCGAATTGATGGGATGTGGCAGTTCAGGTCCGTCAATTTCAGTCAGGACAAGGGCTCCTCCAGAAAAGGCCTTTTTCACGACATAAGGTCCTTCCCAATTTGGAGCCCATTTTAATCGGGAATCTTTCTGGACTGGAGAAATTTTCTTTAGCACCAGATCTCCTTCACGGAATATTCTTGGATGCACCTTTTTGTCATGTGCTCGGATCATTCGTTTCTGATAGATTTGACCATGATGAATGGCTTTTAGTCTCTTTTCATCTATCAGGTTCAGTTGATCGTATATGGATTGCACCCACTCTGCATCATCCAATTTGACTTCTGTTAAGACCCGGAGTGAAGAAATCTCTACTTCAATGGGCACTGCTTCCATTCCATAAGCTAGTGAAAATGGAGTTGCCCCCGTCGAGGTTCGTATCGAGGTTCGGTAAGTGAACAAAGAAAAAGACAACTTCTCATGCCAGTCTTTGTAAGTCTCAGTCGTTTTCTCCACTATCTTTTTAATATTTTTGTTTGCTACTTCTACTACGTCGTTCATGTAACATCCTCCATACCGGGTTAGTGATTAAATTATGAGATTTAAAAATTCAGTGATCAAATAGGATAAATTGAAAAGTTCAAAGAATTGAGGGAAATGTTTTATGTAGGATTAATCACCAAGAAAGGAGGAATTAAAGGGACAAATGAGTCTTTTGACAAGGAAACAATTAAATATTAGTTGATGAGATTTTATAAACCACGTGGAAGTTAGTAGAGAAGGCAAAAGTTTCCAGATTTCTCTTCTTCTTCTTTATTCTTCTTCACCGTGAAGACAAAGCTAAAGGTGAGTTTTCTAGATAATCAAATTCTTGATGAATTTAAGGTTGCTTATTGATCATTAGATGATAACTAAGCTTGAGGAAAGCTTAGGTTATCTTAAAACCATAAGATGATGGGGTTAGGAAGGATTAAAGGATGGAAGTAGAAAAATAAAATCTTAGATTAGAGTTCATGATAAGAATTAGAAGTGGGATTTGACTTGTCATCAAGCTAATTAAAGGATATGAAGTGTCAGAATTCGATTTAGAAAATGCTGGAAATTGAGTGGAATTCTTAAATTTTATATGGAGAATTGGATTTCTAAGTTTTGAAGGTATCGAATGGATAATAATTAGTTTAAGTAAGTGTATGCAAGTTAGGGATATAAAAGGAGGTGAAATATAAAGTGTAGAGAAGATTATAAAGAGATTTTCGTGCTTAAAATGACATTTCTAGTCTATGTCAATGTACACCGATGCATCAAGGATAAATCCCAGAAATTGTTCGAGGTGTATCGATGCACATGAAGTGCATCGATGCACTCTTTTAAAATACAAACATAGAATGCCATCAATGCATCGATGCATAAGGAGCGCATCAATGCATAAGGAGTGCATCGATGCACCCCCTTAAATATAAACATCGAATAGGATTTATGCATCGATGCATGGTGTGGTGCATCGATGCATACCTTCTTTAAAAGATGAAAATGGCTTTTCTTTTAGCCCAAGAAATGATAGTTTAGAATACATTAATTACTATACTGATTAGCATCAATGAATTACTCTGTAGATACCGAGCCTAAACAAGTTCCAGAACAATTGCCTCGTAAGATCGATCGAGGAAAAAGCAAGGAAATATAGGTGAGTGCATATGCATAGCATGAATATGTATTCTATTTAGTTCTAGACTTGTGATAAGTCTAGATTCAATATTTTGATACATGATCGCATTTCATATTATGATACATGACATGAATTCATATTATATGCATTAAGTGACATGAATATGCAGGAAAGGTTATATAAGCTATGTGATAAAGTGATGGAACATGATATGTTTATGTGATAAAGGTATGAAATTTATATGTCTATACAATATAAATTATAGGAATGGTGGAAGCCCATGTTATGTAGATGAGAACTATAGGTATAGTTGGCATGCCAAGAGTAGAGGGTCTACGCGGTCCTTCGGGACATATATGTATTCTTTGGAACATGTGTGAGGTCTTTTAAGACACATACTTGATCCTTTGCATATGTATATGATTCTTAAGGAAATTTTCTACGTGGTCCTTAGGAACAATCTTATATGGCACTACGGTGCAATTCTACGCGGCACTTCGATACAATTCTACGGGAACTTCGGTGTATTTATACGAGCTGTGGTGACACTATAGTGCATAACCTCACAGTACTCACATACCTTAGGTTCTCAGAATGGTATCATGAGCCAATAATCTTACTAATATGAATTCATGAATGTTAATATATTATGCTTACAGGTAAAGAACACGGTGATATAAACTGCATGGTTAAGCATTTGATTTCGTCTCATTCCATTTAATTATGGCATTTTCGTTACATTTCTTTGTTATCATTATTATTATATTGCCTCACTAAGTCGATGACTTAGCATGTAAGTGTTTCACACGTAGGATCCGAGAAAGTAGACGATCAAGGTTAAGCAGTTGGACAATATTACTCCTGCAACTATCAGATCAGAAGCAACTTAATAGTATGTCATTTTGTTATGTAAATCAATGTTGGCATGTAATAGAATGTTAAGTTGTGTATGCTCTGAGTATTTTGATAAACTTGTTGTATTAACATATGTATATTATTGTATTTTAATATTATAAGTTCATATGATTTATCGGTTTTTTAAGAGTATTGTTTTGTTTAGTCAATGTGACATCCTGGACTCGTATCCGGTTCGGGTATGAGTTGAGGGTGTTACAGTTCATCTTTGGTCTGTAAGCAGTAGAGTTGGGATGTTTTATGTTGAATTACTCACAAGCAGCATTCATCATCTTGTTGTTCAAATTTGTAGCATTATCGGTAATGATCCTTTCAGGTAGACCATACCGAAATATAATCTCTTTCTTCAGAAACTTACAAATAGTGGATTGAGTGACACTGGCATATGATGTAGCCTCTACCCATTTGGTGAAATAATCATTTGCTACGAGAATGAAACGGTGACCATTCGAAGCCTTCGGATGGATTTGCCTGATAACATCCATGCCCCACACAGAGAAAGGCCATGGTGACGTCATTACATGGAGCGGATGAGGTGGAACATTGATTTTGTCTCTGTAAATTTGAAATTTATGACATCTTCTAGCATAGTTGATACAATCACTTTCTAGTGTGGACAAAAAATAACCGCATCTCATTATTTTCCTTGACATCATATATCCATTTGCATGTGTTCCGCAAACTCCGTCTTGTACTTATTCCACTATCATTTTTTCCTCTTCAGCATCGACGCACCTTAACAGGACTTGATTATGGCTTTTCTTGTATAAGACCCCCCTGTCAAAGACGTATCCAGCTGTCATCCTTCTAATTGTTCTTTTATCGGTTTCGGTGGGTTCCTCTGGATAACTTCGATGCTTGATGTACTGCAGAATGTCGTAGTACCAAGGCTTAGTGTCTTTCACTTCTTCAATTTGGTAACAATGAGTTGGGTACTCATACGACTACATGTAAATTGGCATCATTTCAGACTCCCCGCCAGCCTTGAATGCGGCTACCAAGGTGGCTAAAGCGTCAGCCATTTGATTTTCTTCTCTAGGCACGTAGTGGAAGGTGACTTCATCGAATTCTTGGAGCAGATCCAGTATTAGCTTCATGTATTCCATCATCTTTGTATCATTGGTTTCCCATTCTCCGCGGAGCTGATAGATTACTAATGTTGAATCTCCGTATATCCGCAAGGTCTTTATGGTTTTCCCCAGTGCAGCTCGGATTCCCAAGACACAGGCTTCGTACTCTACCGAGTTATTGGTGTAATCGAAATTAAGTCTGCTGGTAAACGGGTAGTGATTCCCTTCCGGAGAGATCAGGATTGCCCCGATACCATGTCCTAATGCATTTGATGTACCATCAAAATGCATTCTCCAAGAACTGTCGGTAGAAGTACTTGCCTCATCTAAAGTGATAGCCATCAGGTCATCGTCTGGGAAATCAAAGTCCAATGGCTCATAATTCTCATCGGTTCTACTTGCCAAGAACTCCGATATGGCACTTCCTTTGATTGATTTCTGGCTCACGTACTCGATGTCAAATTCAGACAAGAGCATATGCCATCGGGCTAACCTTCCAGATAGAGAAGGTACACCCATCATGTACTTTAAAGGATCTAACTTGGAAATCAGCCAAGTAATATGATACAACATATATTGTCAGAGTCTTTTTGTAGCCCAGACTAGAGCACAACAAGCCTTCTCGATAGGAGGATATCTGACCTCGCAATCGGTGAACTTCTTGCTTAGATAGTAGATGGCTCTTTCCTTTCTTCCAGATTCGTCATGTTGACCCAGGACACAACCCATTGAGTTCTCGAATATAGATAGATACAAGAACAGAGGTTTGCCTAGGATAGGGGATATCAGGACAAGAGTGTGAGACAAATACACTTTTACTTTTTTGAATGTAATTTGACAGTTCTCGTCCCATGCTCCTCGGTTATTCTTTCAGAGAAGGCGGAAGATTGGGTCACATTTGTCGGTTAACTGAGATATGAATCGTGCTATGTATTTCAATCTGCCCAGAAAACCTCGAACTTCTTTTTGGGTTCGCGGGGGAGGCAGATTCTGGATAACCTTGACTTTATCAAGATCGACCTCGATGTCTTTCCTGCTAACCACAAAGCCTAATAACTTCCCAGATATTACCTCGAAGGTGCACTTATTAGGTTTCAGTCGCAGTTAGAACTTTCTTAATCTCTGAAAGAGCTTTCTCAGGTTCTCGACATGTTCATTCTCAGTTTGTGCCTTACAATCATATCGTCGACATAAACCTCAATTTCTTTGTGCATCATAACATAGAATAGGGTTACCATAGTTCTCTGATATGTTGCCCCAATATTCTTTAATACGAAGGGCATCACCTTGTTGTATAAAGTTCCCCACATTATAATGAACGTAGTCTTCTCCATGTCTTCAGGATGCATCTTGATCTGGTTATATCCCAAAAATCCATCCATGAATGAAAAGAAAACATTCCCGGCTGTATTGTCTACCGACGTGTCAATGTGAGGTAGATAAAAGTTGTCTTTAGGGTTTGCCTTATTAAGGTCCCGGTAATCAACGCACATACGAACCTTCCCATCTTTCTTCGGAACTGGCACTGTGTTGGCCACCCACTCCGGATACTTGGCCACTTGAAGGAAACCGACATCGAATTGTTTCTTGACTTCTTCTTTAATTTTAAGGAGAATCTCAGGTCGCATCCTTCTCAATTTCTTTTGCACGGGTTTGCACTCTGGCTTAATTGACAGTTTATAAATTACCATATCTATGTCTAGTCCCGACATGTCTTGATACGACCAGAAGAACACATCTCTGTACTCCTGAAGTAAGATTATCATGTTTTGTCTTGCTTCAGCCGAAAGAGTTGTGCCGATTTTAATCTCCTTTCTGTCATCTTTAGTGCCCAGATTCAAGATTTCAATCGCCTCCTCATGTGGCAGTATTTGCTTTTCTTCTCTTTCTACCATTCTCAACAATTTGGTGGGTAAGTTGCACTCCTCTTCAGTGTCGCATTCATCAAATTCCCCGAGACAAATGGCCGATTCAAAATCCACCTTCGGATCAGGATCATCAGTGCATGCATTATCGTTATCTGGGATCCTGAAGGAAAAAAAAAGATATGTGTGTGTGAGAGGAAATATCCCAGACGAAAAAATCAAGGAATTAAATTTGAAAGAGAATATAATAAAATACTGGAATGAAGAAAATAGACAATAAATTCAAAAAATAAATGAAATAAAAAACTTGTTTGCCATGGAAAGGGCAAAAATGCATCTTTTATTGAACTTAAACAAAATGTTTATTCACCCTTACAAAAGATTACTTATTGCCCCGGGTATAGGCAAATAGGGATAGTTCGAATATTACTCTGAAAGACTCTTGTAAACCACAGGTAGTTCTTCCACCGACCAACTGCTAGGCACGAACCCAGGTGGCAGAGGGTATATCCCGGATCTATCTTCATTGTCAACATCTTCTATGGTCACGGCATTGATGCTCAGATCTTCTAGAGCCGCTTCTAAATTGGATGTGGTGGTTTCAAACACATAACCACCTAACTTGAATATGTGGTAAAAAGGTGGGAGTGTCATGGGCTTCCATTGAAGTTCACCTCCAGTTAACCTGGCTAGTCTTCTTTCTCGGTTCTTCTGGACTTCCTTCCTCTTTTCATGGTAACTGGGCTGAAAACCAAGCCCAAACTAGTCTAATTTTGAAACAGGAAGGATTGGATTAATCATTCCTTGTAAATATTTCCCAAAACCTCTTCCGGCTTTGGCACATCTTCCCAAAGTCTGTATGATCTCCATTCTGGTACACTTGGAAAGTTGAGGTTTGTGGATCCTCTTTCCTTCTGCCACAAATGTGGCATTCACAAATTCCAAGGACCGAAATGAACATTCTACCGCTTTTTTCGTCTACTTTGATGTATGGGGCCTCCGTGGTCACACTTGTCACGATATTTTCCTCAGCATTGATAATTACTAAGGCCCCGTCAATAACAAATTTAACTTTTTGATGCAGTGTGGATGGTACTGCACCTACTTGATTAATCTATGACCTTCCTAAAAGACAGTTATAGGACGGCATGATATCCATCACTAGGAACTCAACATCATAGGTGGCAGGTCTGATGGTCAACGGCACCTCGATCTTGCCAATAACCTCTCTCTTGGTCCCATCAAATGCTCGGACCATATTCTGGCAGGTTCTCATGTGTGAGGTATCTATTGTCAGCCTTTTCAATGTGACCAAAGGTATTACGTTCAGGGCTGAGCCGTTTTCGATTAAGACACTTGGTAAAGGATGCCCCTTATAGTAGGTAGTAATGTGTAACGCCTTTGTTCGGCCTCTTCCTCTGGATGGAATCTCATCATCTGAAAATGAGATGAGATTATCAGCTTGAATATTATTCACCAGTCGATCCATCTTGTTGACTGGTATGTTTTGCAGCACGAACGTTTGATTTAGGACTTTCAATAGTGCTTCTCGGTATGCCTCCGAGTTCAATAATAGTGCTAGCATTGAAGTACATGTAGGTAAGTTGTGGAGCTGTTATACAATGTTGTACTCGTTGTGCTTCAAGATCTTGAGGAACTTATTAGCTTCTTCCTCTTTTATAAGCTCGTTGACAGCTAGCACATCTTCTTTGAATGGCTCAAGTGGTCTTTGCCCCACTTTGCTATCACATCCTTTGGAAGCACTCACCTGGCATTCATACTTCCATGGCACTTGCCGATTGTCCTTGTATTGAAAAGGCCAAGGTGTTGTGATTACCACCTTGGCTGGTGTTGTTGCTGTCACTATTGTCTTAGGGTTGATTATCAAAGGACTACGCCTACCGAGTATTTTGTTTGATGATTCTCCGATATCGCAAACGTCTGCTTCCGGGGAATCCTGAATTTCTTCAAAAAACTTCAGCTCTTTCTTGTCCATCGTGAGTTGGACTAATGACTTGAATTCTGGGCAATCTTACACCTTATGCCCCTCTTCGTTGTGGTAACAACAATGGTTACCATCTTCAATCCTTGTTGCATGTGATTGGGGTGCAAGAAGCCTCGCTTTTACCATTTGGCTCCAAACCCAAGCCAAATGAGCTTTAACTTCTGAAACACAAGTTTTAACTCTATTGCCGTTCTCAGTGGTGACTGTATTGATTCCAGCCTTCGGATGATTAGGTAAGGGATTCTGGGTGACGTTCGGTGCTCCGGAGTTGAAATAGATCAAATTCTTGTTTCGCATTCGTTGTACAAGCCTCTTGAATGCGAGACAGTTTTCAATTGAATGCCCCTGCACACCGCCATGATACTCGCAGTGAGCGTTCTCGTCAAACCACTAGGGTAAGGGGGCTTTATTGGATCCATAGTGTAAGGCGACACTGCGTGAGTGTCAAAGAGTTGTTGGTATAACTCTTTATACGTCATGAGAATGGGATCGATCTGCTCCCTTTCACTTTCCTTTCTTGGTTCTCTCTGAGCTTGATTAGAAGTACCGGATGGTACAACAACAATTGTTTTTGAACTTGAGATCATAACACCTTTGTTGGCGTTGTAGGTGTTGACATTTTTTATCTCTCTCTCTTTGTCCTTCATGGGAGGCTTCTTACTGGAGTCCCTTCCCTCAATTTTTCCTTGTTTTATAGCTAGCTCGACCATCTCACCAGCCATAACTAGATCTGAGAAAGTTCCCAATGTAATTGCCACCAGGTGCCCGAAGTAAGGTATCTTCAAGGTATGTACAAACAGCTTTCGAGTTTCCTTTTCATCCAAGGGTGGATGAACTTGCATAGACAAATCCCTCCATCGTTGTGTGTATTGATAACTTCCTAAAAAGGCTACTTTTAAGGCCTTTTTCACTTAAGTTGTTTTTTGTTTAAAGGCTCATTTTAGGCATTTTAGGATCATGTAGTTGCATATAATGCATTTGTGGTGGTTGTGCTATTTTATTTCTTAATGGTGCTGTTTGAGGGAAATGTGCAGTTTGTTTGTGGTGTGCAGGGAATAGCAAGAAAAAAGGATTCTTTGGGAAGTAATATCGCGGCATCACACGTTGCTAAAGCAGATTGAAATGCCTTGGCATTTCCAGCGTAGAAAAAAACAAAAAAATATTTCTGCATAAGGACAGCTGGCATTGGACAGCTGTCTCTGCATGTGAAGGACTGCTGTAATCGCCTGCCAGAGCTGCCAAAGGACCACTGCCACTTGGAGGATAAGGTTCACACCGAACATGTGATTCTAGGGGTATGAGGGGTAATTTGCACCCAACAACCTCATCATTACCCCTAGATATTTTTTATTATATATGACACCTCATGGGGGAGAAAAAAAAAAGAAAAGGAGGAGGACATATACGGTAGCAAAAATCACATTTTTATTTTCTCTTTTCCTTTCTTCTTCCTTGGGATATTCCTCCATTGATAAAGCTCCAAGGAGTGGCGAGCTAGGAGCCGAAAGGAGCTAGCGAGCTAGGTGGTTCACGGTGGTCGAGAGGAGACCTCAGGTGGCATGTCGAAGGATTCTTCTCAACTTCCCTTTTTGTTGTTATTTTATATTTATTTGTGGGTTGCTGGAACAAATATTTTCATGACTTTGTGTTTGGATATTTTGAACCCCACCATGAACTAACTTATTTGGTGGTGGTTGATTTAATGGTTGTTTGAACTTTAATTTTAATGGTATATTTAAGTTTATTTTGGTTCTTTATTTGCTTTGCTTATGAATGCTTCACCATCTGATTGTAATAGGCATGGAAATATCCATTTCTTAGATGAAGGTTAGGTATTCGAAAGAATCCTAGACTAAAAATACTTGTAAGTATTCGGAAGAAATGCAAGATAAGATCCTCATAAGCAATGGGTTATAGTATTTTCAAGGGGCTTTGAACCGGCCTAGGAATATTATAACTTAATCCCTTAGATCTCGGAAGAGGCTAGGATAGGATTTCAACGACTAAAAAGGGTGTATTTATCAATAGGGTAGGCTGGCCAACATCGTTGAGTGAGAGCAGATGCCTTGGCATCCTATTCTGTTAGGTTCTTTAGAACACTTTAGGAAATCCCTGTCGAGTAAGTAAAGACCAATTAGCTTAAATATACTTGAGAAATAAGTTTAGCATCCGTAGATCAATCCCTACCATTCATTCTCTTGGAAGCTTGTCACGTGAGGATTATTTTCTTTACATTCTATTATCTTTTTATTTACTGTTTTTACCATTTTTCATTGCCTTGACATTTCACCATACTCAACATTAAACATCCATCATTACCATTGTATTTCCATTTGCTACACCATCAGACCATCACTCCATATCCACGAGCATACACATTTACATTGCCGTGACATTTGTATATATCAAGACTAACTATACTTAGATAGAATAGTGCATTGCTTTGGTTAGACTATTGTAATTTCACCCAATCCCTGTGGAGACGATACTCGCTCATCATTATGTTACTTGAGCGATTGTGTATACTTGCATATTATTTGCGTATAATTTATAGTACTCACAAGACGCGAACAAGTTTTTGGCGTCGTTGTCGGGGATTGGCAGCCTGAAGTTATTTAGTTTTGCCAGAGCATTTTATTCTGTTTTGTATTTTTATTTGTGTATAGTTTACTTGATATTTTTGTTTTATTTTTAGGTTAATCTAGTGTATGCCTAGCAGAAATTCTAAAGAGCCTTAGGAACCAATAGAACCTGAGATTGAAAGACTCTTTAGAAGAAGAAGACGTGCTCAAAGAAATATGTATCAGATTGGAAACCAAGGCATTGGTCAGGATGATGGAAATCATAATGCCGCGGTATTAGACAATGTTGATCCTGCTGTTAGGCCGCGCGTTATTCACGATCACTTAAATCTGATGCTGGATGATCTGAATCCTAGGATTGTGGCACCTGAAATTCAAGCTGCACATTTTGAGCTAAAACCAGTCATGTTCAACATGTTGAATTCTATTGGGCAGTTTGGGGGTATGCCAACTGAAGATGCCAGGCAGTACATTCGTAATTTTCTGGAAGTTTGTGATTCTTTTCGCCAAGAAGGAGTGCATAAGGATTTTCTGAAATTAAAGCTTTTTCCATATTCATTGCATGACCGAGCAAGGACTTGGTTGAGTGGTGTACCAGCCGGTTCTATGGAATCATGGGCCGATCTTTGCAAGAGTTTCTTATTGAGGTACAACCCACCAAACATGAATACGCAGCTAAGGAATGAAATATCTTCTTTTCGCCAGGGCAACGACGAATCCATGTATGAGTGCTGGGATTGTTACAAGAGTTTTCTTCGGAAGTGTTCAAATCATGGTTTTCATGATTGGACTCAAGTAGTCATGTTCTATAATGGAGTCAATGCACCCACGAGGATGTTACTGGATGCCTCGGCAAATGGGACATTACTGGATAAATCACCTACTGAGGCGTTTGCTATATTGGACATAATTGCTAATAATGATTATCAGTTTCCTTCCTCAAGGCTTGGGAGTGGAAGGAGAACACCTGGAGCATTTGAGTTAGATACCAAGGATTCGGTGTCCGCTCAACTTTCAGCCATCACTAATATGTTGAAGAACTTACAGCGTTCCACTGATGTGAAAGAAGTGAAAGCAACTAGCCTGGAATGTTTTTTATGCCAAGGCAATCATCACGAGAGCAAATGCCCAACCAACCATGAGTCCATCAACTTTGTAGGTAATTACAATCGAGGCAACAACAATCCTTATTCTAACACTTATAATGTTGGATGGCGTCAGCATCCCAATTTTTCATAGGGAAATCAAGGAGCCCACAATGTTAATCAACCTACTCGGCAGCAGAATCACAATGAGCCTCAAGGTTACCAAAATGCTATGCCATGGCATAATTCCAATAAAGGAGTTTCATCTTCAGCAAGCATGAGTTCATTGGAAGCTACAATTCAAGAGTTCATATCCACTACGAAGACAATGCTGCAAGACCATTCTACTTCAATTAAGAATCAAGAAGCTTTACTTCATAGTCAAGGCGCCTTACTTCAAAGCCATAGCTCGTCTCTAAGAGCTTTGGAAGGTCAAGTTGGTTAGATTACTATGGCATTGCAAGAGCGTCAGCAAGGACGTTTTCCAAGTGATACTGAAGTCACTAGAGCACCTGAAAAAGAGCACTGCAATGTGTTAACTCTTAGGAGTGGAACACAAATCAATCGACAAGTCAAGGATAGTGGGCCACAACATGATGATTTTAATCCCACTACTGAAGTTGAATTACATGATGATAGAGTTACTGAGAAGGACAAGGAGGAGGATTCTGCTAAGATACCAGATTCTGATGCCAAGGCAAAAGCAAATTCTATTCCTGCAGCTAAGGAAGCTAGACCTCCCCCACCCTTCCCGCAAAGATTTAAGAAGCATAATGATGAAGTTCAGTTCAAGAAGTTCGTGGACATTCTTTATCAGCTCCATATCAACATACCTCTCTTAGAAGCTGTTGAACAGATGCCGATGTATGCCAAATTTCTGAAGGAAATCTGTACCAAGAAGAGGAAATTAGAGACTGTTGCCACAGCAACAGAATTTTGTTCTTCATTGAGTAAGTTGTCGCTAAAGACAAGTGATCCGGGCATCTTTATTATTCCTTGTTCAATTGGAGCTAATTTCGTTGGAAAGGCTCTGTGTGATCTTGGTTCAAGTGTCAACTTAATGCCGAAATCGATATTCTTGAAGCTTGGCATAGGAGATGCAAGACCCACCTCAATTATTTTATAACTTGCCGACAGATCCCATGTGAAACCTGAAGGGAGAGTCGAGGATGTCATAGTAAGGGTGGATAAGTTTGTGTTTCCAGTCGACTTCTTAATTCTGGACTGCGAAGTTGATGCCAAGGCACCAATCATTCTGGGAAGACCTTTCCTAGCCACTGGACGTATCTTGATAGACTGTGAAAAAGGTGAACTCACCATGAGAGTGGCTGATCAGTGTGTGACTGTCAATGTTTTTCGAACGCTCAAATATGTTGATGACACTGAAGAATGCCAAGGCATTTCTGAATTGAACTCGGTGATTGAAGAAGAGACTGAACATCTTTGCCAGAACAATTTTATTCAGCTAGAAGAAAATGAATATTGGGTGGATGATGAAAGCTTAGTGGAGTCCGACAACTTTCCAATGTTGGAGGAATAATCTAGCTTACTACAAGCTAGATCAGGTATGAATTTTGAACCTCTAAATTTTGATGAATTTATTCCTCCTAAGCCTTCATTAATGCATGCACCCACTCTAGAGCTTAAGACTTTGCCAGGGCATCTTAAATATGTATACTTAGGTAGCAATGAGACTTTACCGGTGATTATTTCCGCTAACCTTTCTGCCAATCAAGAGCAAAGTTTGTTAAGTGTGTTGATGCAACATAAAAAAGCAATTGGTTGGACTATGGCTGATTTGAAAGGCATAAGTCCCACGATCTACATGCACAAGATTCTGCTTGAAGATTGCCACGGCAATTCAATAGAACCACAAAGAAGACTCAACCCTATTATGAAGCAAGTGGTGATGAAAGAAATTCTGAAATAGCTTGATGTTGGAGTGATCTACCCTATCTCAAATTGCTCATGGGTGAGCCATGTCCAATGTGTTTCGAAGAAAGGAGGCACGACGGTGGTTACTAATGAGGATAATGAGCTATTACCCACTCGCACTGTGATCGGATGAAGGATATGCATAGACTATAGAAAACTCAACAAAGCTACAAAGAAGGACCATTTTCCTCTACCTTTCATCAACCAAATGTTGGATCGATTAGCCGACAAAGCATTTTATTACTTTTTGGATGGGTACTCGGGGTACAATCAAATTGACATCGCACCAGAGGACCAGGAGAAGACTACATTTACTTGTCCCTATGGCACTTTTTCCTTTAGGAGGATGCCTTTTGGACTCTGTAATGCCCCGGCAACATTTCAGCGCTGTATGCAAGCCATATTTTCAGACATGGTTGAGGATTTTCTGGCCATTTTCATGGATGACTTTTCTGTTTGTGGGGACGATTTTGAACGATGCCTCGGCAATTTAGCAAAAGTTCTCAAGATATGCGAGGAGGCTGAGTTGGTCTTAAATTGGGAAAATGTCACTTCATGGTGACTGGAGGCATTGTATTAGGCCACAAAATTTCTCACAAGGGTATTGAGGTTGATAAGGAGAAGATTGAAGTGATTGAAAAATTGCCACCACCAACTTCAATCAAGGGCATAAGAAGTTTTCTTGGACATGCTGGATTCTATAGAAGGTTTATCAAAGACTTCTCCAGGATTTCTAAGCCCTTGTGCACATTGCTTCAACAAAACCAACCCTTTGTGTTTGACGAATTATGCCTCGGCGCATTTACTAAGCTAAAACTACAACTGATCTCGGCACCCATTGTAGTCCCTCCCGATTGGACATCACCATTTGAGCTGATGTGTGATGTAAGCGATTATGCCGTAGGAGCTGTTTTGGGGCAACGCCGAGGTAAAATGTTTCATGTTATTTATTACTCTAGCCGCACTTTAAATGAAGCACAATTGAACTACACCACCACTGAGAAAGAATTACTTGCCATGGTATTTGCTTTTGATAAATTTAGACCCTACATAATAGGCACTAAAGTTATTGTTCACACTGATCATTCGGCTATAAAATACTTAGTGAACAAAAAGGATGCCAAGCCTAGACTTATTAGGTGGATCTTACTTTTGCAAGAATTTGACTTAGAGGTGGTAGATAGAAAAGGAACTGAGAATCAAGTTGTTGATCACTTATCTAGGCTAGAGAAAAATTCTAAATGCCATGACACTGTACATATCTAAGAGGAATTTCCTGATGAGAAAATTTTATATGCCACGGCAATCTCGTGGTACGCTGACCTTGTTAATTTTCTTGTTAGTGGAATTGTGCCTTTTGATTTGAATAGTTAGGCTAAAAAGAAGTTCAAGCACGATGCAAGACACTATTTTTGGGACGAGCCATATTTATTCAAGCATTGTGCCGATCAGCTCATTAGACGATGTGTACCTGAAGAGGAGCAAAGTGATATTTTGTACCATTGTCATTCGGCCCCAAGTGGAGGCCATTTTGGTGGAGCAAGGACTGCTGCTAAGGTCCTGTAATCAGGCTTTTACTGGCCAACTCTGTTTAAAGATGCCCAAGCATTTTACAAAGGATGAGATTGATGCCAACGGACTGGAAACATCTCCAGACGACATGAAATACTGCTACAAAATATTTTGGAGATAGAGTTGTTTGATGTGTGGGGCATCGATTTCATGGGACCATTCCCATCTTCTGAAGGAAAATTATTTATATTGCTTGCTGTGGATTATGTGTTAAAATGGGTGGAAGCAATAGCAACATCAAGGAATGACTCCAAGACCGTACTCAAGGTTTTGCACAAGTATATTTTCACTCGGTTTGGAGTACCTCGTGCTATCATTAGTGATGAGGGAACCCACTTTGATAACAAGTTGATTGCCAAGGCATTGAAGAGATATGGAGTTCGACATAAGATTACCATGGCATATCATCCGCAGACAAATGGCCAAGCAGAGATATCTAATCGAGAGATCAAGCAGATTTTAGAGAAAGTGGTGAACCCAAGGCGTAAGGATTGGTCGCCAAAGTTGGATGAAGCACTTTGGGCTTACAGAACTGTATTCAAGACTCCTTTGGGGATGTCACCCTTTAAGTTGGTGTATGGTAAAGCTTGTCATCTCCCGGTTGAGCTTGAACACAAAGCTTATTGGGCCATCAAGCAATTGAATTTCGATGCTCAACTAGTTGGGGAGCAGAGATTACTTGAACTTAACGAAATGGAAGAGTTTAGAGCACAAGCATATGAGAAGGCTCGGATATACAAGGAGAAAACCAAGTGGCATGACCAGAAACTGATGCCACGGCATTTTCATGAGGGGCAACAAGTCTTGCTTTACAACTCCATACTCAAACTCTTTCCTGGGAAACTCAAATCTCGATGGTCATGACCATTTGAGGTGCATTATGTCTATCCCCATGGAGCTGTTGACATTAAGAGAATAGACAATGGGACGATCTTCAAGGTCAATGGCCAGCGTCTGAAAGCCTATAATGGAGTTTCACCACCACACAACAAGGACATGTTACGTCTGCACGATACTGAAGAGTGCCCAGAGGAGAACCAAAATTCGATGCCGCGGCATTGAATTTGTGTCTGTGCATAAATAAAAATTTAAAATTTAAGTTTTTCTTTATTTTTATTTTTATTTCATTTTGTAATTAATTTTTGATATGATTTTTAGGGACCACAGTGCTGCAAACTGTGCAAGGAGCGGTTACCAAAGGGAGGAAAGGACAATGCATTAATTGGAGAGATATTCTTTTGATTTGTTTCTTTTTATTTAATTTAATTTATGACATTTTGTTTTCTCTTTCCACAGACTTGTCCTATCACCATCATTACTTTTTGGTAGTTTTTTTCCTTCCCCATGCACGCACAAACCCCTACCCACTCACTCCTCTCTTAACCATCCTATCACACATTTTCCCTCTTAAATTTTTAACTTTTTCTTTTCTCTTTCTTTATTAATTTTTTTCTCTTTCATTTTAACTTTTACTTTTTCTCTTTCCTTTATTCATCTTCTTCTTTTGTTATTCTCTCCATAGCCAAAATACATCCAAGTTTTTAAAGCTTTCAAAAGTTTCTTCCTTTATCATTTTACTTGCTTCATATACACACAAAAATGGTGCGTTCAAGACCGGCTCCAACCGACACTACCGCTTGGCAACAGTTCAAAGATGACGAGACCAAGGCTCGATTCCAAAACTTCAAGAACCGGAAACTCTTTTTTGAGTTAGGATTTATTTTTACTGAGGAAATTGATGGTGGTTTTGGACCCGATGTTATGGACATCGTGACACCGCTCAAGTGGAAGAAATTTACCCGTCATCCTGGTTCGGTGAATGCCTCGGTGGTTAAGGAGTTCTACGCGAATATTTCCAAGCCCAACCAACACTCCATCTTCGTTCGAGGTAAGCAGATCCGTTTTACACCTTCTGCTATTAATCATTATTTTCATTTGTAGGATGTTCTGGAAAACCATGCCAAGTTCGACGAGGAGGCTGATAGCAACACATACGATGGGGTCTTGGAGGACCTTTGTTTTGAAAACACTGAGTGGAATGGGCATCAAACGAGTCGATACTCGGTCAACCGAGAACGTCTTCAGCCGCGCACCAAGTTATGGAATCACTTCCTTAAGCATAAACTCATGCCGACTTCTCACAACATGACGGTATCACTTTCACGCTTATTGCTTTTACATTCTATAATGGAATCTCGTCCGATCGATGTGGGTCGTATTATTGTTCAGCAAGTTAACGACTATTTGGGTAAAAAGGAAAGTGCTTTGGTGTTTCCTAACTTAATTACCGCTTTATGTCGTAAGAAAAAAGTTGAGGAAAATGCTTTTGATGAAATTTTACCTGGTTTATCGGGCATCACTAGAGCCAGACTCCCACTGCTATTAGGACTTAAAAATCCTAAATCTAAAGAATCTGTTCATGAGCAATCTGCAGGTACTACACAATCAAATGTCGAGGCAAGGTTACTTGCTCTCGAGGAAGCTGTGATGCAGACTCAGACACACCTGCATGCTTTACACGGTGACATCCGTAACTTCTTTGGATACGTAAAGCATAGAGATGCTGAGGTGGAATCAATGTTTCAAGAAATTATTCCCCACGATCAATGGAATTTCCCTGGCTTCCCAGACAAAGTTCTGCCGGCATTTAATGCCGAGGCATCTCTAGAGCCCAAACAAGATGCAGCCGATCCTCCCGCTGATGATCCGAATCCTACTCTGCACCGTTCCGAAACTCCTGAGTATCCGGTCACTCTCCCTGTCGAAGAAATACCCAGCCCTGTCCCAGCACCCAAACCTTCTCCTGCACCACGTCATGGCAAACGCATCAAAACCACGGCTGGACGCTCCAATATTGCGCATTATTACTCCATTTCGTCCGAGTCCATCCCAGCACCTATATGCAAGCACACCCGACGAGGAGCTGCTAGCACCTCCAAGGCAACACCACGCACTCATTGAGGTACCTCTCTTACATCCATTCTCATTTAGTTGCATTTCATTGCATTGCATATAGTTTATATTTAGTATAGTTCTCTTTCAGCATTGAGGACTATGCTTCTCTTAAGTTTGGGGGAGGTATGGCTCTTGGTAGGTCATATGCATGATAGCATTATCATAGGTTTATGCCATGGCATCAGAAAATGGTAGGACAGTTAGATGAAATGTTTTGAGGATACCTATGATGATAATGTTAGGCTAGAATCTGAATGTAAATGACTGTTGAGAATGATAGAACTCACTCTAGGGCTTGATTCTTTGTGAAAAACTTTTACACGATTTGTATGTTATCTATACTTAGAAAATTTAGAAAATTTTTATGAAAGAACACTAGTTAGTTTTGGCATTGAAATATAGTTTTGTGCTTAAAAGAAAAATCAAAAACAAACTCCCTTAAAAATGAAATTGTGAATAAATGCTTAGGCATAGCTGTAGAGGGACACTCCTCTTTGCCGTGGCATTGCCTGGAACTTTCTTTAATAAATGGCAGCCTTGTGCATATGAGTGAATGAGAGTAGTCACGGGATGACTCTACTTAACTAGCTCGGGGGTGGAAGGTATGCTCCCTTTCATCTAGAGTGTGGGAGAGTAGGTGTGATGAGCTGACTCCCTTTGTAACAGATTAAAAAAAATCAAAGAAAAGGGAGTAAAAATGTGCTTGATGAATAAGTAAATGCCTTGGCAAAAACTAGGGGGCTTGATTAGAAATAGTTTAAGTTTGCTAAGTATAGATTTGATACAATCACACACACACACTACCACAAGGGATCTTGACCTAGGGAAAAGTACTTGAATTCTTGATAAGTCTAGCATGTTGAAGCTTATTTTTTTTCTGAGGGTTGAAATTCAATTTTGTCCTACGCTCCTACTGTAGAAAATTGCCATGACATTCTGCTTATGTAACTGCTATCCATTGCTTGAGGACAAGCAATAGCTTAAGTTTGGGGGTGTGTTAACTTCCTAAAAAGGCTACTTTTAAGGCCTTTTTCAGTTAAGTTATTGTTTGTTTAAAAGCTCATTTTAGGCATTTTAGGATCATGTAGTTACATATAGTGTATTTGTGGTGGTTGTGCTATTTTATTTCTTAATGGTACTGTTTGAGGGAAAGGTGCAGTTTGTTAGTGGTGTGTAGGGAATAGCAAGAAAAAAGGATTCTTTGGGAAGTAATGCCGCGGTATCACACGTTGCTAAAGTATATTGAAATGCCTTGGCATTTCAAGCGCAGAAAAAAAACAAAAAAAATATTTTTCCATAAGGACAGCTGGCACTGGACAGCTGGCACTGGACAGCTGTCTCTGCACGTGAAGGACTGTTGTAACCGCCTGCCAGAGCTGCCAAAGGACCACTTCCACTTGGAGGATAAGGTTCACACCCAACATGTGATTCTAGGGGTATGAGGGGTATTTTGCACCCAACAACCTCATCATTACCCCCTAGATATTTTTTATTATATATGACACCTCATGGGGGAGAAAAAAAGAAAATGAGGAGGACACATACGGTAGAAAAAAATCACATTTTTATTTTCTCTTTTCCTTTCTTCTTCCTTGGGATATTCCTCCATTGATAAAGCTCCAAGGAGTGGCGAGCTAGGAGCCGAAAGGAGCTAGCGAGCTAGGTGGTTCACGGTGGTCGAGAGGAGACCTCCGGTGGCGCGTCGAAGGATTCTTCTCAACTTCCCTTTTTGCTACTATTTTATATTTATTTGTGGGTTGCTGGAACAAATATTTTCATGACTTTGTGTTTGGATATTTTGAACCCCACAATGAACTAACTTATTTGGTGGTGGTTGATTTAATGGTTGTTTGAACTTTAATTTTAATGGTATATTTAAGTTTATTTTGGTTCTTTATTTGCTTTGCTTGTGAATGCTTCACCATCTAGGCTTGTAAAAGGCATGGAAATGTCCATTTCTTAGATGAAGGTTAGGTATTTGGAAGAATCCTAGACTAAAAATACTTGTAAGTATTCAGAAGAAACGCAAGATAAGATCCTCATAAACAATGGGTTATAGTATTTTCAAGGGGCTTTGAACCGACCTAGGAATATTATAACTTAATCCCTTAGATCTCGGAAGAAGCTAGGATAGGATTTCAACGACTAAAAAGGGTGTCTTTATCAATAGGGTAGGTTGGCCAACATCGTTGAATGAGAGCAGATGCCTTGGCATCCTATTCTGTTAGGTTCTTTAGAACACTTTAGGAAAGCCCTGTCGAGTAAGTAAAGACCAGTTAGCTTAAATATACTTGAGAAATAAGTTTAGCATCCGTAGATCAATCCCTACCATTCATTCTCTTGGAAGCTTGTCACATGAGGATTATTTTCTTTACATTCTATTCTCTTTTTATTTACTGTTTTTACCATTTTTCATTTCCTTGACATTTCACCATACTCAACATTAAACATTCATCATTGCCATTGCATTTCCATTTGCTACACCATCAGACCATCACTCCATATCCACCAGCATACACATTTACATTGTTGTGACATTTGTATATATCAAGACTAATTATACTTAGATAGAATAGTGCATTGCTTTGGTTAGACTATTGTAATTTCACCCAATCCCTGTGGAGTCGATACTCACTCATCATTATATTACTTGAGCGATTGTGTATACTTGCACATTATTTGCGTATAATTTATAGTACTCACAACACGCGAACACGTATTGTCGGAAACTTTCATTGTGCTTTTTCTCCAGGCTTTGTAGCATAACCCGGTCTGGTCTCATATCGTTAATATGTTTGTACTGCTCTAATAAAGACTTGGCTAAGTCTTTCCACATCTTGATATGAGTTCGGCTGAGCTGGTTGTACCACCGGATAGTTGAACCAAACAGGCTCTCCTGGAAGCAGTGGATCAGGAATTGGTCATTTCCCCTATATATTGTCATCTTCTTACAGAACATAATGATATGAGCGGAAGGGCAGCTATTCCCGTCGAACTTCTCGAACTCCGGGACTTTGAATTTTGGTGGAAGCACCAAATTAGGAACCAAGCTCAATTCCATTGCATCCACCCCATAATGGTCGTGGTGCCCTTTGACCATCTTCATCTGGTCTTCCAATACTCTGATATTTTCTTCCATCTTATTTGCCTTATCCTCTTCATCAAAATCCGGGATAGGGCAGTCGTCCGGATGAATGTCAGGATTAGTTGCAGAAGTTTGTATATTTACACCCAATACAACTTTCCCTTTGGTAGCAAATGAGTCCCCTTGCAGTCCGGGTGAAATAACCACTTGTGGGGTCGATGGTATAGTTACCCCCTCAGACGCACCTACTCCTGGTGTACTTGGTTTTTGTTGTAAACCAGACAACTTAGCCACAATTTGGTCGACTAAGGACTCTTGGTTTTTCTTGATGAACTCCATGGTACTTTGACTGTTCTGAACCATTTTGTCCTCTAATTGTTTCTGCAGCTTTGCCATGTTCTCCTCAATCTTCTCAATTCTGGCTTCTATTTGTCTCTTCTTTGCTCGAGTGTTGTGAGGGTGATGTGTATCTTGAGCTTGTGGAGGTAAGCTTGGTGTCTGAGACATGTTATGTTAGTTAATATGAATGTAAAAACAAATTATGTATGATGTATGATGTATGCAATTTGGAGGCATTGATCCAGAAAAGTGTCCATTATTATAAATAATCCTTATTCAGACAAAAATGTTTAATCTTTTAAGAGACATAAAAACAAATTAAAAGTACATCCAGACTAAATCCTCTAGACCCCGAATAGCTTCTAGTAGGTTGACAAGTCTTTTGCCTTCATCTGTCACTGGTTGAATGCCTTGTCGAACCACTCCAGCTTCCCTTGCCAGGCCATGAAGATGACGGATTGCCTACTGTACTTGATCCATAAAATCTCTGATAACTGCATCTCTGGCCTTCACCCTTTGCTGAGCTTGCTCCCAACGGAAACGCCACTGTAAACCTCTATCAAAGGGCACTATCTGAAGTTCGTTCGCTTGTTTCTTGAACCCATCTACAATAGCTTCTAACTAAGCTATTGTCTTGCCATCCTTTTCATGTTGCTTCTCTAGATCAGCCACCCGGATTCTCAAGCGTTGGTTCTGATGTTGACTATCTGCTAAGCGCCTCTGAGCAGTCTTCAACTGTTCCTTCAAAGCACTTTCATCCGGCCTCTCGAACTTTCTTTTTAGACTTTGAGCTTCGTCTTTCTAATATTCAGAGGTTACTTTCAACTTGGAGTTATCCTTGACTTTATCTTAATACCCCTTTCTCAAGTCTTCGAGCTCAAAACAGACACTTTTATGTTCTCTTTCCAGTTTGTCTGCTCAATCTTTCTGAGAGTCGGCATCTAGCTTCCACCGATAACATTCAGCTTCAAGTTCCTTTACCCTCTGCTTTAACTCATTGTTCACAGCTTCGAACTCTACCTTGGCTATCTCAAGCTTGGAAGGAACATACATGAGATGTTCCTCCATGGTTCGGGTGTCTTCACAGTCTGGCACCGGGATGTTGTCATTTTTCCTCAATCTTCGCCACTCCACATAATCCGGAGTAAACATGTCTGTAGCAGCTACAACATCCATCTGGAATACTTTCTTCCATGAATCGGCTGCTTCCTTGATCATCTTCTTATAGCTGTCACCGTGATACAAAAACTCTGATCTAGTTAGTCTACTTGTTCTTGTGACAAACTGACGTGCCCCATACTGTCTAAGTGCTAACAATGGAGCATACCCAACTGCACCCCAAAGTCCAAGTAAGGTCATAGTATTAGAATCCCCACACCGGAAAAGAACGTCACCGAGGAACAACCAGGGGCTCTCCAGGTAATATCTCAATCCTGAAGATGTTTAAAGACTTTCATCCACTTTTATTTTTGAAGCACCTTCATGTCATTTCCTAGTGATGAATTCTTCCAAAGGTGAATAGGTAGTGCTGAATCGGCAGTAGGCAACCCCATTAGTCTTCCAGAAATGGCTGTGAATCCAGACTTGAAGAAGCTGAGCACATCCAATGAACCTTCCTCCGCCAGTTCTTCGACAATGGTTGAGAGATCGAAAGGTCTCAGCTAAGATGGCCGGTGTTGGGTTGACTCATTTTGGAAGTTGTTCAAACAGCTCCAGCACGGCTGCGTCAATGCACTCCAAAGCCTTCAGAAAGATAATCAAACCGTACAGACCCAATGCAAACAGGTCTATGGTCTTTCACTCGTCAGGATGGTTCTTCATTAGTTGCTTTATGTGGATCCATTCAATTCCTTCCCTGTTGCCTCTGCGCTGAGTCCGGTCAATTATCAATTTCTCGCCTACTCCAACAACTTTAGCCAGTGCCTTCTTGAAAGGCTGACTTTTATTGTGTTTAATGTAGACTCGCTCCAGTTTGATGTTTTTACAGTGAAATAGTGTAGTGTAGTGTACTCCTCGATAGTGGGCACCATGTCCTCCCGGTTAAAAGTGAAGCAACTATACCCCGGGTTCCAGAATTGAACCAAGGCTCTGATTAAGGGCTCATCAGTCTTAACATTAAGCAAAAGTGCAATGTCACCGTATCGTTGGCTGAACTTCTATTTTCGATCATTCTTCCAACTGTCCCAGATGTCTCGAAGCTCTTGTACATTGTTCTGTTTTAGGTTGATAGAGGCGTAACTAACCAACTCTGACACATAGCTTCCTTGAAGACTGTCTCCCTTTTCCTTATGAGTCTTCTCGGACCATAGTCGTACCTTAAGGTTTTTAATCTATTGTATTACAACACCTTTGTCCATTAGTTCAGATTATTTTGTGTGTAACAAACACCTTTTAGGGACCAATAGCCTCTTGATATGATACAAATGCTAAAAAACAAACACAAAGGCAAAAAAATTAGTAAAATAAAAATAAATAAATAAATAAATAATGACGAAATGAAAAAAACAAAATAAAAAAACATGGTTAGGGTAAAAATATCCTAGGTTTTGTAATTTGGTTTCGGGGTAGGCTCTATTTCTCCATAGTCTCCCAGTTTAGGTTCTAAAAAACGGTACCTGAGTTCTCCTTGCCGGTGCCCCCTTGGGCTTGCCAGATCGATAGTCCTAAGCCTATTATAAGCTTGTGTGGACTAAGTTAAACTCGAGAGGACACATTCCCTTATGCCCATACGGAGAATAAATTCACACGAAGGCATAAGGTATATGAATCTCGAAGGTTACTTGCTAGGCCCATACGGTGAATAAATTGACACGAAGGCGTCACTTTCAGCCCCACTTAAAAACGGGTTCGGAGCTCGGGTTTAGAGCCTTAAGTGAAAAATAAGTTTGGAATGCTGAAATCATTAGAAAACGGTTAGTACAACTATTTACTCGAAAATATAATCAAAAGTAAGCAATAAGGATCGAAATGTAACCTTAAAATTTAAACTTACCCTTTTTGTTAAAAAGACAACTGGAAATTACCTTAGCCTGACTCACTTACCTGGGTCCCCAGCGGAGTCGCCAAGCTGTCGGAACCGTATTTCGGGTGGGCCCGAAATTGGGCTTTGACTTAGGAAAATGGATTAGGAGTCGCCATTGATCATTTATTTAGAAATAAATAGGTTGACCGGATACCTTATTTCTTACCTGATCTGCGTCTTACCAGTGGTATGTCGGATTCGGGAGTCGGTTATAGTCAAGGAAGGGTTAGCACCCTTGAACTGCCCTTTCGGTACTACGTAATTTCCAGTTGTCTTTAATTAAGAAAGTTGAAATTTTAAATTAAAAGGTAAAATAACGATCCAAAACTTACCTTTGATTGATTTGAAATCGTCCTTAAAAAGGAAACACATTAGATGAAAAAGGTAATGAAATCAAGAAAAATAAAAATGAATGAAACAAAAACGATAAAATAAATGAGTAAAGCTAAAAAATATAATAATAAAATGAAGATAAAGAAGTAAATAAATTAAGCAAAATGAAAATAAAGAAACGTGAATAAAAATAGAAAAATAAATAAAATAAATAAAATAAAAATAAATAGAGATAAAAGAAAAAAATGAAATAAGTAAAATATGGGCAAATATAATAAGAGTAATATTCGTAATAAAAAATATAAAAGCAAAGAAAATCAATAAATAAATAAATAGTATAGATATAAAAAAACAATGTATATATATAAAGGTAAAAACTAGAAAATAAAAATAATATGATATAATAATAATAAATAAAAAGCAAAAAAATGGAAAATATATATATAAAATTATAAGATATAATAATTAAATAAAGAAATAACCAAACAAAAATAATTAAATATATATATATATATTAATAATAGGTATATAAATAAAATATTAAATATATATATATATATATATATACATACAATAAAATAAAAATAATAATATAAGGGTCAAATTGAATTAAAGAGTAAATTATATGGCCAAATTAAAAAGAAATGGGGTTTAAAAAATGATTTTGGGGTCAAAATTAAATAATTTAAAATCGGGGAGACCAAAACGCGAATTCCTCCCTTCTTGTTGAAAACATGCGGGTCTGAGGGGTTTGGTGGGTCGGATGATGGGCTATTCGGGCCGTATCGGGTTTAGTATAAATGTTAATTTTTTTTAATAAGCTTCATTTCTCTCTTCTCAAGCCGAGAGCTCCCCCCAAGCATTTCTCTCTCGCTTGTTCTTGTGTTCTTGAAGAACACATGAGCGCCGCCGTGCATTCCAGATTCCGGTATCCGGTCATCTGCGGCAAAACCAAAAAAAAAATTACCATTCAAAACCCCTTTTCACACACATTCTGAAAATCCAAGTATTTTCTCAAGAAAATAAGCCTCGGGGGCTAGATCTATGAAAATAGATTCCGAAAAATGCCCCTGTTCATCGGCAAAAAATCATTTTATTTGGTGTGTTTCGAATCAAGAGCAACCATGAACGATGCATGCAAGCATAAATCCAAGAAAAGGTTCGACCTTTACCTTTGTTTCTTTTGAAAAATCGCAAAATGCTTCGAATATCACTGCTCGTATTTTTGTGGAAATTTTTGTGCAAAAGTTTGTTTGTATTTAGTATGAAAATCGTAGTTACAAATGTTGAAAATTACATCCTTTTATAGTCTTAGATTCGGCTATTTTTAGAGTCCGATTTGGACTCAACTACTCTTATTTTTTAGCATTTTATTCCTATTAAAACACTGCTTGCTAATGGGTTTGTTGTTTGTGGCCGAGAATCTCAGTTGTTGGAGGTGAGACGTGCGGTGTTGGGACTTGCTTGGCACTGGATGAGATGGGGCGTGCAAGAGAAGCGGCGCACTAGGATTTTTTGGAAACCCTAATTTACTGCATGTGGGCTTGCTAGTCTGGGGTGTAACGGGCTACTGTTGGGCTTCATTTGGTGCTGGGCTCTGTAACTTGGGTCGAATATCAGGCCTGCAAGTGTAATAAAATAATGAATATATATATATATATATATATATATATATATACACGTTAAATAAACATAAATATATATATATATATATATAAAAATGTGATATGAGAATAGGACGAAATAGTGTGTTCACATCATGAATCCTTTAATTTAATTTAGATTTAGGGTTTCACTTATCCTCATTTAATGGTAAACTTAGGCTTTAATTTACAAATTATCTACTTTAACTTAACAAATACAAATTAGGCTGTTATAATTTGATGATACCTAATCACATATTCATCAAAATTGACTAAATAGAGTGCTTGGTTTAATCATTCATGCAATAGTTCAACATTCCTCTTCTTTTCAATGTAGTCCTTGAATTTATTATTATCAATTTTCAGTTTCCAATTGAATTTGGAATCAAATTATATCTCAACTAAACTAAATTTAATCCGTAAGACACATATTCCAATATTCAAATTTTAAGTTAAAAACTTAAAATCGATTTTTTGTTACTGGAATTGCAGGAAGAATTAATTATTTTGTCTTATAGCCTGAAAAAACTTAATTTTTAAGTAGAAAAAATATACTTGATTTTTCTAAAAATATCAAGTTAAAAAATATTTTTAAAATATTTTAGACTTTGAATCATTTTTAAAATATTTTATTAACTTCAAAAATATATTTATATTTATATATTATATTAAAATTTATATTCCCAATTGCCAAATTTCAATCAACAATCCTCTCAGGGAATTTCTATTTCTTACCTTTTTTCTCACGTAACAATCAAGACAAGTTTGAGTTGAAGCTTCAAAATAGAGTTCAGCAGCATAAGATAAAACTGCAATGTAGCCAATATGGCTCAAAACTGTAGCAAACCTCAAAAGTTCACATAATTTGAATCTGCAAATATCTTATATTCTATTCAACATTCAGCCAAGAGAAGTTCAACCAGATTATTTTATATACGAGGACACCATAGCGAAATCGAACAAAAGCAAAGTGGAAACTGTGAAAGTTAAACGTCAGCGAAGAAATGTAAACAGTAGTACTCACCTCTTCCAACTGAACACCAGAGTTTTCATGCTCTATACAAGGTAGTAAACTATATCCAATAACAGTAACTTCAACTCATCAATGAAGTTCATCCTTGACAGGAAATCCTTCGAGTAACCTACAGTTTTGCTTTCTGCTTCCAACAACCCTCAAAAACCTTTTAACTTTAGGCTTCCGATTTCTACACTTTGAAAACATTAACTAACTCAAAACTTGCATGAAGTTCCAAGCCTCTGTCTCTGCCTCTGACCTACACTCCCCGATTTACTATTAGAAAATTCCTGGAAAATCAAATGCTGGAAATTCTCAAGATACCGTACCCACTCCTCTTCACTCATATCACCCAGTTTCACGAAACTGGTGCTTCCAGCTAGCTGTTCATTCACGCTTCTGTTTCCAGATGACGTAGCAGACAAATAACCATTTTTTCTGCATTACATTCCCATGTCTCCAACTCTTTTCTCCAATACTGACGTTTTTCATTGACATTGACAGTCTTGGAACAGTTGGAACCTTGTCTTGAGCAGCAGTATAAGCATATTCATCTGCTCTTGGTGGTATTATATTCCCATCATCCTCAGTCCATTCGTCTACATTCTCTTCTACCTTGGAAAGTGGATTCCGGGTACTTCCACCGACTGGCCAACAATAAGCATGCGATGTCAATTTCTTTTCTAGATTAGAAGTTAAATTGAACCCCTCCTCACAGTCAATTTCAAACTGAAACTCATTCTCTACAGTTCTCAGATCATCAGAAAGCATATTCCTTTCCTCTAAAGCTCTCATTGCCTCAATACATATGAACTCAAACTCACTTGGCTCCTCCTCCTGGCCACGAAACTCCCTACTCATCATCTCACCAATCTCAGCTAAACACAAACCAGAAATTGCTGCTTCCTTGAGGAAAATTGTGCAAACAACCAAGACACGGAGACATGCCTCTCGAATCATTGGAAGCTCCATTCTAAGCAGTTCAGAGTCTCGAAATGGATCAAGATGGGATATATATTCAAGCTCATCCTCTGAGAAAGGAATTGATGCCTGAGGCCAATGGATCCACTCAAAGTAGGGGTCCTCCAGGTTTTCGGGAAGGCATAGACCATGATCAATAGGCACAAGCTCCACTTGATCAAGTCCACCTCCACCAATTTTCCTAACCAGAAGATTTCCAGCATGCCTATCAGTGTTCAAAATGCGGATATCTAATATCCCTATCTTATGTACAGCAGCAACCGGAAAGCTTGAAGTCCCATGATCACTGGCATCAAAATCATGAGGGATAAACTGCTGCAGAGAAGCAATCTTGCTAAATTCCTTTCGCTCTTGCTGCTTGTTACCATTCACTCCATCATTTACATTAAAAATCGAGTGTGTGACCTTCACAAGAGCAGTAGAGGGAACATTGGCAAAGTGATCATAGTCAAGGAGATAAGCTGCTACCTCCCTAAATCCAGTCTCCCCAACACGTACTGAGCGTTTCAGTCCTGGCTGCCCAAGGGCTTTGCCAATAAATCCTTTTGGGTTGTTTGGGGCATAAGGTTCTTCATCAGTTGGTTTAACAATTGCACAATTTTCACCCTGGCTATTTCGAAAATAGTAGGCACCTCCTAGACCACCACAAACAGGGATGGGATCAATCCCAATTTTCATAGCTTCCACAATTTCCCTTACCAGTTTCTTTATCCTGGAGAAGTGATTTGAACACACTAATATCTCAATGGGATCACTCTGATCTCTCTGCTGAATATCCTTCCCAGTAGGTGAGAGACATGGTGTAGACGAGCTTCTGTGGATGAAGTTTCTCGTGAGAAGAAGTGGAGAATCATTTCTGACAATACTTAGATCATTCTTCAGTACCACATCCCCAAATATGAGAGACCTCTCCTCTATTGGAACATTAAGAGCAATCTGTAGTTTCCTTTTCACAGTATGGGCATTATCACTCCTATCTAACTCTATACCAAGAACAGAGCCAGTTTCAGTCTGAACAAATACACGTCTTCTTCCAGAAGGTTTTGTTTCCATCCTCTTATTTCCATGACATTCACTATTAAAGAGTCCCTTAAATGCTGCAACAGCCATCGAGTTATAATGTATTGGGACAGTTTGGATCACGATATGTGAAATGAAACGAAGTACCAGTATAGTTCAGTGTCAGCAGTGACGATGGCGACAGCAGAGAGCTTTTCTCTCAAGCAGACGCCAAATTCAAATGCTGGTAAAACTTGATTGGAAATGATTGTGTTGTATGTGTTCATAATCACCCAGATGAATCTAATCAGTAACTCTTTGTTTTACATTGTAACCGGTTCTGTAAAGCAAAAGCAGATATAAAATATAGTGAAACTGCCACATGGTGGAAGTAAGCTGATACCAGTAACCGATGGAAAGATAAAATAACTATTAAAAGAAACACAAGAAAAACTGATTCAATTTCTTAAAGAAGAAAAGGAAGTAAGCTGAAAATTTCATTCTCAAAGATCAAAAAGAAAATTAGAGGACTAAATACATCAAGCAAGTAGTAATCACAGGAAAAGCTGCGATAAATCTAAGTTATTGGAACCAAAAAGAAAAAGCACACTATAAACATCTTACTAGAGTATTATGTAGTAAATTCTGTCTAAATTAACAGCTATCTATGGAAAACACCAAAAGAACTAAAGCAGAAGTAAACTTAATTTGCTTCATAATCTATATTGAAATAATAGAAAACATAAGTTAACTCATGCTTTCTTGATCTAATAAATTTTAAGTTGAAAATTTTAAATAAGAAACCCTTTGTGGTGAAATCAAAATGTTACTATCAATTTACATTCTGCTTTTTTATTCTCCTAAATATTATAAAGGAAAAATAAAATACTAGACCACGTATCCATTCCAACCTAAAGGCTGCTACATGTTTCCTCTTCAAATGTACCCTTACTAAAACTCGGATGCCAAACAGATTTGAATAATTACACTTCCTTAGATAAAACTGAGTAAAGATGCAGACATGCTAGAAATAAAACGCTAAACGAGGACCGTAGATTAGAACCAAAAGAAACAGAATTAGAAGAATAAAATGAATTTTATACAAATTATAATCGCAAACAGTAGTTTATATATGAGTAAAATCTTTCATTCTGGTTCACTAAAACAAATATTCAACAAAAATATTGTTTACTTTTCCCTCAGAAGGCTTTTTTTCTTTCATTTTTGCTTCCAAAAGTAAAATCAACAACGGGAAATATATTATCCTCAAAAGTTTAAAAAATCAACGAATTCATTCTTTCTTTTCTCAATACAGTATATGATTCATAAAAAATCCTTCACTTTTTGGCTTCCTCAAAACGCTAATCGACATCTCACTATCTAACACGAAAATGAAAAGAAAAGAAAAGAAAAGAAAAGAGAGGAACAGTTCGATTTCATTCTTCTGAATAATAAATAAATAAATAAGAAAAGAGAAAGTAATTGCATTAATAAAAAAACAAAGGGAAAATGAGGATGAAACACTCACCGGCCATGAAAAATCGACGGCGGAGCGGCGACGGAGAAGAGCTACCGCCACTGATGAGAGCAAACGGTGGAGATTCGAAGGATGAGAAGGCAAACGAAGGGGTATGATCCGATCAGTGTTTTTCGCTTTGGTTTTGTGAGAATTGTTTGTGTTTAACCTCTTTTCAGGAGAAGCGAAAGGAGTGTTAACAGTTAAATAATAAAAATATTAAAAGTTTGGAAATCCGTTATTGGGCGGTATGGAATACGTGGATGCTTCAGATTGTGCCGTGTCATAGTTGGTGACGTGGCCACATCTTGGATAGGTGGAGCAGTTAATCGGTTGTCCTCTGGCGTGAATGCCTAATCCTCTAGTTTTCATTTCCTCATTTATTTGTCAACAATTAAAATCAAAATTTGTATATTATCTCCGTCTCATTTAGGGATGGCGAGCTGGGTTCAGGTCGGGTATTGGTCCCCTTATCTCCGTTTTTATTTAAAAAATTTGTACCCGTTCTCGCTTAAAAAATCGCGGGGATTTAAACGGGGATCTCCATCGGGTAATCGGGGGAAACCGTAGGGAAACAGGTATCCCGTTTAGCATAAACGGTTATTTAAACAGGTATCAGGCCGGGTATATATATTTAAATTAAATATATAGATATTAAATATATTTTTAATTTAAATTAAATTGATTAATATTATATATATAATAATTATTTTTAATATTTATCGGGTCGGGTATCGGGCCGGATAATCGGGGCGGGGATTACTAAACCAGTCCCCGTTTAGCTTAAACGATTTTTTCCTGTCCCCGTTTAATTCAATTTTCGGTTTTCCCCGTCGGGTTCGGATTTTTTGTCATCCCTAGTCTCATTAGAAATGTCCTTTGTACACTTTAAAAGTCAAAATTTTTAAACTTTAATCATAATTATTTTAAATATTTTATAATAATAAATTTTATTAAAGATATATCTAAAAACTACTTGATTCAAGGTTTTTAAAATATATTTTTTCATATTTTTATCAATAATAAATTTCAAATAATAATGAGTTAAAGTTTAAAAAATTGAAAAAAAATCAATAAGGGACAATTTAAGTGAGACAGGGGTGATTGATAATTAATAGATTATCGTTTGTTAGTGATGATAATTAAAGGAATGGTAACTTACATCATTCCTCATTAAACTATACTCTCTCTCTCTCTTATTTTACTCACTGTATTTTTAATTTTTCTAATTTACTCATTGAACTTTCGAATTGCTCCTATTTTCATCACTCTAAATTATTTTATTATTATTTTTGTATGAAATTGTATTTTTTATTATTAATTTAAAATAATTGAAAATAAAAATAAAAACAGAAGATGGTCAGATGTCATCGCTGACGACCATCGACTGACGTAGATGGTGGTTGTTCGGTCCCAAATTTCATGAGTCTTGTTCATTCGATGTTCTGAGTCTGAATTTGCCCTCTATTTTGCTAGAACTTGCTCTGAAGTCCATGAATTGGAGATGAAAGTGAGGAAGTCGAAACATTTCAGTTGAGATTCATGGGTTTTGGGATATTTTCTAGTGAAACAACCACCAGATTCGAACTCAGGGGGTTGAAATAAACAAAACTTATGAAATTTGGGACCAAATTACCACCATCTACGGCCGTCAACGGCGGCCGGTGGTGGTGTTCGGCCATCTTTATATTTTTATTTTATATTTTCAATTATTTTAAATTAAATAATAATAAAAATACCATGTCATACATAAATATTAGACTATTCTGGTATCGCCTATGATTTTGCACGTGCACGTGATGTTGAGACGGTTGAGTCAGTTGCTAGTTTGTTAGCTAGTCTGTTAGGATTAACAGACTACACAGTTGTATAAATATTGTATTGGTTCATGTAAAGGGTGTGGGGAAAACATTTCAATAATATTTATTGTTATTGCTGCCCTTCTGAGTTTCTTCTACCCTTCTGAGTTTCTTCTGCCCTTCTGAGTTTCTTAAGATAGTATCTTTCACCGTCGGTCTTGGGTTTCTTCCCTGAGCTTTCATTGTTTCTCGCTTGTCATGGAGTTTTCTAAGGGTTTATCGCACAAGAAGGCTAATATCGTTCTCAACGAGATGAATTTTCTGTTATGGAAGCAGCAAATTCAGCTTACTGTTCGTAGTCATCGTCTGGCGCGATTATTGACTGGTGTCTGGACGCCGCCACCGAAAATGATTCTTGATGCTAACGGCGAGGTGAGTGTCAATGGCGTTTTTGAGGAGTTTGTGGAGTAGAATAGTGCGTTGGCATTATGGCTCCTCTCTATCATCAGTCCTCATCTCATTCCTCAGTTCGTCGGTGCTGAATCGACTGCGACGATCTGAAATATGGTAATACAACTCTTTGCCAATAGATCTACGACTGCTGTAATGAGCTTGCACTGCAAGATGCAGTCGTTGAAGAAAGGGAACAACAATATGCGCGTTTACCTTACACGCGTGAAGGAGTTCTGCGATGCGCTTGCTTCGTGCGGTTGTGTCGTTTCTCACGTTGGTCATGTTGCCAGCATTTTGAAAGGCTTACCCCGGGAATACCAACCGTTTATGGCGTTTATCACGACCATAAAGGATACTCTCTCATTGGATGATCTTTATACGGTGCTCCTAGATACTAAGGAGCAACTTGTTGGCTTTGATGATCAATTGAAATCTCTTCCTATGAGTGCACATCTTACTCAACGTGAAGTGGTTCGTGAATCCTCTGATCGTGATCGACATGAGTCTAGATCGATTCGGTCGTCATCTGCGTTCAGATCTAGGGGCTGTGGTCGAGGCAGACCTTATATTCAATGACAGTTGTGTGGTAAACTTGGTCACTTGGTCAATCGCTGCTGGCATCGATATGATGAAGATTTCTCATGTGTTACATCCAATTCTCGATCACAAAAAGGTCAGTTTTCTACTGCACATTATACTGCTGAATCTTTTAATCTGGGTTGTGTGTGTTGTAAAGGGTGCTCTTAGGCAACTAGTTAACCACAGGCTAATGTGGTTTCTAAGTCTGGCGAGCAACATTAGGTAGTAGATTCCGGTGCAACACATCATCTCACGTCTGATACTGCCAATGTTTCGAGCCCGACATAATTTAGAGGTCTAGGTAAACTCACTATGGGTAATGTCATCTCACTTGATATTCATTCTGTTGGTAATTTGATTTTTCCTTCTTCTTCTTCTCGAGCCTTGTTATTGAATGATTTATTGCATGTGCCTAACATAACAAAGAATTTACTTTCGGTCTCTAAGCTTGCTAGGGATAATGTCGTTTACATTGAGTTTTATGCTGCGACGTGTTATGTTCAAGATGAGTCAACTAAGAAGGTTCTCTTACGTGGTATAATGGATGGTGGCTTATATAAGTTTGCTCTTGATGGCCAAAGTGAAGACGTTGCTAGTGCTTCAACTAATTTGGTTGCAGTTGATACGTCATTGTCTGAACTATGGCATCGCCGTTTAGGATATCCTGCTAGTTTTACTTTAGATAAAGTAGCTAAGGAACTTGGTGTAAAGCTTGATTATGAAATTAATAAAACTTGTGTGGCATGTTTTATGGGCAAGAGCCACAAATTACCTTTTACTCGATCTAATACTCAGTTTTTTTCTCCCTTTGAACTCATTTTTTTTGACTTGTGGGGACCTCCACATGTTGAATCCAATGACTTTCGTTATTATATATTTTTATTGATGTGTTTACCCATCATACATGCTCTATTTACTTAAAGATAAGGCGCAAGCTCTGTTAGCTTTCCAATTGTTTTAGTAGCTTGTAACGAATCGGTTTGGGGTCACGATTAAGGTTTTTCTGTCATATTGAGGTGGTGAATTTTGTCTTTTCTCGTCCATGCTTGCCAAGTATGGATAATTCATCGGGTGACCAGCCCGCATACATTAGAGCATAATGGTGTTGTAGAACGCAAGCATCACCATATTGTTGAGCTTGGTCTTGTGTTACTAGCTCAGACATCTTTGTTAATGAGATATTGGTCTTATACTATGGTGACTGCAGTTCATCTCATTAATCGTCTTCCTACAAAGGTGCTCGATGGGATAACTCCTTTTGAGAAGCTTTTAAAAAAAGGCCTGATTATTCTTCTTTGAATGTTTTAGGGTGTCAATGTTTTTCGCATTTGAGACCGTTTTAGAGTTATAAATTATCTTTTTGGTCTCAGTCATGTACAAATTTAGGTTTTAGCCCTCAGCACAAGGGTTTTCACTGTCTTGCAAATGATGGTCGTGCTTATATATCCCACCATGTGGTTTTTAATGAGGGGTTTTTTTCCGTTTGCAGGAAAATATGCAGATATCTCAACCACCCCAAGCAATGTGTTTCGGTCGCAGGTGATTCCTGTTGTTGTTACTCCTCGAAAATGGCAACATGTGACTGTTCCAGCTACTGCAGAGAGGATTGTGCATGGAGAGGTCATTGATGAGGTTACGTGTCAACCCCACTGTACTGCTCCTTCTCCTGTTGATACAGTTTTACCTGATGTGCCTTCAGACACTGCTGTTAGTATGGTTCCAGATGAACATGATATGGAACCAACTCCTGTGCCTGATGATTTACGTGTGAATACGAGCCAACATGTCCATACAAGTACATCATCTGTGCAGCCGACACAGAATCAACATCCTATGTTGACGCTCAACAAATGTGGGGTATTAAGCCCAAGACATATTCAAGTTACTTTAAAGTTTAAATTCCTTCTACTGTGTAAGAAGCCATGCAATCGACTCATTGGAAAGAAGCTGTGCAAGCAGAGTTTGATGCTCTTCTTAAGAATAACACATAGTCGTTGGTTAAACTTCCTGTCAGACGCATTTCTGTCGGTTGCAAGTGGTTGTTTAAGCTTAAATGTAATCATGATGGTTCTGTCCACCGGTATAAAGTACGCCTCATCAGGAAAGGTTACTCTCAGGTTCCGGAGTATGATTTTACATATATTTTTAGCCTTAGCTGCGTCAAATGGTTGGGAGTTAAGGCATGTAGACGTTAATAACGCGTTTCTTAATGGAGATTTGGATGAAGTTGTGTTCATGCAGCAACCACCGGGCTTCGAGCAGGTTGCTGACGATGGAACGCCTTTTGTGTGCAAGCTTCAGTGGGATCTTTACGGTCTTCACGTGGTTCCACGTAACTGGCATGCAAAGCTTCACGCTAATCTTGTTCAAATAGGGTTTACTATTTCGCGAGCTGACTCGATGTTGTTTATTTCTAGACGAGATGATGCTGATATTTATGTGCTCGGCTATGTTGAAGACATCGTCATTATTGGACAATCGTCTCATTTCATTCAAGATGTGGTGCAACTTCTTAGTGTCCAGTTCTCTCTTAAAGACCTTGGTTCCCTAAGGTTTTTCTTGGGAATTGAGGTGTTTTGCTCTTGTGGCTTGATTGTGCTAATCCATAAGAAATTTGTGTTGGGGTTGCTTACAAAAACAGGAATGAAGAGTGCGACTACTTGTTCCACACCAATGATTTTAGCTTCCAAGCTCTCAACAGATGAGGGGGAGTTGCTATCCGATGCTACTAAAAATCACAACATCGTTGGTTCTTTACTTTATGTGTGTCATACAGGTCATGACCTAGTCTATAGTGTTGGGAGGGTTGCACAGTTCATGCATGCGCCACGTGAGGCACATATGGTTACCGTTAAGCGTATACTAAGGTATTTGACTGGCACTATTGACTATGGTTTGCTGTTTGCGTTGGGTGATGCTGGGTTGATGGTTTCTACGTTTGATGATGTTGATTGAGGTACTAATATATACGATCACCGATCAGTTTTTGGATATGGTGTCTTCGTTAGAACATGTCTTGTTGCATGGACCTCCAAGAAACAAAAAATTGTGTCTCGGTCAATGATAGAAGTAGAATACAAATGTATTACTAACACTGCAGCTGAAGTTACCTGGGTGAGTGCCTTACTTGTTGACCTCGGAGTACCCCCACGACAGGAACCGGTTATATGGTGCGATAATACGGGTGTTGTGGCATTGAGTGCCAATCCTGTTTATCGTACTCAGTCAAAGCATATCGACTTGGACGTTCACTTTATTCGGGAGAATGTTGCTTCTGGGCAAATGAGGGTGAACTATGTCTCTGCAACGCATCAGCTTGCAGATGGTTTCACTAAACCTCTTTCGAAGGCTGCATTTGAAGATTTTCGAAGTAAAATTGGTGTGGTGTATGGATCTTTTATTTGAAGAAGAAGACAAAGAAGAGTAGGGAATATTAGATTATTCTGGTATAGCCTATTATTTTGGACGTGCACGTGATGTTGAGACGGTTGAGTCAGTTGCTAGTTTGTTAGGATTAACAGACTACACAATTGTATAAATAGTGTATTGGTTCATGTAAAGGGTGTGGGAAAAATTTTTCAATAATATTCATTGTTATTGTTGCCTTTTTGAGTGTTTTCTGCCCTTCTGAGTTTCTTAAGAATAAAATAATTTAGAGTGATAAAATGAGTAAATTAGAAAAATTAAAAATACATTAAGTAAAATAGGAGATATAGTATAGTTTAGTAAGGAACAATGTATTTTACCTTTAAAGGAATTATTGTTATTTTTAGAGGTCATATATACGAGCATCAATGACTGCAGGGGTAATTAAATGTTTATTGTCAAATGGTTGAGAATACTTACAACATATACTACTTTATAATCATCTTTAGCTTAATCAAAAAAATATAAAGAGTTTAGATTTTTATATATTTTTAAAAAAAGTTTTTTTGAAAATGAATATTTTTTAAACTTTTTAAAAAATAAAATTTAAAAAAAATATATATAAACACGACGTGTTTCATGTAACAATTTTCTAACAACCGTGACAAACCAAACATATACATTGAACAAAATATACTTTAGACACCTATATTGAATGAAAAATACTTTAATAGTCTAAAATGAGTAAATGGTACAACTTTTAACGCTTGTTTTCCACTAAACTTAAAAAAAACACATAAAACAAAAGAATAAATGGTATCTTAAAGAAGAAGAAAAAAGTACACAAATGACTTTTAAGAAAAATTCCAGAATAGATGTTAAATATTGATATTTACCACTAATTGGATAAGGTAAAATTCATAAATAGATATTAGATTATATCAAAATGATTTTTAAATACTAAATTTTTAAAAAATTATATAATATACATCAATCTTTAGATTTTATTACAAAATGGGCACAATATTATTATCTATCATTAAAGATGTGATGTAACATATTAAATTAGTAGAAAATATCTTATTTGATACTTTAATTGTAACTAAAATTTTATTTTATAATTAAAAAATAAATTTTATTATGTTCATTGAATGAAAAATAAAATGGATATAAATAAATTAAATATTATTTTTAGTGTCATATTATAAATATTGAATTTATATTATATAAATTACTTGATACATTATTAAAAGTTAAGAATTGTTTCGATTTTTTTATTTAAGTTTGGATGTATTTTTATTATTAATGTGATACTATAATTTTCTAAATATATATTTTTAAAATTGTGTTTAAACTTCTTAAATAAAAGTCAAGTGTTTGAATCATATCGTTTAATAAAAAATATAATTATGTTGTTTGATAATTCAATTTTTTGGATCTCGAAAATTATGAATTTTTAATTTTACAAATATAATCACGATTAATAAATAATTAGTTATAAAATAATTTGATAAATTTTAAAAAAAATATAATTTTTAATTTTTAAAAATAAATTATTTTCATATATTTTTTAAAAAATTCTAAATTTTCTAATTTCTTTTTTGAAATTATTACTTAATAATATTGAAAAAACTATTAAAAATAAAATTTTAGTTATAATTGAAGGGCCAAATAAAATATTTCTTATTAATTTAGCATGACACTTCACCCCCTTAACAATATTTTACGGTTATTATATTTTTTTAATAAAACTTAAAGTTTAATGTCTATTTTATAACTTTTAAAAATTTAATAATAAATGAAATCATTTTAATTATTTTAATGACTACTTATGAATTTTATCATATTTTTATATTAGTGGTGCATATCTATGCACATCATTAGTGGTGTACGTCAATGTGTATTACTCACTTTAGGCTCATCTGATTTTTAAATAATATTAAAATAATTTTTTATCATTAAAATTTCAGAAATTATAAAATGATTAATAAATTTATTAAATTATTATAAAATGATTATTAAACTATTAGAATATGCTCCTTAGATTTACCAAAAAAAATTACTTTTTATAAACTGCGATAATTATTTTGTAATAGTTTAATAAATTTAATAATTATTTCATTTTAAAAATTAAATAAAGATTAATTTAACATAATTTAGTGATAATTTATATACTTATCTTGAAAGAAAAAAATATGACCTTTGTCACCATCAACGCACATATTACTCCTCATCATTTTGAACGATAATATTAGTTTGTATAAATTTTATAATAAATTATATAATTATCGAACTTTTAAAAATTTTTAAAGAAAAAAATATTACATTTCATTTTAATAATTAAACTTTTAAAATTTTTATTTCAATTATTACATTTTTAATTTACTTTTGCCACGACCACTATCATTTGCGGCGATTACACCGAAAAATCATCTTTTAGAACTTTAATTACCTGTCAGACATCGTTTCATCTTTATTTACTGATCTAACACCTTTTGCAGGAAGGCGCGACCCATGGGTGATATTTGTGTAAAAATGCCAACTTTATTTATTTATTCTTATGTGATATTATTTTTAATAACAGTTAATAATATTTATTGACTTTTAAAATTAATTATTTAAAAATATAAAAATATAAAAATAAATTTTTAATTATAATTGAGAGATCAAATGAATTATTATTCACTATTTTTAAAAATCAATAAAAATGCAATAAAAAAGAATTAAAAGTGAATAAAATTCAATAAAAATAGAATATAAAGCTAAAAAATATCACTTCTTAATTTAAAATATTCTTTCTAATATTAATTTTAAAAAATATTAAAAAAATATTAAATTCTAATTTTATTAAAAATGAATAAACATTATTAACTGTTGTTAAAAATAATAATTAATGAATAATAATTCATTTGATCCCTCAATTGTAATTAAAAAATTATTTTAATATTTTTTTATATTTTTAAATAATTAATTTTAAAATACTTCATTCTCAATACCTAAACTCAAGTTTATGATTGTTAAACAGTAGTATGTGTGGAAAGCTACAGGAATCAAATGAAAGTTCGATCATACAAAGTCAATAACTCAAAATCGTCTAACTGTTATCTAAATATCAACTTAATTGTACTACGAATAAACCTCTGATCAAAAAGTTGATCTTTTATGCTCAAGCTTCATAAAATCTGTTTTGTCTCATCATTTTCTCCCGCGTATGAGCTCCTTTCTTTTTCAATTCTTTTCTGCTGAATATAGTTGCCCACGCGCACACAGAAAAACCAAAAGTAGAGTGAGTTTTATTGCAAAAGTCAATTGTAATTAAAAATTTATTTTAATATTTTTTATATTTTTAAACAATTAGTTTTAAAAATCAATAAATTTTTTAAAAATATATGAAATTTATAATTTTTTAAATTATAAAATATGTATTATCAATGTCATCATCAACATTTTGTAAAAGAAATACTAGTTATAAAACTTTTATAAAATTATTCATATTTTAAAATACTTACCCTCAAAGTTTTCCTATACTAGATTATACGTATTGTGTAATTTCATGCAAAAATCAAAATTTGTCAAGTTATAAAATAATTTACAAAAGAATATTTAAAGATTTTAATGTAGAAAGGTTTTTTTTTCACACACAAAAAATAAATAAATAGAGTTGACGTTTTTACACAAATATCACCCTAATATAAATTAATTATATATTAGACACCATTGTAAAACTAATGACAAAAATAGCACCCATTTTTTTACTCGTTCCACAAGGCGTGGTGCATGTGACGCGCCTTACCCCACGTGATGCCACATCAGCGTAAGGCGCGGTGCATGGGTCGCGCCTTCCTGCAAATGGTGTTAGATCGGTAAATAAAGATGAAAGGTTGTCTGACATGTAATTAAAGTTCTAAAAGGTGATTTTTCGGTGTAATCGCCATCATTTGCCAGGGTTAGATAACGTTGACATGGAATTTTTTTTGATGAACAGGGTAATCATTGGTCATTTCCAACCGTTAAAAGTCTTCGTTTGACTAAAAGAATAATATTGTTTAATTTCAAGTTGATCTGATGATTAATAGTGATAGATCAAAAAGTTTTAATTTTTAATTTTTATTGGATCATCGTCATCTATCACCGCTAAATGGTTTTTCCAATTGAAAAGATAACCAAACAACTCTTCTTCTTCTTCTTCTTTTATTTGGTTTAAACTTGTTGGAAAATCTTTTGATCTCCTTATCTAAGTAAATCATAGTCAAAACTAAAAGTTTATATATTTTGATTTCACTATTAATCAAAGTCAGGTGTGTGACGCGGGTTAATCTAGATTAGGCAAAATGAAACATTGAAAATTGGAGGGCAACAAAAAAATATTTTGATTTGTCCCTATCAAACGTTAGATCAATTTGACACCAAATTATATTAACCTTCTGGCTAAATGAATCCTTTGTATCGTTGTGATTTATTAGTGATTATTCCGTTCATCAGAAATTTTGCTTTAACATCAATATTTTTTAATGAAAACTAACAAAAATAATCATAATGAAAGTGGATTAAATGTTTGATGATTTTAAAGCATCTCTTTGAAAATTTAATGACCAAAATGAATGTACTTTTAAAATTTAGTGACTATAAATATAATTTACCCTAAGTTTAAAAATGGAACCAATAATTTTGAGATGAAAATATATAAATCGATAAAGCAATCAAATCCAAAAATGTTAAAATATTCCTTCCTTCCTTTTTTTAGGGCAAAAATTCCCCCTCTTTCCCTGCAAAAACAAACCCGCTAGACTCGTTCGCACTACTCTTAGAAATTATTTGTACTTTAAAATCAAAAACGAAATGGTGAAATCCTTGGCAACGGCGCAGCTTCATCAAGAAGAGGAAGACGATGATGGTTACGAAGATAAAGGTGTGTGCGTGTGTGCGTGTGTGTGTGTTTTAAAGAAATTCAGTGACTATTATTATGCTTTAATTAAATGTTATTTTTTATAGGGTAAACAGTGAAAATAGAAGGGAAGGGAAATGAGCAAAAGACGAACACTAATCTGTCTAAGCATTCTGAGACTGAGCAGCGTAGAAGAAGTAAGATTAATGAAAGGTATGAACTTTAAATTTTCCATTTAAAAAAAAACTAATGATTCTTGTTTATTTCCTTTCCCATTGGGGTTTGATTTTGTAAACAAGTATAGAATGAATTTCCAGAATTGAAAATGTTCAGATGTATTGATTATGGATGCGAGAAATTCAAAGTGTTTCAATTAGAGGGCTTTGGTTGTAATAATACAGTTAACGTCACTAGGGCTGTAAATGAGTCGAGTGAGTTCTAGTACTGCTGAGCAAAGTGTAATAATTAAATTTAGAAAATCTAATAATTTAATATATTATTTTTTCGAATAGCTCGTGAGTGTTTAGAGTCGGGTATCCAGTGTTGTTAAGAATTCGAGTTTGAGCTTGAGTCAAGTCTATTCGATTTATGAGTTGACCGAGCTTTGACCGAATTAATCTCGAATAGCTCGCGATCTATCTCGTCTCATTTACAGTCCTAAATGTAGCGACATATCAAACAATTGTGTTGAGTGGTATTGGCTCATATGGTTTGCTTATATGCCATTGGTTTTATGTTAGATTACTTTAACATAATTGAAGCCTTCTAGTGATTCTTTTGTCAACTAAAGTTGCACAATAAGCCATTTTCTTAGGGGCAGCTTGGTGTATCTCAAAATAGATTCTGAATATATTTGAAGAACTCTTTTTTTTCCCTATGGTGTCAGGTACCAGACTTTGAGAGATATTATACCTCAAAATGATCAAAAGAGAGACAAGGCATCTTTTCTGTTAGCGGTCACCATTCAATGATGCTTTTTCTATACATGCAGAAATGTAATCATTTCTAGTTCCTTGATGAATTTTGAATACAACCTACTGAATGTGTAGGTCATAGAGTACATTCAGTTTTTACAGGAAAAGTTGCAAATATATGAGGGATCGTACCAAGGGTGGAGCCAGGAGCCAACAAAAATGATTCCATGGGTAATCTTTTTTGTGCTTCATATTTCTGCTTTTATCTAGAATTCTAGATATGTTACTGGTTGAGAGTCTTACCTATTGAAGATTTAAAATACTGAAGTCTGAATGTTGAAGTTTTAGTGCATATTTTGAATTTGTTTTATAGATAATTGTTGCCATGAATAACTAAATAGTAGTTTTCGATGGACAATTGATGAATGCACCCTATGTTTTGGGCAACAGAAAATATATGGCAATAGGGTGTATATTATTTCTCTTTGCTTTGAACTTTTATGTTTATGAGTTACAATTGGAGCCTTCTTGAAATAATATTTTTGTTCACATTACTTTCCATAATTCAAGAGGAAGCAAACTGATTTTATTTTATTTCTTTTTAATAGAGAAATCATCATGGGGTTGCAGAGAATTTTATTGATCATTCTCAAACTATGAAGAATGGATCTAGTTGTGAGAAAGATGGTTTCATTCCGTCAATGGTTGCGAACATGCAGAATTATTCAATTGAATCTGACTTGGGTGATGTTTCAGCTTTTGAAGCACTGGATCATCCCCCTGCATGTACTAATTCTATGGTTAACACGCAGACACAATCTAACACAATTGCTACTCATGGAAGAGGTAGCATTGCTTTTCATGAGTCTGTTTCTGATTCTGAGAACATGGTACACCAACCCCAGTTTCAGTCATGGCAAAGTAGAGACTGTCTGACTGAGAGTGTTGTTCCGAACAATTCAGCTCTTGAACAGGAAGACTTGACTCTCAGAGATGAATCTGTAGGCTTCTCAAATGCTTACCCTCAAGGGTGAGCAACTGCTATGTATTTCTTAAGGTTTTGCCTGATATGATGAGTTAACAATCTGAGACATAAATCAACTGTTTAATGATATCATTTATGATATGGCCTTTCATGATAGGTTTTATACACACGATTTAAGATTAGTTTTTGTTTTCTACAGGATATTGACTTCTTTGACCCAGGCTCTACAGTCTTCAGGAGTGGATATGTCACAGGCAAGCATCTCTGTGAAAATTGATGGTGGTAAACGACTAACTACTGGAGTGACTTCTGTGCCACTGCCATCTGATTCTAAGGTTTAGTTATAATCCATTTCAGTTATTAACAAACAATCGGCTGGATTAAGTATTACCTAAGTTGTTTTTCTGTTTCACTCTTCAACTATTCCCCTCCCAGTTTGGTGAATGCTTGGACATGAGTCAAAACTATTTGCTTCATTTGTGTAACTTGTCTTTTTCACCTGTCATTTAGTAGAAAGAAATCCAATATGTAAGCAATCAAGCGATGCCACAAACTGGAGTTCGCAGCTGCACAGAGGAGTCTGATCAGGCTTATAAGAGGCACAGAACTGGAAAATGTTAGTGTATGATTTTTGGTCTATTTCTTTGTCCCATTTTCTTCATCCAGTTCCTTTTTAAGTTGATTCGGGTGCTCATTTTTTTGCTATTCCATGTACCTCATATTATTAGGTCTTGAAGACCAAATGTAAATGTTTAGGCAGCTTGGTTTGCCAAGTCACATCGATTCTCCAAGGGTGATCATTGTTATATATTCTTTTACTTAAAAACTTGTTGGGGACATAGTCAATTCGAGTTTTGTTTTGAGTTTATGGAAATGGGTAATATTGTTATGGGTTGAGTAGGATAATTGGGTTGGGTATTGTTAGTCTATGTTCCATTTTATTTTTTTAAACAAGATTAGTGAAGTTAAGTCTTTTATCTCCTCATAAGATCACTCGTTGAGTACAACTTTATAAATATAGTTTTACCTATAATGTTTTCTTTTATCAATATATAATAGGGTAAATTATACCCATAACCACTTTATTATGGGTTGCAAGATCTGCTATACAGTACATATTATAGGTAATGTTAGAAAAAAAAACGGAAGTATTAAAATATATATAAGGGCATTTTAGTAATTTTCCTCTATGGATCCGTTCATCCTTTGCCTAGTGCCCTAGTCACATGAATCTTCTAGACATTTTCTTTGCGTATAGTCTTCTATTCACATCATTAATACTTTATCTTTTAGCCTCTAAGGTATTTTAAAACTCGTGATTTAATCCCTTAAAGGTTTGAGGGTAATTTAGTAATTTGATACTAAAAAGGATATTTCATTCATTTATTCATTCGTAGAGTTATTACAGTCATTTCCTTAATCATGACAGTTATTCTGTTCATTATTCTATATCAGTTCTTTTATTTAAACTCATAAGTACAATTTAGTCATTTTAGCATCCTAAGAGCATTTTAATAATTATCCACATCTACAGAGTACGCCAGACATTCTACGGCTTATGAGAGAGCATTTGATTAATTATCTGGGTCCTAAGAATGTTTTTCTTGCAATTAGTGCTTTTCTTTATCAATTATTACGACTAAGGAGACTTTGGTTATTTCACCTGTCAAAGGATAATTCAATATATTATTACAACTTATAACGTAATTACTAACATCTTATAATATTTCCTTAAGATTCGCTACCTTCGTAGTCATTTTTTACCACTTATTATTCTTAATTATAGGCAATTCAATAATTTACCTTATTACTACTTAAATATTAAGTTGTCTGACCACATTTGACATACAAAAAAATAATAATTGTGAAAGACATGAAATAGTTTGGAGTTCGAGGTGTACTGGCCTTAATTTATCGAATTCAGGCTTCTCAACATTAAATTTGAGTTTCTAGCCTTTTTCTCACAAACACGAGAAATCCAAGACACAAACATGACCCTCAATTAAGTTTCTCACAACATAAAAACATCACATTAATATCTAAATAACGATTCCAAGGACTAAATTAATCCAATTGAAACTATCAGAGCTGCAATTGCATTTAAATAACATTTAAATAAGGTATTTAAGAGTAAATTGAATTACACTTCAAAAGAAGACGCATCAGGATAGTAGTTACCCAAATAAGCAAAAAACACGTGGACCCCATGTATATGGGTCGGATCCATCGTTTACCTCCATCAATCCCTCCCAAAATGTTGTCGTTTTAATTAAGGTATTTAAATCTAATTTTTACTCTTTTATTCCATTTCTCATTTCATTTCTCATCTTTCAAGTGGGGCGTGTAGTTCTGCCATAGATCTAATTCAAGTTTATGAAAAAGGAACAATTAAATAGTTGAAAATGTTATAAAGAATGTAACATCTTCGACTATCAATCGAAAATATTAAAAAATTAACATTTTAATTTACGCTCAACCAAAAATATTGAATTTTTTCTTAACATTTTCAGTTATTCATTTCCTTAACTTTAAATTAACCTGTCGTTCCTTTACATCCCCAAATATAACACATCTACCTTTCTCTAGAGCATCACATCAATGAGTTTCAATCGATCATTAATCATTGTTGACTACCTCTGACAGTCAAGTTGTCGTTGTCGATGGTTGTCAAACTCAACCAAATTTAATAGGTCAAACATTTTTATCTCTCGATTACATGTCTATGAAAATCTCCCAGAATCACAATTGTTCGTTGTAGATATATGAAAATCTCCTCAACTTTTTTTTGAACTTTAAAGTTCTCCAATCTTCATCGTTTGTCGTTATATGAGGCCGTCTTCAAGGTATGTTGTAGCTGCCACCAAAATGGTCATCTTCATCGTTGAAATCCTCCAAAAATGGCTTAGTTCGTCGGAATCAAAATCTTCGTTGTCTTCACCAATTTTCTTTCCTTATTTGCTTTCGGATGCTCCGTTGATATGTTTGCTAATGTTTAGTTGCAATTGTTTGTGCGAGTGAGAGACAATCGATTGCTACCAAGATCGTCGACGGCCATGCCTGCTGCCCAAGGAGGTTAACAACTTGGTGCTTGTGTTGGTTGGGAGGCATAATCGATTGGGTTGAATGCTCGATTAGGTGTTGATAAATTGGGCTTAGTCTGGCCGGAACTACTTACCGGCTCACTGCTTCAGTGAAGAGAAATGGCCAGAAAACTGGGTATTAGCTGGTTGGTGTAAATAGGGTTTAGAGTTCCCAAAGTGATACCTTAAAAGAATCACATCTTATCGAAAAGTTCTACCGTACGGCGACCTTAATATACGCCTAAAGAAAGATGTTACCGGTTTTGTTATTTTGTTAACAAAACCTGTAAAAAATTACCAAAAACATTATTATTTCTACCCAAAACATTATTGACCGTTTTACCGAGCTTGGTAATATATCCGGTAAAGCGCTACTTAAAACATTATTTTTTCTACCGGATATATTACCAAATCCGGTAAAGCGCCCAATAATAACATTTCCTGTAGAAATAATAATGTTTCCGGTAAATTTTTACCGGTTTTAAAAATAATAACTGTAACCCCCTCAGACCGATGTGGGTAACCCGATCCGATCCAGGTAGTCATATTAGGGCCACTGGAGCGACCCACTGTAAAAATAGCGGAAAATTTAAAACTTTTATTAAAACTTGTAAGCTCATAAAATCAATTATGAGTAAAAAAAAGTTATTAATATTCGAAATAAAACATATTTTCAAACTCGTATATAAAACAAAATACAATTACATGCCCCCTAATCACATGTACCATACTCTGCAAATAATACCGGATGAACTCCCTTACTGATGTCGATAGATGCACTGATACAATTCTTTTAACTTGCAATGGTGAGTAATAGAGTGAGCTTCGAAAAGCTCAGTAATACAAAACTACCAGATGATGCTAAAGAACGTGCAGATACAAATAAACATATATTTCCTTATTGGTTCAGATATCTACAGATTTTTAGGCTGAGCTGAGATCCCATTGATATCTCAGGTAGTAACAGATAGTATTCAGTTCATATGGAAATATTTCAGATCGTCTAGGTTCATGAGATCAGAATAGATTATCTAGTGTGTTCCCGTAAAACCAGTAAAAAATACAGATCTTTTAAAACATATATATATACCCCCATCCTTTCACAATCTGTTTGTGTAGGTTCCCCAAAACCATACACCCAACCCACACAACCTGTAAGGCCCTGAGAACAAAGCCGAGGAACCTGCAGAAATACTTCCTTCAACAATACCCCCAATTAAAACATTTTTCCGTCAGTAAATGAAGATATAAGAAATCAAAACAGAATTCAGAAAAAATATTAGAACAAAATCCAGATCAGAAATTAGAACAGAATTCACATGTATCAGAACAGAATTCAAGTCGGAAATCAGATAAAATATTTATATGATTAGGGAACACACCAGAGTTTACATATATTATTCAGAAGTATAGGATAATCTTATCAGGCAGAAGAAACAAGGATCTTTCATATACCGATAGAATTTCAGAAGTTAGAATCACTATGGGAATAGTTCATTAACTGACAGAATCATCAGTTATGTAGAATGTATTTTGATTTGTTAATGAATAAACGAATGATTCAATCCATGTCGATTGATCGGATTATCGAACAACTCCCAGAACTTATACTTGTCGACTGGTCAATTCATTATCCTTCCAGGGTATTTACTCTTTAATAACAAAAATTCTTATCCATAGATCATCTTCGGAATCATCGTTGAATAAATCTTCTAATATTCTTTATTTAATTTCCACGCTTCCACGATATCATAAATTGCTGAAGTGCTTGATTTATAGTTCATGACCCGAAGGACAGTACATCATGTAAGTTCATTAGCATTCCCATACTCATCCAAATCACTTGTTAAATCCTCAGTCATTGAGGTTACTTAGTTCATTTAGCAGTCAAATCCATTCCAGTTACTTTGGAGTTTTCTAGAGTAATTAAGACATTTCTGAATTTCGGATACATACTGTATTTCCGTTCAGTTTAATTTGGAATTCTTGGTTGATTTATCGAAAAAAATATCCACTCCTTAATACCGAATATGCTCTAGAGATTAGCTGAGCTGATTACTTCCAGATTTATCATCGATCCAAACTTGAGGAGACGAACAAGCATTCAAGTGGTACCTATGCCATTCAAGTAGTGATATAACACTAGCGTTGGTTGATCAACTTAAGTTACATTCCATAACTTTTAAGAGCAGTACAACATCCATGTTTATTTGGATTTCTTAATTAATCTAAGACATTTACTCAGGCTATGCCATAAGGACAGTTTGGTCATTTTGGTGCTCATTGTTTTCCCATTAATTTTAAAGCTTGAAGATGTCCATTCATTCCTAGGCTTGGTGATATTCTTGAGTCATTTCCATTACAAGGGTATTTTGGTTATTTTACGGATCCAATGTATTTCAATCATTTCCTTCCATGTGATCTTATTACTTAAATTCAAACTTATCATTTATTTCAGTCCAATCGAATAATTTTGACAAAAGAATACCCCCGATAAATTGTTCTTCAGGTATTTACTCATAACTCGGATATTTTCGAGTCAAGTGCCTTCTCAGATTTTACAAACGGAATATCAGGAATTTTTCTACACTAAGTCAGGATCTTAACAATCAAATCTGAACTTAATCGAATTAAGTACGAATCCTCAAAGTACTTTCTCATTCAGGGTCAACTCGGACTATTTTACCTCTCAAGGGCATTTTTGTAATTTCTTAACAAGATAATTTCGGTATTAACTCTTAAAAAAATAGTTATAATATAGATATCCTACGATTAATTACTTTCTTGAACATTCTCTGCTCTTGAAATGATTCCCTTAACAACTTTTAGTATCTTGTACAAACCACCTTGGGGTTAAAAACCAGATATCCAAATTTTCTAAACAAAACTAGCATTTCTTATGCACATCTGGAATTTTATCTGATCAATATGTCTTTAAAAATCCTTTATCCAACTTCTATGATCAAATCTTGTCTTTTTACAATATAAGGGTATTTTCATAATTTTACCCTACCAGAGTATTCTCATAATTTCTCATCCAAGTACCTTTGATGAAACAAATTATATGTTACAGATCCAAGTTGATTCCTTTTATCATTAAACACAGAACTTGTAATTTTAATTCTAGCAATCCATCAATTTCTTATAAAAGTCATATGAACCATAATCATTTACCAAATTTTTTATCGTATTTGGATCGAGTGTAGAAATTAATTAACTACACTATGAGACCAAACATTTCAATTCATGCATTTACCAATATCAACATGTTCTATAAAGCATAAAGAGACAGTAATGTATTACCTCGATTTTCGTGTTATACCGATAACCATTTAAATTTCATTCGATCGCCCTCAAACTTGAATTCAACTTCCAATAATTCCTCAGATACAAAACAATCGAATTTACATCAGAAACTGGACTTAAATTAAAAACCATATTGAATCTGAAGATAAAACATTGAAAACTGCTCATGCGTACGGATGGATCGGGAGGTATTTGGTCGAGCTTCCAATTTTTCTCTCACATATCCTCAGCATCACATATACGAACTCGATTCGCAACATAATTTTCCTTGTCATAAAATTAACTTTAAATAATAATTTGAGGACCTAATTAATAAAACTAAAAACTGCTAGTGCTACTATAATATTTAATTACTAAAATCAGGGCTAAAACGAACTAATCTAAACTATCAAAGCTTGGCTATAACTATACTAAAGTATGATAACAAAATCAAAATCTTACCAAAAATAGAGGAATCAAATTGTGATTTGGCCATCTCCGTTTCCAAAACTGCGTGACCTTCCAAATAAATTTTGAAACAATTATGACATAATCATAATAATTTGGAAGTTAGAAAAATAGTTTAAGCTTTTACCAAACTTGGATGACTTACTTGAAAATTTTCCCATTCTCACTTTTTTAAATATTCCAAAACCATGTGCTCCTATCATTCTTTTATCTTCTTTTCCATTTATATTGTTCTTATTTCCTTATCTTGTTAACAAATTTTTGACAGCACAAAAGAATAATTTCCACTTACATCTCCATGGCGATCCCACGTCGCATAGGGCGAAAATGGAGTTGAAAATCACGATGGGGCTTCGAGGTTTTGAAGGCAAATTCGAAGAGAATTTAAACCATTGCTGGGTTTTCTGAGAAAAAGAGAAGTAAAGAGCATTACGTTCTGTTAAGAGGATGATTTGGTTCCTTGAGTCAACTAGCACCGAGCCATGGCGTGACCAAGCAGAACCGAGCTGGGGGAGGACTCTGTATTGACGAGTCAAGGGTTACACATGACGAGTCAATGCTCTAGGTTGGGAGGAGAAGCTAAAAACGTATGAAAAAAAATATCTCGTGAAAACCCAGACAACTATTCCGAATTTAAAACTAAAAAAACATATGAAATAATATAATTGTCACATATCACAAATCAACCCGGTAGCGACATGCGTCTTCACTTATCAAAATATAGCAGATCATAATATATTCGCGATTTTATCGAAAAATCACATTGACAGGAAATAATTACTTATCAAGTATAGTTTCTTCAAATTTTACTGATCTAGTATCATTTCTGACAAGGTACGAATCATCATTCGCGCATTTCCGGTGTTTCGTCCGAGCTGGCACCACCATCAACGCCTTATCCGAGCTGGCGCCACGTAATGAAAGGCGTGGATCGTCATCCATGTTTTTTTGGGGTTTTTGACACGTGGCAGTAAGGTGCGGATAACCATTCGCGCCTTTCATTATTGGTTCCGAAAATCTCGGCCTTTAAACTCTCCCATAGCCTATAAATAACACCCCTTCAACCCTAAACATCACCGCATCAATTCCTTCTATTTTTCTTCACCAATTCATTCAATTTTTTGTTGTAAGGTAAAATTATTTTTTATTATATTATATTTATTTTATATATGATTATTTGAAAAACAATTAACATACTAATTATTTTGTATTGTTTTTTGCGGTTGTAAAATTGGAAAGCGGGATCATACATCAAGATAGTTTTGCCGATACGGTAATAATATAAAATTATATTATTTAAATTATTGTGAATTTTTTAAATTTTTTTATTAGGTTATATTTTAATTCATATACTATTTATTTAATTAGGCATATTTCAACTATTGTTTTTCCAGATATAAGACTCTTAATCTTTCAAACTCTTTGAATGACACGTATTTCAACTATTGTTTACTATGATGGAGAAATTAGAGAAGATGAAACTGACGTCGTGTTCGTATTAAATCATTATGTCAAAATATCCTTAAAGAGAAACATAACTCTTGAGGAGTTGATAACGAAGATTTCAAGGAAGGTTCATATTGGAAGTACTAGAAGACTGTCTTCACTTCAGTACAGATTTTCAACCGCAAGATTTCAAAATCATTATTCAGACACTGATACAGAGATGTATGCGAAATTTGTTGAAGTGTGTGCTGTTCGTAGTATGTCATTATGCTCCCACTATGGGCTGGCTCAACAAGCTGATCAAGTTGACAACCCAACTCAAGTAATATGTAATGATTTTTACTTGTTAATGGGAAATCCACATCATGGTGTCATCCCATCAAGTTCAATAGGGAGACATTCATCAGCAACTTCTTACGATCTGTACCGAGATGGCTCCACAAACAATCCTTATGGTAACATCGCGTCTAGTTCAAGGGGAAGACATTCATTTGCCAATTTCTTTGACCTGAATATGGAGATGCCCTCGATACAACAATCTGTGCAGTACCCATTTGACACGATGCCTTCAAGCTCCAAGGGGAGGCATTCAACTGCGAGCTTTCGACCTCAACGTCGAGATGCCTTCAAGTTCAAGGGTAAGGCATGCAGCTACCATCTTGTTCGACCTAAATATCGACAACGTGGAGGAACCCTCATCTCTACCAGAAGAACCTCTTCGTGAGCTAGGTACGGATAGTGCTGGGACTGAACTATTCGTTCAGTCAGAATCATCGCAGTTCAACATAGACTCTGATGATGATGATGTAGATGAAGTTCCCACAAATACGGTACACACTGAACCTCTAACACACATGTTGAACTAATTTCTGTGACTATGGATTTAACTCATCAGTCAATAATGGTGAGTTGTATAAAGAAATGAATTTTTCATGCAAAGAAGAATCGATGATGGCAATTAAGAATTACAATGTTAGTAATTCTATTCAGTCTAGAGTCGACCGCTCTACCACTGAAAAGTATGTCTGTCACTGTTTCCAACATGATAACGGATGCAATTGGATGGTTCGCGTATTGAAGAAGAAGAGGAAAAACAATATATGAGAACTAACGATATACAACGGTACTCACATATGTTGTGCTAGAGGGATCAACTAGGATCATCCCAACTTGGACTCCGACATTATCTGCCAAATCATCATGCCCATGGTAAAAGAAAGCTCCCATATAGCTATTGATGTGCTGATTTAAGCTATACAATCATAGTATGGGTATACCGTCTCATACAGGAAAGCATGGAAGGCAAAGAACAATGCTATTCAAAAACTTCACGGTGAATGGGATGGATCTTACAATGAACTACCAAGTTGGTTTAGGGTGGTGCGCAGATTGAATCCTGGGACTATTATGGACGTTGAAACTTGCCATACATACCATAATGATCGAGTGCTTCGTGATCGATGCCAATTCTATCGGGTTTTTTTGGACTTACCCACAGTGCATTAATGCTGTGAAATACTACAAACCCGTGGTCCAAATCGACGGAACATTCTTGTTTGGAAAATAAAAGCAAGTTTTACTATTGGCGATTGTCCAAGATAGTAATCGCAATATACTTCCATTTGTTTTTGCCCTAGTTGAAGGAGAAGATACATATTCTTAGGTTTTTTTCCTCAGAAACTTACGCTTACATGTTATCACGAGGGAAAAAATCTATGTCATTTCAAATCGTGGAGCTGGGATCAAAGTAGAAATGAATTATTTAGATCAAATGTGGCAACCACTCTATATCCAACATCGGTATTGTATCCGACACATTACTGCAAACTATCATGGAAGATTCAAGAAGAATGATGAGCGCCAATTACTTGTGCTCATGGGTATGTCAAAATGCTATTTTTTTATTTATCTATCATTTTCATTTTTTATGGAAACAAAGTTAGTAAGTTTTACATTTGATGCTCAGGTTACGAAATACTACCTGAAACATTTGAGTCCATGCCTCAAGAGGTGCGAGGAAAGAACAAGGAAGGATATGATTATATTAGCCTCATCAATAAAGAAATGTGGACAAATGCATATGATGGTGGATATCGACATGGACACATGACGACCAACTTCGCTGAGGCTATCAATTTAACCTTAAAGGGGGTATGTCATTTACCAGTAACGAATTTAGTAAAAATGACATATTTCGTTTGGGAGTGCTTTTTGCCATGCTCAAACTTGGATGCAAAACGGTCATATCTGTCACCCTAGATTAGTTACAGACCTACAAAAAAGAATTGTTGCATCAAATGGAATGTCTGTAACAAGCTTCTCTAGAACCCATGAATTATTTCGTGTCAGAGAGATCCCACGACCTCTTCAAGGGATTCAAGCTAACTCGTTCAGAGTTAATCTATAAGACAGATGGTGTGACTGTGGGTTTTTTCAATCTCTGAAGTATCCATGCTCTTATGTCATAGCAGCTTGCTCGCATACCCGTCAAGACTATAACCGTTTTGTGGATCCCGTATACATACTTTCAGAAGTGTTTAAGGTATATGAATTTGAGTTCCCCCAAATAGGTAATGAGAAAGACCCTAATAAGGTTCAGAATTGACTTCTAATTATACTAGATCTGTCTTTATTGAAGGAACCTGGTTGTCCAAAATCTACTCAAATTCATTGTGGTATGAATATTCGGGAAACGTCCAGAGAAAACAAAAGATGTGGGCATTGTAGAAACCTAGGACACACTAGGAAAAATGTCCATCTCTTTTATCATCAAGTAACCGTTGATGTTGTACTTGATGTAGTTGTTGTTTATGAAATCTAAGTTTTTATAATTTAATTTTCATTTACTTTCAGTTAATGTCATTTGAGCATCACCGATTAATTAAACAAGAAAATGAAATAACTGAAAAATTTAAAAACATTTGAACAAATTAAGTAATAAAAAATTAACAAACAAAATAAATTAAGTAATAAAGATAAATAATTAAATAAAAAAATTACAATTGTTGGTAAATAAAAAAAATTAAATACAAAAATAATGAAATATATGAATCTATCGATGCATGCATCTTGAATGTGTTCCGCAGGGCGGTGGCTGTCTGTCTCGAGGAGGATTTCTTCGTTTAACTTGTTCTTACTCCTCACTCTCATCATCACCATCATCATCATCATCATCATCAGGAGCATATACACTTTGTTGATGAGGGACGAATGACGATATAACACCTCCATAGAATAAGGACCTTGGAGGTGTATGACTACTATCCCACCGCTCATAGAAAACTGTAAAAATTGAAAAAAGACCGACATCGATGAGTGCAAAAACTGTACAGGAGGTGTCTGTGCAGTGACCATCAATGGTGAAGTTTCACTCGCCAAATAACCAACATATGAACCTCAAGTTGGATCTGCAAACATAAAACTATAATATATGCCAGAAGGGGTCATATAACTCTAACGGCGGCGGCATCTGGTATGAAAGCGGTGACATATGACCTGGCTGCAGTGGCATATAAAATGGTTGTGGTGCTATCTGATATGGCTGCGGTGCCATCTGAAATGGCTACAGAATGTACAACTGTGTAGACGGTGCCTGATGTAAAGGTTCCAGTACTACAACTGAGGACAAGTTGGGAGCGCATGCTTTCCATCCACGAGTTGGGGGACGATGATGTTATGACAGTGGACGTCTTTTTCAACGTCGATGAATGTTACTGCCTCATGCTTCCTCGAAAAGTAGGAACAATTTTTTGTTCCTAGTGAACCACTCATAATAACCATCTGCAACCGTCAAATGGTTTACATAAATGGGTTATGTACGAGGAATACACCCACGTCGATCCTCCCATATCATTACCCATTCATAGTGCTTCAACAGCCAGTCGACTTCTTTTTTGTCGTGTCTATCGATGATATGCAAATTGTCGAGATTTTTAGGTGCTTCTGGAATTGATAATAGAAAACCAAATTAGTGGAGCACGCGATCAGTGGGATGTAACTCGATAATATCATAACATATCAGAGGGACCACCGCCATCCAAACATCTAATGGGCCTCTTAAGTGATGTGGGATGCAAATCCTCATCTCTTCAGTAGAATAAGGAGCTCATTCAAACTAAAACAAATATATATAATTCTTATCAAAATAATAATCTAATTATAAAACAATAATTAAAAGTATATTTTGTTATTTAAATACATACCTCTATACCAGCCTTTTGATAAATGAGTAACCTAATTTCTTCCAATTCATCAGGTAAATCCCGATGATATTTTCTTGTAGTTGACCACCTATTCAATGAAATATTTTTTATAATATACTAAATTAAAACAAGAAAACGATACAACAAAAAAATTAAAAAACCATAAATAATAAAATGATGGATATATAAAATCAGTGTTGTAATTACCTCAATAATAGCAGAAAGACCAATAGGGTTTTCAACACCGGACATAAAAAGGGCATGCGATACCACTACCAAGACTGGAGCAGAAGGAGATATCCGCAGATAGCATTTTTTTTCTATAGTTAGTAGCTTGACACATTTCCCTATACAGAAATACCAAAATTACGGAGCCCAAACTCAATGTGCCAGCATGATGAAAATCAGTGAGGTGATACAACCATTTACAACGAACTTGGTTGTGCGATTTGTCTGACATTAGGAGCCCTCATATGAGCTGTAGTATGCAAGCCCATGCATACATTTTAACCTGGTCTTCCGAGGCATCGCCACTCAAATGGTTGAAAGTTGCATCCAACCAAACCACCATTGAAATTAGGCGGGACACCTCTAAGATACTCCTCGCACAATGAATGCCAGTCACCATGAGCCACCCCAGAAATCACTTCTCCATCTATCGAAAGCCCTAAATACATGGAAACATCATCCAGCGTAATTGTGTATTCTCCACACGAAAGATGTAATGTGTGTGTCTCTGGTCTCCATGCTAAACCAATGCAGAAATAAGGTTGCATTCTAAGTTACATTGTCCTTCATATTTTGCTACGTAATCGAATCCAGCCTTGACTAAATACGGCCATACACGAGTTGGCATCTCTAACTTAAGATTACGAATGAAGGGATCTAATATACGATCTCTCTCCTAATTTAATAAATATTATATAAATTAGAATATAAACTAATACTAAACAAATTAAATAAATAAAATATTAACAATAATTAAAATTAAATTAAAATTTAAAATTGTTACCATATCAGCAAAATGCTTCGAAATATGATTTCCATCTAAACGTAGCAGGTCGCCTTCCATTTTATAACTTCAAAAAATAATAAAAAGTTAATATAATATAATTTTATAAAATAATAAATTATTAATTTATTATAATACAATAAAATATTTTACCTTCTTAATATAATTTGATCGGGTTTGAGCTTTGAGAGGGTGTGAGAGGCTTTGAGAATTGGTGTGTGTTTGAATGAAAAAGGGAGGGGGTATTTATAGGGAGAGGGGAGGGGTTTAGCCGGATGAGGTATTAATGTGGGAGTTGTGAAAGGTTGGAAAATTAATAGAAGGCGCGAATGGTGATCCGCGCCTTACAAGCGCGTGTCAGAAACCCCAGACGGATTGAATTAAAGCCAACTTTTTCAATCTATTTCATTTTGAATAGTAAATTAAAAGATGGTTTTAATTCAACCCGTCGTTACTGTTCATATTATATTTTGAATAAAAAATTAAAGACAATTGGTATACAAAACATCTTCACTATTCACAAAAAAGTTACAATGTAGACAGTGGGAATACAACCCGTCTTCACTATTAAAAAAAAGCTACAGTGTAAACGATGGGATACAACCCGTCTCCACTGTTAAAAAGAAAACTTCCAATCGTGTACACTATTCACAAAAAGCTACATGAGTCAGCGGGAGCAAGCAATAGGGGGCATGCAACAATCTTCAATGTTCAAAATAATAATAATAAAGCGTTTAATTCACCCAAAAAAAGCTACATGAGTTAATGGGAGCAGACAACAGTCTTCAATATTAAAAAAATCCAATTGTGTACACTGTTAAAAAAATACATGAGTCAGCAAACATAGGTAGCAACAGGGGGTAGACATCAGTCATTGCAAATTTAAAAAGCTGGTGTAGAATGGTTGTGGATTGATGGATAAATATGTGGTTAAAATTTAAAATTTTTGTGCTAAATAGGGAAGATTGATTGAAGCTAAAATTATAAGAGAAAAATTTAGAAAAAATTGTAAGAGAAGAAGAAGAAGAAGAAAAAGAAGGAGAAGGGGAATGAGAAGAAGAAAGAATGAGAAAAACAATAAGTAGAAATTAAGTAATATTATAGTAAAATTTTTAAATAATATATTATAGTAAGAAGAATTTTTTAAATAATATATTATATTTAATTTAATTGTTGATAAATGTTACTAAAAATTTAATATTATGCATGTAATTTGAGAAGAAGGAAGAAAATTGTAAAAGAAGAAGAAGGAGGGGAAGGAAGAAGAAGAATGAGAAAATATTAGTAAGTAGATGTAAATTTAGTTTTTTAATTAAGTAATATTATATCATTAATTTTGTTTTCATTTTTTAAAAGATATATTATAGTTAATTTGATTGTTGAGAAATGTTAATATAATTTTAATATTATGCATGTAATTTGAGATGAAGGAAAAAATTGTAAAAGAAGAAGAAGCAGAAAAAGAAGGAAAATGAAAGAGAAAATATTAGTAAGTAGATGTATATTTTAATTAAGTAATGTTATATTGTTAATTTTGTTTTTAATTTTTAAATTATATATAATTTGATTGTTGACGAATATTACTAAACTTTTAATATTATGCATGCAATTTGGGAAGAAGGAAAAATAGTAAAAGAAGATGAAGAAGATGAAGAAGAAGAAGGAAGAAGAAGGGGAAAATATTAGCAAGTAGATGTATATTAATTAAAAGTAATATTATATCGTTAATTATATTTTTTAATTTTTAAATTATATATTATAGTTAATTTGATTGTTGATGAATGTTAATAAAATTTTAATATTATGCATGTAGTTTGAGAAGATTTGGAGCAAAAAGAAAGAAGATTTAGAATAGTTTTGGTGAAATTTGTTTGAGCAAATTGTAAGTGGATTTAATATTTTAATTTTTTTAAGTAAATTATATTTATGCATAAAATTTTGCATGATAGAGTTTATTTTTTTTAGTTATATACATATTTATGATGTAGAAGTATATTTTTTAAAATTTATTTTAAATAATTTATTTTTAATATAATATAATACAAGTAATTTTGAGAAGATTTAGAGAAAAAACATAAGATTTAAAACAAATTTTGGCTAACATAGAAAAGTTGATTTATATCATTTGAATTTAATTTTTTTTAAAAGGATAGAGCAACAAAATTAAATTTGAATAAAAAAAGTATCTAACAAATATTTAATTTCAACTTATAATTAGATTATTAAATCATTAAAAATAAAAAGTATACAAGATAAGATAATATACTGATAATTTTTTTGTATTTAAAATGAGGAAGATTAATTTTTATTTATTTAAACCTTTAGGGATTAGGTGCATACTTTAGTTATCTTTTTCCAAATATATAAAATAAAATACATGATAAAAACTTTTTAAAAATTTTTTCGAGTATTTTATTCTCATTTTTAATAGAAGAAGTTCTATAATTTAAATTTAAATTGCATGTTATTATAGAATTGTTTAGAATTTTAAGTGATTTATTAATTAATGATGGTTAATTAATATAGTTTAAAGTGAAAAAAAGGGAGATTTAAAACAAATTTGATGAAATTATTTGTAGCACCAAATTGTAAACTAGTAAATTTAATTTTTAATATTTTAATTGAAGTAATATAAATATTTATATTTTAAATTAAATATGTTATTATTAATTAATTAATTTAACTTTTTCTATTTAGATTATTATAAATATTTTTTTAATTATTACTAATATTTTATAAAAATATTGATATTTGTAATGTAGAGTTGGAGTTTATTTGAAGAATGAAAGAATTACCTCCTCTGTTGAGATTATAAAATGAACACATTACTAGTCTTATATCAAATGAATCAGTATGCTTTTTTGTTTATTTGTTTATTTATTTATTAGGAAATAAATTGTGTAATTTTATGTTTCACACGATCTTATTTGAGGTTGTTTGTATTCATGGCAGGTTATTGGGAAGTATTTCGATATCGAGGGATGGGGAATAATCACCCTCACAAGCTTATTATTCCATTTTTGGATATGGCATGAATGCCACATTTATTCATGACTACAAATTAATCCCTGTATTGATTACTGCATTAATTGAAAGGTGGAGACCGGAAACACATACTCTTCATTTGCCATGTGGAGAATGCACTATTACTCTAAAGACATAGTCATGTAAATCGGGGTCCCGGTAAATGGGAAGCTATTGATTGCTCATACTGATCTCAATGCTTAGAAGCTTTACTTAAAATATCTAGGGAATGTACCATATGAAAGAGATATAAAAGGTTCTCGTATAAAAATGACTTGGTTGGAGAACGAATTTGAAGTTACCGATTATAGTACGGGAGAGAAGATTAAATATGGAGCTCGAGCATATCTTATGAAACTCATTGGAGGGATACTGATGCCATATAGTTCTAGTAATATGGTTCACACACAATATCTCCAATTTATGATGAGTTTTGGGAAATTGCTAATTATAGCTGGGGATTGGTAATATTAGCGTTACTGTATTATGAGTTATACAAGACCTCTAGTTTTATTTTCTCTTACTTCAAATGAAACCCACTTATTTTATTTTCAGCACTACTTTAGAATCATTTTCAAATATCCTCTGCTACATTGCAATTATTTCTCCGACTCACTTTTCCAAACTATCAATTTCCAACCTGATCTTATTATTACATACCTTGCATTTCCTTGTTTCTTATTAATTCAAATAACTATTGCCTCATTCCTAATAACTTACTCAGTGGGGAGGGGTCACTAAGAGTTTCTTTATGAATCTTTTGAATAATCAGAGAATTCCAAAAATATTTCGAATTCAAAATAACTTTTCGAACATCCGCTCAATCATAACTCAAACATATATTATACTTTCTACCATTTCTCCATTATCTTTTTTCTGAAAGTTTAAACCCTTCATCAAAATTCTACTTCAGGTCATTCCTTGATCTTAATCAATCTATTAAGCTTTTAATTGATCAAAAGATTATCAATCCTCAGAAGAGGATACTTATTCTTCTTTTTTACCTGACATAATACATGATAATCCTTGCATAATTTCATAGACTCATCTTTCTTTTCACAATAACACTAGTGCTTCCCAGATGACACACTTAGTCTTGTAAATCTCTGATCTTAACAATTCTACTAATTATGTTTTTAATTCAAAAAGTTCAGTCGGAGTCATTCGATACGATCATAAAATAAACATAATACCGAGAACATTCTCTAATTTTTATTTCTACATTTTAATCTAGATATAATTCAAATAATCCTCACATATATATATAATTGGATACTCTCAAACAGTGGAAATATGTTTTAACTTAACTATGAAAGTTTGAGTATCCACCTCATCCACTAAGAAGGCTTAACAATCTTATAATAATAACTTCATAATAGTTACTTCCAAAATCCAGTAGGGAACATGTTTACTCTCTTTATCACCTTAACCCATCATACATTTGCATAACCTCTTTGCAGTGATACTACTCCATCCAGTTTAATATTCACATCATTTAGCCAAATATCCACAGAAACAGGATCTTCATCAACTTTTCCCTTAAACTCGGGTGCTCCTAAACCTTTTTAACTCTTTAGTAACCTTCCTTCTCATAACCGGGGAAGTAGACGATCAAAAACATGATCTTCATCAATTTTTCCCTTAAACTCGGGTGATCCTAAACTTTTTAACTCTTTAGTAGCCTTCATTCTCATAACCGGGGAAGTAGACGATTGAAAACACTTCAGAATCACGTCAAACTTATGGAAAATATTCCATGAGGCATCTATTATTCCCTTTGCCTAATTATTACTTGTTCCATTATCTTTATCTCCCATTTCACTTCGGAAGATCTATTAGTCTTACATCTATTAATATCTAATGACTTAACTATACTAGCAAGGATAACATACTCATTACACTATCAGATAAAGATTCTTATTATTTCATTGGCATGTACAACCCATAAATTTTTTACAGTCGACCAACCGGTCTATTTTGAAAACTTGACTCAACCTAAGCTCTGATACTAATAAATATAACACCCCCGGCCCGTACTCGACCAGATACAAATTTGAGGTGTCACATTGAGTATTTAACACTTGAAAACTCTGAAAACCTGACTAAAATTTAACTTTTTACTTTTATTTAACAAAGAAAAACGAAAACTTAGTAACATATCATAACATCTAAAATTTAAACATTATTAGTACATACCAACAACATTTTAAATAACAAAACACATACAATTCAAAATCCCTCTGATCTGATAATCTTCACAGGTATGCTGTCTTATCCTAGCTTACTTGGCTTACTCCTCGGATCTCTTTGGATCTACGTGTGAAAATAATCACACGCTAAGTCTATGACCTAGTGAGACATAATGAATATAATAAAACCATAAAACCTTTATTTAAACATTTCATAGAAAAATACTTAATATGAAAATTAATTTACGTTTAAGATAAATAGAATAAAATTTTAGTCACTGTTCAATTCATAATCAACTTACATTTCATAAAAAAGACTACATATATACTTATAATACTTTCAAATACATATCAATTAGTTTAATTAACCCATCGTATATCACTGAGAACTCAAGGTATGCGGGTACATTGAGGTTGTGCACTAAATGCAATGCAATCACCATTGCTCATATAATTTGCACCGAAGTTCTACGTAGATTTGTCCTGAAGGACCACGTAGAATTTGTCCCGAAAGACCACGTAGAAATTTTTCCAGAAGGACCACGTAGAATTTGTCCCGAAGGACTACATAGATTTTTCCCGAATGACCGCGTAGAACACTCTACTCTTGGCATGCAAACTATACCCCTAATTCTCATAAAATATACTTTGGGCTTATTCCATATAATTATTTCACATTTATTATTCAAATAACTTTTATTCACATAGAGGATTCACTCGTAGCATTCCTTAAAATATTTCTCACTTATCATTTATGTTCCATAGAACATATTCATATAACATTTTCACGTAGAAAACATTTACATAGTATATCACAAAATATTATATTTAAATCCATAATCATTTCACGTCAAATTTCATAAACAATAATATATCAAAATATCATAAAAAGATCATGTCATAATTCAAATCATTTTCATTAGCAAACTTTCAAGATTTGGCTCTTTAAAAACCAAATTATTCACAATTTATTTATCAAAGCATGATAAAAGTGTTTCATAGTAAAATTCAAAACATTTTTTCTTTCAAAACATTCGAGGTTGACTCATCACGAGTCTTCTTCTATTATACTTAATAGTATAGTAAAATGCACTCATATTTACCTCACTTAAGTCCTTAAGCAAAGTTTCTTTTCACTTTCGCTAAATCTCTTACTACATCGAGCCGTCTGGTACTTACACTTGATCGAAATCTACATATGAACATAATCAAAATGAATAACAGATCTCACATAGTTATTACCAAATCAAAATTTTCATATAATAAAGGAAACACCAAACTCTCTTTTTCAAGCTAAACAATATCAGTACTTTACACTCAGTATCGATACTTCCCTTCTATGGTATCGATACCCTTTTTTCATTTTGGAATTTCCTTTTCAATTACAGTATAGATACCATACTCCTGGTATCGATAACTCCACATCAGTATCAATACTACTTCAATCAGTATCGATACGGTTCATCCGATTCATACCATTTCTTGCAATTTAACTTATAATATCTGTACTGTTCTTCCATTACCGATACCCTTACCCAACAATCACGTATTTTACTTTGAAGATTACCCAACTTCACCTAAATATCCTACTATTAACTCCATTCATGACTTTAAACTCCATTAAAACCCCTTTAACTTCTCATTTTCTCCATAAAACTATTGAAACTAAAAATCATATCAATTCTTCAAACATGTTCTTAATCCTGTCTAACACTTCCAACCCCTTAATTAAACCCTTGACAAGTCAAATATATCTTTAAAAATCCAAATACAATCAATTCTCTTAAAAACCCATTTTTACTAAATCACCATTAATTCATACATCTCTTAGATTCAATTCATTTTAAGCTTCCTTAAGCTTCTATACCACTCAAAGAATCAAAACTAATTCAAAATTTCAAGATACAATACACTTTAAAGTATCTCACCTTATCTATGGAGCTCCACGGTGAAGAGAAAGAAGAGAAGAGCTTCTAGACTTTTACTTTCTTTATTTTTTTCTTCATTTTTCTCACGTTTTATATAGCCTTAGGAAATTAATTTTAAATTCCTTTCATGCTAAAAGACCAATATGCCTTTCCATTTTTCCATCTTTAAATATAAATCCTAGACAAAAATTTCCAAATCAGTCCTTAAACTTTTTAATTTATCAAAATTAAACCACTAAATCTTCAATCTTTACACTTTAGTCACTGACCTGATGTTTGGGGTATTACAATTTTCCATAATTTTCCCCTTAAGAAAATTAATCCTCGAATTTTTATTGTACACAGAGATGAGGAACTTGTCTCTTTATTTCTACTTTATGCTTCCATGTCACTTTTTCCATTTTTATGATTTCTTTAAAAACTTTAACTAACTGAATCATCTATTTCCTCAATTATTTGACTTCATGTGCTAAAATATGCATTGACTCTTCCTCATAGATCAAGTCAAATTAAACTTCTATCTCTACAAGTGCTATGATGTGAGGATGATATGATTAATATGCATTCGGAGTATCAAAACATGAAAAATATTATGAATCTTGAATAATTCTCACTTTTTCTTGAACTTATTAGATTAAATATGTTCATGCTAAGTCTCGATCTTTCCATTTAAACGAATATAATGGTGTCCAACACTTTCTTCCACGTAAAACTTCATTTGAAGCTATCTTCATTCCTCTCTTAATCTTGCTGACATGCCACTCACTAAAAAAACTCGAAGATACCATTTCCATGGCTTTTAAACATTCATCAGACTTTAAATCTTTATTCCCCCCTTTTCTTACTTATTCTATACTTAACAAGCACATAAATTTTCATCTTTCTCTTAAGATCCTTTAATCGATGCAACAATAAAGGCTTTAATTTAATTATACAATCAAAACACTATCTATCTAAAAAGTCAATTACGTATTCAGAACTCTTAAAATAAAAGTGTCTCTCAGCTCAATCATATTTCTAACATATTAACCTTTCATGATTATTGTTGATAAACATGTCCCCATTTTTCAAGAAATTCAATCCATTTCATGTCTTTTCACTTCTTCGATTCAACACATACTTTTTGACTTTTAAGATCCTTATGGATATCACGTCATTCATCGTATAATTAATGGTGTTTTATGAACAAAGTATCCTCAATCATTGCTCACTCGAGATCGTGAGTAAGTTGATTTTTTTTCATACTTCTCTAATTGTTTAACAGTGTAACTACAACTTTTCTTCTTGTGGAAACACACATCCTATAATTATGATACACATTAATACGATTCACATAATATTTTCCAAATTCTAATTACTGACCTTGAAGCTTATGTCCATATTATTTTTAACATCTCAAATTTTCTTGGTACTTAACAGTCCAAATAAGTAACATGCCTATCTTCAACAACTTGGTCAGAGGGAATATAATCGTCTACTATATATTTATCATCTTAACTGAGTCTACATGGCCAAGGAATACAACCTTATAAAAATCCATATTTACTATTAGTCAACTTCGCATACCATGTTTCTCCTAATCCTTAAAACTCTATCACTTATTCCTTAACATAACTTCCAAAATCTGAAAAATTTGATCAGACTAACCATCAATATGCATATGGAAAGTAATGCAATAATTAAATCGAGTTCCGAAGGCCTTGTTCAAAGAATTCCAAAACATTGAAGTAAACCTTAGATACCATCAGATACAATTAAAACATACACTCCATATAATCTAACTATCTCCTTGATGTATAGTTTCTCATACTTATCCATTGAAAAATCAGTTTGAACAAGAATGAAATGCGTGATCTTTGTTAAATGATCCACAATTACCCAAATTGAGTCATTTTTAGTCGGTGTCAAAGGTAACCCAGTTATAAAATCCATCGTAACTCTTTCTCATTTCTACTGAGAACTGAAAATTGTTTACTTTCATTCCAATTTTATTTAATACCTTATTTTCAACATGTCAAGCTTATAAGCTACACATCTTTAAAATCCTTGTAATACTTGGTTCTCTAAACCGTTCACTTTAATTTCTTATGTCTCTATTACCTTATCATATCTTATACTCTTCAATTTTCCTCGATTTTTTCTATTCTGCCCTTAATATAAACTTGAACTTTACCTCTGCATTCATTGTGCTATCCTCTTTGTTAGGATTGAAGAGGCTCAAATCAAACAACTGAAAAATGTGCAAAAGGGGTGAATTGAACAAAATTTGTTTAGAGAGTAAGGAGAGTAATAGATAAGACAATGGACACAAGGATTTATAGTTGTTCGACTTTTCAACTAAGTCTACATCCACTACCTTAGCTCCTCACTAAGAATTTTCTAACAAATTCACTAATTTGTTCTTTATTTTTCTAGGATCAAGAGTAACCTTTACAAACCCCTATCTTTTTACTTGGCTATGATAGAACTAAAAACCCCTTTACAAAAGGATAAAAGAAGTAAACAATGAAACCTCTCTAAGGTAGGTGTTTACAAAATTTAGCTCACTAAAACACACATTTTTACAAGAGAATTGGAATAAAGAGTGAAAAGCTCTTCTCTTGTGTTTGATTGCTTGGATAGGTGTTCTAACATTTATTCAAGTATCCTCAACTTGTATTTATAGGTTGAAATGTTGTTGTGGCCGTTTCTAGCCATTGGGAGTGTTTTGGAGCCGTTGAGGATCAATTTTCTTGTAAAATAAAACTGCCCAAAACAGAGGGTATCAGTACTCCTAAAGGGAGTATCGGTACTACTTTTGTTATTTTTAAATCAACTAGCTGTTACTAGCCATTGGGGCATGATGGTATCGATACTATGCCTATGGTATCAATACTACTATGTAGAATAGTATCGGTACCCCTTTGGGTATCGGTACCATTTTGCATTCTGGAATTTGAACAATTCTGGTAGTATCGGTACTACCTAGTCAGTATCGATACTTCCCTTACCTTTGGTATCGGTACCATATGAACAACATTAGTACTGTTCATAGGGTATCGATACTCTAAGAACAATATCGATACTGCTTGTCTAAAAAATTAGTTTCAATTCCAAGTTAAAAAGAACTTTGAATTATTTTTGAAAACTTTGAAAACTTTGAATAAATTCAATTAAAGTCCAAAAACATTTTTACCTTAATTCTTATATCAAAATATAGTTCAACATTCTTCTTTCAATAAACAATCAACGTAACATATCTATTTCCAAAACTTTCTTATACTCCTTAATAAGTTATATCCTTTTTCTTTATTTTACTTTTACTCATAACACATAAAATTTTCTTTCTTACTTCGAAACATCCTTGTAACAGAGGTTATCTATTTTTCTTCGTACTCTAATATCCTTCTAATAATGGAATGAAAAGCATCATCATACTACTTATAATCATTACTAATTGCCAAATTATTGCACATTCCTAACTTTGGTAATCTACACTCCTTTGTAAAGAATCTTATTCTTTATTATTCCTTATACTCAAAATTTCTCCACTTGATCCATCAGAAATAGATTCAAATATGTATCTAACCATTTAAAATACTTCTTCCACTTCAACTTTTACAATTTTTGATGAATTTTCTTATCCAGTTACAAAATTTACACTTAGACTGGACATGCTATTCTAATTCTTGGATTCTTATAAACTAAAAATTCCTAATTCCTTATTCATATTTCGAAATAAATTTCTTTTACTTCAAAAGAAACATGCTTGTTTTATTTTCTGCACTACATTAGAATCATTTTCAAATATCATCTGCTACATTGCACTTATTTCTCCGAATTACTTTTCCAAACTATCAATTTCCAACTGATCTTATTATTACATACCTTACATTTCCTTGTTTCTTACTAATTCAAATAACTATTGTCTCATTCTTAATAAATTTCTTAGTATGGAGGGGTCACTAAGAGTTTCTTTACGAATCTTTTGAATAATCAGATAATTCCAAAAGATTTTGAATTCAAAATAACTTTTCGAACATCCGCTCAATCATAACTCGAACATATATTATACTTTCTACCATTTCTCTATTATCTTCTTTCTGAAAGTTTAAACCCTTCATCAAAATTCTACTTCAGGTCATTCCTTAATCTTAATAAATATATTAAGCTTTTATCTGATCAAAAGATTATCAATCCTAGGAAGAGGATACTCATTCTTCTTTTTTACCTTACCTAATGGACGATAATCCCTCCATAATTTCATAGACCCATCTTTCTTTTCACCTAGTGCTTCCTAGATGACACAGTTAGTCTTGTAAATCTATGATCTTAACAATTCTACTAATTATATTTTTAATTCTAGAAGTTTAGTAGGAGTCATTCGATACAGTCATAAAATAAACATAATACCGAGAACATTCTCTAATTTTTCTTTCTACATTTTAATCTGGAGATAATTCAGGTAATCCTTACAGATATACAATTGGATACTCTCAAAAAGTGGAAATATGTTTTAACTTAATTATGAAAGTTTGAGTATCCACCTCATCCACTAAGAAGACTTAACAATCTTATAATAATAACTTCATAATAGTTACTTCAAAAATCCCAGTAGGAAACATGTTTACTCTATTTATCACCTTAATCTATCATACACTTGCATAACCTCTTAGCAGTGATACTACTCTATCTAGTTTAATTTTCACATCATTTAGCCAAAGATCCATAGAAACAGGATCTTTGTCAACTTTTCCCATAAACTCAGGTGCTCCTAAACTTTTCTAACTCTTTAGTAACCTTCCTTCTTATAACCGGGGAAATAGACGATTGGAGACGCTTCAGAATCACGTCCAACTTTTGGAAAATATTCCATGAGGCATCTGTTATTCCCTTTGCCTAATTATTACTTCTCCCATTATCTTTATCTCACGTTTCACTTTGAGTGATCTATTAGTCTTACATCTATTAATATCTATTGACTTAACTATACTAGTAAGGATAATATACTCATTACACTATCAGATAAGAGATTCTTGTTATTTCGTTGGCAAGTACAACGCATACATTTTTACAGTCGACCAATCGATCTATTTAAAAAACTTGACTCACCCTAAGCTCTAATACTAATAAATGTAACACCCCTGACCCGTACCTGACCTGAATACAAATTTAAGGTGTCACATTTACTATTTAACACTTAGTAACATATAAGAGCATCTACAATTTAAACATTATTGGTACGTGCCAACAACATTTCAAATAACAAAACACATATAATTCAAAATCCCTCTGATCTGACAATCTTCACAGGTATGCTGTCCTGTCCTAGCTTACTTCACTTACTCCTCGGATATCTTTGGACCTATGTGTGAAAACAATCACACGCTAAGTCTTTGACTTAATGAGGCATACTGAGTATAATAAAACCTTTATTTAAACATTTCATAGAAAAATACTTAATATGAGAATCAATTTACGTTTCAGATAAATAGAATAGAATTTTAGTCGTTGTTCAATTCATAATCAACTTACATTTCATAACAAAGAATACATATATAGTTATATTCCTTTCAAATCCATATCAATTAGTTTAATTAGCCCATTGTATATAATTGAAAACTCAAGGTATGCGAGTATATCGAGGTTGTGCACTAAATGCAATCACCACTGCTCATATAATTTTCACCGAAGTGCCACATAGATTTGTCATGAAGGATCACATAGAATTTGTCCTGAAGGACCACATAAAAGTTGTCCTGAATGATCACGTAGAATTTGTCTTGAAGAACCACATAGATTTGTCCCAAAGGACCGTGTAGAACCCTCAACTCTTGGCATGCCAACTATACCCCTAATTCTCATAAAATATACTTTAGGCTTATTCCATATAATTATTTCACATTTATTATTCAAATATCTTTTATTCACATAGAGGATTCACTCATTGCATTTCTTATAACATTTCTCACTTATCATTTATGTTCGATAAAACATATTCACTTAGCACATATTCACATAACATTTACATAGTATATCACATAGTATTATATTTAAATCCATATATCATTTCATGTCAAATTTTATAAACAAGAATATATCAAATTATCATAAGATCATGTCATAATTCAAATCATTTTCAATAACAAACTTTCAAGATTTGACTCTTCACAAACCAAATTATTAACAATTTATTTATCAAAACATGATAAAAGTGATTCATAGTAAAATTCAAAACATTTTTCTTTCAAAACATTCGAGGTTGACACATCACGAGTCTTCCTCCTATTATATTTAAAAGTATAGTAAAATGCACTCACCTTTGCCTCACTGAAGTCCTTAAGCAAAGTTTCTTTTCAGTTTCACTAAATCTCTTACTACATCGAGGCTTCTAGTACTTACACTTGATCGAAATCTACATGTGAACATAATCAAAATGAATACTGAATCTCACATAGTTATTACCAAATCAACATTTTCATATACTAAAGGAAACACCAAACTCTCTTTCTCAAGATGAACAATATTGGTACTTTACACTCAGTACCAATATTTCCTTTCTATGATATCGATACCCACTTCAGTATCGATACCTTTTTTACATTATGGAATTTCCTTTTTAATTACAGTATCGATACCTTACTCCTGGTATTGATACCTCAACATCAGTATCGATACAGTTGATCGCTTGTAAATGTATATGCTAATGCAAGCAATTTTGTGCAAGTATACACAATCGATTCAAGTAATATAGGGTAAGTGAGTATCGTCTCCTCATGGATTGATTTAGAAATTTAATTTCACCACAACTAGAACTAGTGTCCCAAACTAATTCCTACTAGGTTGTCAACTTAAGAACTAATATTAATAAAACAAGAAGTGATATAAAGGTTGTAGAAAAGTTTGGTCGAGGTAAAATAAGTATGCAGAATGCTGGAATGAAATAAAACAAGTGTTGGTTTAAATATAATGAAAAAAACCTTACATATTCAGACTTATCACATAGCACTTATTCTAAACTTTTGTATTGACAACAATCAGTCTAAGTCTAGAATGAATTATTATGACTTGTTAAAGCTGCCCGACAGGATTACTAGGTATTCTTAGACGGTTGCTATGGCAATACTCCTCAGCATTAACTACAACCCTTGGTTTGTCAAACTATTGTTGTAGCAATACCTCTCAGCGTGAACTATAGGCGTTGTCTATCCTACTCTAGCATCTATCCCTTTTAGTCATTTGAAACTCACTCCTTATCTCCAAGGTAAACGAGTTAGAACTTCACCTTCCCGGATTCATTCTATTGCTCATGTGGATCTATCTTAATTCTCTCGAATATAAGAATCACTATCTAGACAAAAGGCTATCACTCGATGCTCTTATATTGCCAAGACATGTTTTACCGAAACCCTAGGTGATATCTCGATGCTCTTATAGTGTCAAAGTAAAATATTTAAACAATGAACAAAACAGTCATAAACAAAAGATAATTCATCATTCATAAAACATAAAGTAATTGTTTAGGCAAAACAAAGTTTAACACCAAGTAAGACAGTCATGGTGCTATAAAAAATCATCCAAGTTTCAACGTCTAACACAACCCAAACATATAAAGAGTTCAAGAACAAAAGAAGAACGACTCCAAAAAACCGGGGGCTCTGTCGCAACAATTCTGATTAGCACCGCGCCTGCCTTGGTGATCAACCTCTCTCGAGACCTGATCACCGCTCTACTATAGTCTGGCTAAAGAGGACACCAAGGAAGGTTGGTTAGTAAATGGTGAGAAAGCACTGCAGTTGCTCGCTCACGCCTTGGGTAAAACTCTTCTCTCTTATTCCTTGCCCTCTTTCTTCGGCGGCTACGACTGATTATTTATAAGGAAAGATCTCCTAGGGCTTCATATGCTTTTGGAGTTTCCTTAAATAACCATTGTTAAATACCCAGACTTAAAATGGAAAGGCGGCTGTCAGAATAATTAAGGCTTACTTGCATGTGAAGTAGGTCATCCAACTGGCGTGTGACATAGGCGGTTTCGTTACACCTGCTTAAGAGTTCTTCAGATAAACCTTGCCTCATCGAGATAAATCTACTCCTCACATTCTTATATGTCCCGTTGGCCTTTGCAAATTTACGTTTTCATGACTGAAATGTTATTCCTATGTAAGTTTCCTGCACAAACATAATCTAAACAACCCTTTCTCCTCAGCAGCATCAGTCAGACAAAATAAATCTTGCCTAAGCCAAACTTATCCACCACAAGCTAACATAACCTATATGCAACTAAATACAAATAAAATGTCGTGCATACTTTGTTTAGACGAGTAATAAATTAAGTGAAAAGACTGGAAATTGAGTTTTTTTACGGAGTTATCACACCCCCAATCTTAAGCTATTGCTTATCCTCAAGCAATGTATAATAACTAGAAGAAAATCAAAATTTTCATGGCAAATCAGTGTTAAGAAAATCATATGGTTTGATATTTCAGCCCTTAGCAAAAATATTTGCCTCAACATGTTCGACAGTCATATCAGTCAAGTCCCTTCCCTAGTCATGATTTATTGTTATTGTGTGTGTGTGATTGTAACTAGTCTATGCATAAAGGTAATTAGAAAGCTTAAAGTAAGCATTTATGGATTGTCAAGGCATCAAATTATTTGTCAGGCTTAGTTTATACTCCTAGTTATTTATCAACTTTTATTTTATTTTTTTATAGGGGAGTCAGCTCATCACACCTACCGTCCCACACTCTAGGTGAAAGGGAGCATACCTTCCACCCCCAAGCTAGTCAGGCAGAGTCACCCTGTGACTACTTTTATTCACTCATATGCCTTGGAAACTCTTAATTTCTTATAAAGTTTTTTCTGTTTATGACCTTGCATAGAGGATTGTCCCTTTTTATTTTTCAAGTTTTAAACACTAGGGAGCTTCACTTCACCCTTAAAATATTTTTGAAGTCTCGGCAAATAGAAAGTTCTTTCCTAAAAATTTTACAGATTACCTTAATCAGGAACAACCTACAATCATGTTTGTAAATTTCAAAGAATCAGGCACAGGGTTGGTTCTCTTCCTTAGACAGTCTTACAATAATTCTGGCTTAGACAATAGATTTATGCATTCATCATTGGGCATCCCTAATTCATTCCAAACAATAGTCTTAACTTACTTATGTCATGACAACAAAAATTTTCAACCAATCATCATCAATTGTTTTTAACAAAGTATGACACAATACCTCCCCTAAACTTGAGGGATACATTGTCCTCAATGCATGGAAACTAAAACTACACGATGTTATATGCAGATGCAAAAAAGAAAAAAATCTAGAATGGAAACTTACTGTGGTGTGGTGGGGTGGCTTGACTGGACGCCCTCGTTCTGCTTCGTTTGGGAAGAGAGGGACTCTCGGATCCCGATTTTACTACTGTTATCGTCAAGGGAGACGACTGAAGTATACGACCTTTCGTTCTCTTATAGTACTTCTTACTGGTCGAGGCTCGTGCTGGAGTTGGTTGCTCGGTAGTAGGAGTCGGTTGTGCTGGAACTGGTGCTGGGCTAGGAGCTGCTACTGGACTGGAGTTGCTTGTCGAGCAGGGGAATGAATGGGATCTTGCTTGGGTTGCTTCAGTTTTGGAGTGAAATCTTCATCGGAGAAGAAGTTGGGTGGGGTATCTTGATTGCTATTGGAGGTGGAGAAAGATGAGGAGCTGAGGAACTCTTTTGTGTCACCCTGGCCTTCCTCTGGTACGGGCGAGACATGGGTTTCCAGTGGTGGTACATCAGTGGGTACTCATGACGGAACCTCTGGAGGGACATTCGATGTCGAGGCGTGGTATGTGTTACCGCTAGTAGTGTATTTAAGGATAACGCTGGGGAAGGGCGGCAGATTGGTGTTTGTGTTCAGAAATAACTCTTTGAAGAAGGCGTTGAGCTGCGCGTCCCTTGCCTTGACATACTTAAAATAGATCTCCATGTGATCCTCTAGGAGCCCGATCTTTTCACGCATTTCTCGCGTGTGTGTAACCACAGTGTCCATTCTAGCTGCGGTAATCGATTTTGTTCCCTTCTCCAAACCTTTATGCGGGGCATTGTCATCGAAACTCATCAACTCTGTTACCTTCTTCTTGGTGATACCCTCCTTGGATTTAATAAAATCCTCAAAGGGCTCCTCGGGGATCTTCTTTTTCCTATATAGTGTGGTAATCAAGTTGGGAAACAATAGATTGCCCCGGCTCCTCTTGGCACACTCATGGATTTGCTCAAAGATGAGTTCGCCAACATTAATCTTCCTCTCATATATTATTGAGTGCAAGAGCATCAGTCTTTTCACGAGCACCGTTGTGTTGTGAGATGTGGGCATAAGCTTTCCCTTGAGAAAGTGGTTCCATAACTTGACGATTGGTTTTAGGGCTCGACGATCAACTCTCTTTCTCGATAGGGAATTTCCTTCAAACTTAGCCCACTCAAAGCAAAGATCTTTAAGAACTCCGCTGTATGTTTCTTGGTCTGCCTCAGCCATGAATCTCTTGTGCTGCTCCTCTACTTTCCCTAACTTGAAGTATCTATTAAGTGTTGAAGGGGAAAATCGAAGGAGCTTCCCTCGGACGTACACCATGTGGTTGGATGGGTCTTCGAGATAGACGTAGAACTCCCTTACCATCGCTAGTGCTACAACTTTGGGATGGCGAGTAAACTTCTCCCAGTTGTGTTTCTTTATAATGTCCATCACCTCTGGTCCAAATGGCTCCTCATCCTCAGCAGGGAAGATGAATCCATCTTATAAATACACTTGACGTTTATGAAGGATTTTGAAGTGTGATTCTACTTCGGCTGTTTGGAAATGTTCAAAACTCTGTGTTGAGGCTGGGGCTTTCCTTGATCTTACCATTGTACTTGATTGGTGTGGTGAAATCAGTAGTGGCGACGGGGAGGATTTCGTTGCGAGAAAGAAAATTTTTCTTGTTTGGTAGAGAGAGTGAGACACGATGAAGAAGAAGAAGTTGGGCAGTTTTTCTTTGGAAAGTAATGGGTTGTTTCGGGGTAGTTTTGTCCATACACGAGGGGAAAATATTTTTGCATTTAATGAAAAATATATGATTGGACGTAAAGTGGGGGAAAAGATTGTTTCCCTGTTTAATTCTGTCGCCTAAACATTGCACCCTAGGGTTTCCTTTCTTTTCATGCATGCTCCAACTCCCCATGCTGCCACGTGTTCTTTGTATGCCTATAATAAATAAAGAAATAAAATAAAATGGATAATGAAAGCAGAAAATAACTTAATTTTTTATGTACAGAATTCAAATTTTCGTTGCCTAAGCAACGAATTTTGTTCAAGTAAGTAAAGCAAACTCTTGGGCATCAGGTGCCAACGATGTCGATTTGTCGCGCATGACTTGGGCTCCTTTGTACTCCTTTAGCCTCTGCCCGTTCACCTTGAAGATGGAACCATTATTTTGGTTCTGGATTTCGATTGCTCCATTGTCATGAACTTGATGTACGATGAATGGTCCAGACCATCGTGATTTTAGCTTGCCTGGAAATAACTTAAGACGTGAATTGTAAAGCAGTACTTGTTGTCCAGAATAAAATTGCCTTGGCAATATTTTTCTGTCATGCCATAATTTTGTTTTCTCCTTGTATAGGCGGGCATTCTCATATGCGTGTGCTCTGAATTCATCCATTTCGTTCAGTTCCAAGAGTCTTCTTTCTCCAGCAAGCTGAGCATCCATGTTTAGCTTTTTTATGGCCCAGTAGGCTCTATGTTCTAGTTCAACAGGAAGATGACATTTTTTTCCATAGACTAGTTTGAATGGAGACATTCCCAACGGTGTCTTGAATGTTGTGCGATAAGCCCATAATGCTTCATCTAGCTTCGGTGACCAGTCCTTTCGAATTGGGTTGGCCACTTTCTCGAGGATCTGTTTAATTTCCCCGTTAGACATTTCGCGCTTATCCATTCATTTAAGGGTGATACGCCATAAAATCCTATGTAGTACTTCATATCGTTTTAATCCTTGCTAATCAGTTTGTTGTCAAAATGTGTGCCTTCATCGCTGATGATAGCTCGTGGTGTTCCAAATTAGGTGAATATATATTTATGCAAAAAATTTAACACCGTTTTGGAATCATTTTTAGTTGTTGCGACGGCTTCAACCCATTTGGATACATAATCCACTGCCAAGAGAATGTACAAATCTCCAAATGATGTGGGAAAAGGTCCCATGAAGTCTATTCCCCATATGTGGAAGAGTTCAATTTCCAGAATATTTTTCCATGACATCTCATAACGTTTCGATATGTTTCCTATTTGTTGGCATCTATGACATGACTTATAGAATTCATGGCCATCATTGAACAAGGTTGGCCAATAAAATCCAGGCTGAAGCACTTTCGCTGCTGTTTTTATTCCACTAAAATGCCCTCCATATAGTGACGAGTGGCATTGGTGTAGAATATCGTTCTACTCTTCTTCTGGAATGCACCTTCGGATTATTTGGTCTCCACATTGCTTGAATAGAAATGGTCTATCCCAGTAGTAATATCGCACATCATGTCGGAACTTCTTTCGGCCCTGGCCACATAAATCAGGAGGAACAATACCACTTACAAGAAAGTTAACTATGTCAGCATACCACGACGCAACCGTGACAAATAATATTTTCTCATAAGGGAAATCCTCTTTAATTTCTGTTATGTCAGGACAATCCGGTTTCTTATCTAGCCTAGACAAATGGTCTGCCACTTGATTTTCTATACCTTTTCTATCATTGATCTCTAAATCGAACTCTTATAGTAATAATATCCACTGAATTAGTCTAGGCTTTGCATCTTTTTTATTAATCAGATATTTAATGGCAGAGTGATCTGTATGCACAATTACCTTACTGCCTATTAGATATGGCCTAAACTTATCGAATGCAAATACTACTACTAAGAGTTCTTTTTTCAGTGGTGGTATAGTTTACTTGTGCATCAGTAAGAGTACGGTTTACATAGTATATAACATGAAAGATTTTATTTTTTCGTTGCCCTAGCACTGCTCCGACTGCATAGTCACTAGCTTCGCACATAAGCTCAAAAGGTTCGTTTCAGTCTGATGGGATAACGATTGGTGCTGCCAAAAGATTTTTTTTCCAAATCTGTGAAGGCATTCAAACAATCATTAGTAAATTCAAATGGATGATTTTGTTGAAGCAAAAGACACAAGGGTTTAGAGATTTGAGAAAAATCTTTTATGAATCGCCCTTAAAAGGCTACATGTCCAAGGAAACTTTGTACACCTTGCACGTTGGTGGGTGGGGGAAGGTTTACAATCACGTCTACCTTGGCTTTATCGACTTTGATACCTTGACATGAAATTTTGTGACCCGACACTATTCCTTCGGTCACCATAAAATGGCATTTCTCCCAATTTAGCACTAGGTTGTCTTCTTCACATCGTTTTAGTACCTTGGATAGATTATCGAGACATCGGTCAAAATCATCACTTGAGACGGAGAAGTCATCCATAAATATTTCGATACATTCTTCCACCATATCTAAAAAGATTGCCATCATGCATCTTTGGAAGGTAGCTGGAGTGTTACAAACCCAAACGACATTCGTCTAAATGCATAGGTACCATACAGGCATATGAAAGTGGTTTTCTCTTGATCCTCCGGTGCTATGGCTATTTGATTATATCCTGAGTATCCATCAAGGAAGCCTACTAACCTATCAAACATTTGATCGATAAAAGGGAGGGGAAAATGGTCTTTCTTTGTTGCTTTGTTGAGCTTCTTGTAATCCATGCATATGCGCTAGCCCGTGACTGTTCTCGTGGTGAGGAGTTCATCATGTTCACTTTTAATCACAATCACACCACCCTTCTTTGGTACACATTGCACTGGACTGACCCATGAACTATCAGATATAGGATAAATCACTCCCACATCCAACCATTTTATAATTTCCTTCATGACTACCTTCTTCATGATTGGGTTGAGCCTTCTTTGGGGTTCTACCAAAGTGCTATGGCTATCTTCTAGATTGATTTTGTGCATCCATATAGTCGGACTGATTCCCTTCAAGTCTGCCATTGTCCATCCGAGAGCTTTTTTGTGCTGTGACTAAATATTCAACAAACTATTCTCCTGTTCAGAGGTTAGGTTGGTAGAAATTATTACCGATAAAGTTTTATCATCTCCTAGATACGCATACTTCAAATGTGATGGCAAAGTTTTAATTTTCAGTTTCGGTGCATGTTGTAAGGATGACTCTTGAGACTTCACTTCATCATAATCTAAGAGTTCAAATTTCATACCTGATTTATTATGAAGAAGCCTCGGTTGATCCTTTATATTTCCTTCGTATCCTGTATTGGTGTCATTTTCAGTGCACTTATTGTTCAGATTTCTGTTGTTAGGGACATAATTTTCAGAATCCTCTTCTAAACATAATTCGCCTGGCCAAAAGTGTCTTATTCGTGCATCTCAATTGTAGGGTCATGATACAAAGCGTTGTATTCGTCAAGCCTTAGAGATTCACCTCGTCCAAGGATTGTCTTTTCCTCTACTTCTCTAATGCATTGGCACTCCTCTGAATCATCCACATATTTCATTGAATTGAATACATTGATGGTGATGCTTTGCTCTCCTACTCGCATTGTGAACTCTCCCTTTTCACAATCTATTAGTATTCTTCCAGTAGCTAAGAAGGGTCATCCCAGAATGATTGGTGAGTTTTCATCGACTTCTTAATCCAGGATGAGAAAATCAACTAGAAATCTGAATTTTTCCACCTTTACTATGACGTCCTCTATTCTACCTTCTAGCTGCACATAAGACCTATCGGCCAGCTGTAGGATGACTGAGGTTGGACAGGTGTGATACCCTTATAGTTTCATAAATATGGACTTCGGTATCAAGTTTACACTTAATCCCAAATCAACAAGACCTCGTCCTATGAAGTCATTACCAATTGAGCATGGTATTATAAAGTTGCCATGGTCATTTTGTTTTTGTGGGAGTTTGCTTACTGCTGAACATATTTTTGTTGACGTGGCAACAAGTTCTACCTTCCGTTTCTCCGTAACAATGTCCTTAAGAAACTTGGCATAGGAAGGCATTTGCTCGATGGCTTCAAGTAAGAGAACATTGATACACAACTTGTAACACCCCCAGCCCGTACCCGACCCGGATACGAGTCTGAAGTGTCACATTGACTTTTCAAATTTTGACACTTAGAGAAAAATAGGGAAATTTTAAACTTTCATTAAAAACAATACGTTAATTTACATAAAAGAGACCATAAAATAAAAAATCGATCAGAGAATTCGCAATTAACAACTTATTACATGCCAACACTCTATACACAACCAAAATACCTACTTTGTCAATTACTTCTGATATGATCTATTAGTAGTGATGATGTCCTTGCCACTTCTATTCCTGCTCTTCTTGTTTCTTGGTACCTATGTGTAAATCACTTACACACTAAGTCATAGACTTAGTGAGGCATATAAAATATGGAAGAAAACTCTAACTATTTAAACATGCATGAATAGGTAATCTTGTATGCCATACCAAACAATTATAACATTAAATATAAGGTAAAGTATACATATACATATCACACATCATTTTCATCACAATTCTTACTATCATCTGTATCTTGTAATTATATCCTCTTATACCTAACCTTTTAATCAATATCTAATTCATTTAACCGAGCAATACATATATCATCTGATAAATCATACAATTAATATCACAAAACATATACAACACATGTTATTTATTTATTAGCCCATGTACACACGTGAGAACTGTAGTAGATATGTGAGTCTATTGAGGTTGTGCACTATGTTGTCACCACAGCTCGTATAGGGTCCCACTAGGGGCATATGAATTTGTCCCGAAGGACCACTATGAAATGTCCCGAAGGACCACTATGTCCCAAAGGACCACTGATAATCCCTCGACTCTTGGCATGCCAACTATACCTCTAGCCCTCATAATATATAACATGGGCATTATTATTTATTATTTCATATCTTCACATGTACTTATCACTGCTCATATGATTTTATATGCATATATCACGCAACTTATAACACTTCTCTTATGTTCATATAACATATATATCATTACTATTTATTGTTCACATATGTTTTCTATAAATCACATAATACTCTTATATCCTTTTTCATATAATCTTGTGTTCATATATACTATATACATTTATCATGTATTATATAACCTTGTATTCACACATATCATTTAACATATGCAATAATCAATAACACACATGTATCATGTCAAACATATGCTCATATTAATAAGTTCATGCATTCTACTATAGGAAATAGACTTGTCGCAAGCCTTATTTCCATTAAACATAATACACTATCTAATATGCACTCACCTTGTCCTTACTGATTACTAATTATTCCTATGACTTCATTCCTTTTGATCGAATTCTAACTTGGTGATCATTCCAAAGCTTGCTCGATTTCGATATCTACATAATCATACATGGATCCATATCAGTATTATAATTGATATATTCTAAACTATCACTCCTTAGGCTAAAAAGAAAGTTATTTCCATATGTTAATGAAGGTATGCATCGATGCACTAACCCATGTATCGATGCATCCCTTGACGGGTGCATCGATGCACTATCTATGCATCGGTACATAAATCACATTCGATGTTTGTACTTTAAGCGGGTGCATCGATGCACTACCTGTGCATCGATACACTGATGACATTCGATGTTTTTATTTTAAAGGAGTGCATCGATACACTTCATGTGCATCGATACACCTTGAACAATTTCTGAGATTTTACCCTTGATGCGTCGGTACACATTGAATGTGCATCGATGCACATAGCCCAGAAATGATTTTTTAGCACGAAAATTCCTTCCTAATCCTCTCAACTCTTCATATTTCATCCCTTTTTATATTCTTAACTCTCATACACCTATTTAAACTAATTAATACATATTCAATATCTCTTAAACTTCAAAATCCATTCATCCACATAGAATTTAAGAATCTCACTCAAATTCCCACATGTTCTAAATCTGATTCTAACCCTTCATATCCCTTAATCAAGTTGGTGACAAGTCAAATTCAACTTCCAATTCTCATTATAAACTTTATTTTGAAATTTTATTCAAGAACTCCAAATCTTTAATTCTTCCAACTCCCTTCATCTTGTGGTTTTAAAACAAATTAAGCTTTCCTTAAGCTTAATTAGCATCTAAGGAGCAAAACCAAACTTAAATCTCAACTAATAAACAACTAATAAGAATTCTTACCTTTACCTTGGTTCATACACACAAAGAAGAAAGGACGAGAAGAGTTGTCTGGAAGCTTGAATATTTGCTTCCTCTCATACACGTGGCCTCCATATATATCTAACCAAATTAATTATTTTTCTTGCAAATGACCATTTTGTCCTTCCATTTTGTCCTTCTTTAATATTTAAATTCTACACAACATTTTTCATGTGATTCCCCTAAACTTTCAATTTATCCACTTTGACCAACAAATTCTGAAATATTTTAATTTAGTCACTCACCCGATATTGAGGATGTTACAAATCTCCCCTCCTTTAAGAAGATTTGTCCTCGAATTTTCATTGTACTAATAGATTAAACTATTGTCTTCCCATCTCATATTCATATTCACATATTACCTCTTTAGTTAATCTCAGGTTATCATAACCTGACTTTATACATCCATGTCATTTGCAACACAACAGACTTATCCTTCACTATCTGAACCGAGAAAAACATTCTTTCAATTATACTTTAACTTCCTTAATACATATAACTAAATCATTTTCTTTTTATATATAACATTTACTCCTCATCATAATTGGTGAAAACATACATTTCTTAAACCAAACCATCTTTCCAAAACACTATCTATCATTTTTTTACTTCCTTATCAAATCTATAATTCACACTTTACACTCATTTCCAATTAATTCTTTTATATCTATTTAATTCTTCATAAACCACCATCTTCTTATCTCATAAATCATATTTTTTCCTTATGCTTCCATAATCCTTTCATATCACTTATATTTATCTTTAAATAACATTCCTCATTGTATTTCCATAATTATAATATTTAACACAACTTGCACAACCTCATTCCTTGTAAAATCCTTATTCAATCAAAACATATTTATCCCTCATAACATATATCTTCCAACACTGATATTTCTAATCCATCTAAGCTGATTAGTTATACCTCTTCCTAATTTACAATCATCATTTGCATACTAACTATATAAATAGTCCATCTCCAATATTATTTCCAATCCCTTGAAAAATAACTCTATTGAATTAACAGAGAATTCAATTCCCTGAATCCACATGGAATACCTTCCACATATCTTGTTTACTTGAGCACTGTGCCCTACTAAATTTGTCACTTTAATATTACTACAAATGACTTCTATCCAAATTCTCAATTCTCTCACCCATTCACTACTCATATAAATATGCAACTCGGATCAACCAATATCATAACACATTTACTGTACAATAGAAAAATACCTGCTACTATTTCTGGGTCATCACAATCCTCATTGATCTGGAGATTATATACTTTAGCTGTGGAGCATATTTCCTGTTGAGTAGAATATTCGGTCTGATTTCTTCCTCTACCTCTACCGCGTCCTCTCTGAGACATCGACGAAGATCGCTCTGACTGTACAGGCTCTCCAGCCCTCAACGGACAATCCTTCATGTAATGCCCTGTTTCTCCACATCGAAAACAGGCTCCAGTGACCACTCTACACAATCCTCTATGGCTTCTTCCACAAATATTACATTGTATAATTTGACTCTGCTGTGCTCGCTTATCACTAGACCTTCTAGACTGAGTTTGTTTAACTTTTATTTGATTTGATTCTTTAACGGAGGATGCAATCGATTCTGACAGTGATTGAGATCAAAAACCCGAATCTCTACCTTTCTTGGGTGGTACCATGCTCGATAAAAACCCAATTCTTTTAGAAGATTGAGCTCTCTGCTCCCCAAACCGTTCATTCTGAGCTCTTTCAAGAGCTTTCGCATGATTTACTACCTCTTAAAACGAGGACAAATTTAACACAATTAACATCTCTCTTAATCTCGAGTGCAAGCCCTCTACAAACCAATCACACGCATCTTTCTCGGTTGGAATCAACTCAATTACAAAATGACTTAACTTGTTAAACTCGCACTCATACTCATACACAGTATGATTCATCTACTTCAAATTCAAAAATTCTTGCTTCATTTGCCTGATGAACTGATCTCCTATATACTTGTGCTTAAATTCTTCCAAAAACAAATACCAAGTTATCTGATCACTTGTCATCCTCAAAGTGACATTCGTCCACCAAATTCTCGCTTGGCTACGCAGCAAGGAGACTACTCCATCTAACTTTTCCATATCAGAACAATGGAGTCCTTCGAGCATGATTTTCACATCGTTAAGCCAAAGGTCCGCAACAACTGGACCTTCCTCGGCTTCACCTTTGAACTCAGGAGCTCCTAATCCTTTTAACTCTTTTGTCACATTCATTCTCTGTGTTGAGGAGACGAGAGGTTGGAAACGCGCCAATACCGTGTCCAACGTCCTAAAGAACATATCTTGATCAGCTACAGGTACTCCAGAAGGTGTTCGTTCTTCACCTTGCCTGGCCCGGGTAGGTGAATTACTACTCTCAGCTAATCTATCATCTCCCACTTAACCTCGGGAGTTATCTTGTCTGGACATCTAATAAAATATAATCAAATCGTTCTATTAGCAAAACAACATACTTACTATTATATCAGATAAGAAGTTTTCATTATTTTGTTAGCATGTATACTTTGTATGCTACTCTAGACTCCGGTTTATGCCGAGAATAGACTAAACTGTAGCTCTGATACCATTAAATGTAACACCCCCAGCCCATACCCGACCCGGATACGAGTCTGAAGTGTCACATTGACTTTTCAAATTTTGACACTTAAAGAAAAATAGGGAAATTTTAAACTTTCATTAAAACAAAATACGTTAATTTATATAAAAGAGACCACAAAATAAAAAATCAATCAGAGCATTCACAATTAACAATTTATTACATGCTAACACTTTATACACAACCAAAATACCTACTTTGTCAATTACTTCTGATCTGATCTATTAGTAGTGATGTTGTCCTTGCCACTTCTATTCCTGCTCTTCTTGTTTCTTGGTACCTACGTGTAAATCACATACACGCTAAGTCATAGACTTAGTGAGGCATAATAAAATATAGAAGAAAACTCTAACTATTTAAACATGCATGAATAAGTAATCTTGTAATGCCATACCAAACAATTATAACATTAAATATAAGGTAAAGTATACATATACATATCACACATCGTTTTCATCATAATTCTTACTATCATCTGTATCTTGTAATTATATCCTCTTATACCTAACCTTTTAATCAACATCTTATTCATTTAATCGAGTAATACATTTATCATCCGATAAATCATACAATTAATATCACAAAACATATACAACACATGTTATTTATTTATTAGCCCATGTACACACGTGAGAACTGTAGTAGATATGTGAGTCTATTGAGGTTGTGCACTATACTGTCACCATAGCTCGTATAGGGTCCCACTAGGGGCATATTTATTTGTTCTGAAGAACCACTATGAAATGTCCCGAATGACCACTGATAATCCCTCGACTCTTGGCATGCCAACTATACCTCCAGCCCTCATAATATATAACATGGGCATTATTATTTATTATTTCATATCTTCACATGTACTTATCACTGCTCATATGATTTCATATGCATATATCACGTAACTTATGACACTTCTCTTGTGTTCATATAACATGTATATCATTACTATTTATTGTTCACATATGTTTTCTATAAATCACATAATACTCTTATATCCTTTTTCATATCATCATGTGTTCATATATACTGTATACATTTATCATGTATTATATAACCTTGTATTCACACATATCATTTAACATATGCAATAATCAATAACACACATGTATCATGTCAAACATATGCTCATATTAATAAGTTCATGCATTCTACTATTGGAAATAGAATTGTCGCAAGTCTTATTTCCATTAAACATAATACACTATCTAATATGCACTCACCTTGTCCTCACTGATTACTAATTATTCATGTGACTTCCATCCTTTCGATCGAATTCTAACTCGGTGATTGTTCCCAAGCTTTCTCGATTTTAGTATCTACATAATCATACATGGATCCATATCAGTATTATAATTGATATATTATAAACTATCACTCCTTAGGCTAAAAAGAAAGCTATTTCCATCTTTTGATGAAGGTATGCATCGATGCACTACCCTATGTATCGATGCATCTCTTGCCGGGTGCATCGATGAACTATCTATGCATCGGTACATAAATCCCATTCGATGTTTGTACTTTAAGTGGGTGCATCTATGCACTACCTGTGCATCGATACACTGATGACATTCGATGTTTTTATTTTAAAGGAGTGCATCGATACACTTCATGTGCATCGATACACCTTGAACAATTTCTGAGATTTTACCCTTGATGCGTCGGTACACATTGAATGTGCATCGATGCACATAGCCCATAAATGTTATTTTAGCACGAAAATTCCTTCATAACCCTCTCAACTGTTCATATTTCATCCCTTTTTATATTCTTAACTCTCATACACCTATTTAAACTAATTAATACACATTCAATATCTCTTAAACTTCAAAATCCATTCATCCACATAGAATTTAAGAATCTCACTCAAATTCCCACATGTTCTAAATCTGATTCTAACCCTTCATATCCCTTAATCAAGTTGGTGACAAGTCAAATTCAACTTCCAATTCTCATTATAAACTTTATTTCGAAATTTTATTCAAGAACTCCAAATCTTTAATTCTTCTAACTCCCTTCATCTCGTGGTTTTAAAACAAATTAAGCTTTCCTTAAGCTTAATTAGCATCTAAGGAGCAAAACCAAACTTAAATCTCAACTAATAAACAACTAATAAGAATTCTTACCTTTACCTTGGTTCATACACACAAAGAAGAAAGGACGAGAAGAGTTGTCTGGAAGCTTGAATATTTGCTTCCTCTCATACATGTGGCCTCCATATATATCTAACCAAATTAATTATTTTTCTTACAAATGACCATTTTGTCCTTCCATATTTCCTTCTTTAATATTTAAATCCTACACAACATTTTTCATGTGATTCCCCCAAACTTTCAATTTATCCACTTTGACCAATAAATTATGAAATATTTTAATTTAGTCACTCACCCGATATTGAGGATGTTACACAACTGATCCAGAACATCAACAAAATTTCTTGAACTGGATGTCCTCATCATGCTTCTTCAATCATTGAGGGAACGATGGTGGAGGTCTCACATTGTATGCTGTTGTTGCTGAAGAATCTCTGGCCTTGTCCATGAATTTCTCATTGTTTGAGCAATATTTTCCTGAGCCTTCAGTTTTTTCTTTCTCTTTAGGTGCTTCCTCTTGTTCAACATTTTTAGCTCGATCCTCTGGTTGTGTTATGCCATGACGATGACTGTTCAGGTGTTTTCCCCCAAACTTATAATCTTTGTTGACCTATTTTCCTCTCCTTAATGTAAGTACATTGCATTGCTCCTTCACATGATGTTTCGTGATCTCTGTATCACTAGGGAGATTTCCTTGTGGGTGAGAATGTAATGTTGTAGCAATTTGTCCCACTTGATTCTCCAATGCTCTAAGAGATGAACTATGGCTTTGCAAAAGTGTTTCTTGTCTTTGTAACAAATTTCCTTGATTTTTAATTGTTGCAGAATGTTTGTGCATCAAGGTCTTTGTGGAGGCCATGAAATCTTTCGTCGAGGTCATAAATTCCTGCAATGATAACTCCAAGGAGTTAGTATTAGAATTAGTATTAGAGGAAGAAGCTATACCTTTATTGTTTTGCCAGGGCTGCTGATGATGCTGATTCTGAAAATGTTGATGGTCAGAATTATTTTATTGTGACCTGTAATTTGTTGCTTGATTGCTATTTCCTTGATTACTCCATGAAATATTTGGGTGTTGTCTCTAACCAGGATTATACGTGTTTGAATAGGGGTTATTATTGCTCCGATTATAGTTGCCCACGAAATTGGTTGACTCATGGTTTTCCAAACATTTACTCTCATGATGGTTGCCATGACAAAATATGCATGCATTATTGGTCACCTTGACTTCTCTTATCTCATTAGGACGTTGCAAATTTTTAAACATATTGGTTATGGCAGAAAGTTTAGCGACTACTAAATCTACCCTCTAATTCATATGCACCAAATGTTTTTCTACCGGTTCCAAATCTTGTATTTGGAAATTGATAATCATTATTTGCTATCCTGTCGAGGATGTCAAAGGCTTCCTCTGGGGATTTTTCCAGTAAGATTCCATTTGCTGAGGCATCTAACATCATTCGAGTTGCTGCATTAACTCCGTTGTAAAATATCACCACTTGCGTCCAATCATGAAATCCATGATTAACACATTTATGAAGTAGACTTTTATACCTATCCCAACATTCGTACATTGATTTATCATATCCTTGGAAAAAACTCACAATGTCATTACGAAGCTGTGTATTCATATTAGGCAAATTATATCAGAGTAGGAAACTCTTGTATAAACCTGCCCATTACTCCATTGAGCCGGAAGGAACTCCGCTGAGCCAGGATCTTGCTCTATCACATAGAGAGTAAGGGAAAGTTTTAATTTAAGAACATCTTCATGTACTCCTTGTTGTCGAAACGAGTCACATACTTCAAGGAAAGCACGAACATGTTGTCTAGCATCCTCATTTGGTGAGCCACCAAATTGGGCAATAGAGTTTAGCATGTTAAACATCACCGGTTTGAGTTCAAAATAAGTTACTTGTATCTAAGGTGCCACTATGCCTGGATTGAGGTCATCGAGAATCGGGTTCAAATGATCTCGTATCGCTCTTGGCCTTGCAACTTGAAGATTGATAGTTGCATCAGGTCCTAAATCTCCCATGTTGTCTTGCATTTGAATTTGGTTTAAATGTTCTCTGGTTCTTTGGGCACGTAACCTTAGTCTGAACGATTGCTTAACTTCGGGAACGATTGCTTAACTTCAGGGTCGAATGGTTCCAAAGGTTTACCAGCAGATATCAAGGTCATGCAATAATAAAAACCTATAAAAGAAAATAATAAACTACGTTAGACTAAATAAATATAAGGTGACACAAAAAGAACTTGTTATGGCTAAAAATTTTGTCAGTTGCCAATCCCTAGTAACGACGCCAAAAAGGTGATCGTTTGTAAATATATATGCTAAGGCAAGCAATTCTGTGCAAGTATACACAATCGATTCAAGTAATATAGGGTAAGTGAGTATCGTCTCCTCAGGGATTGGTTTAGAAATTTAATTTCACCATAACTAGAACTAGTGTCACAAACTAATTCCTACTAGGTTGTCAAATTAAGAACTAATATTAATAAAACAAGAAGTGATATAATGGTTGTAGAAAAGTTTGGTCAAGGCAAAATAAGTATGCAGAATGCTAGAATGAAATAAAACAAGTGTTGGTTTAAATATAATGCAAACAACCTCACATATTTAGATTTATCCCAGAGCACTTATGCTAAACTTTTGTATTGACAATAATCCAAGTCTAGAATGAATTATTATGACTTGCTAAAGCTTCCCGACAGGATTACTAGGTATTCTTAGATGGTTGATATGGTAATACTCCTCAGCGTTAAATAAAAGCCTTGGTTTGTCAAACTATTGTTGTAGCAATACCTCTCAGCGTGAACTATAGGCGTTGTCTATCCTACTCTAGCATCTATCCCTTTTAGTCGTTTGAAACTCACTCTTTATCTCTAAGGTAAATGAGTTAGAACTTCACCTTCCCAGATTCATTCCATTGCTCATGTGGATCTTCTTAATTCTCTCGAATATAAGAATACTATCTAGGCAAAAGGCTATCTCTCGATGCTCTTATATTGCCAAGACACGTTTTACCGAAACCCTAGGAGATCTCTCGATGCTCTTACAGTGTCAAGGTAAAATTTTAAACAATGAACAAAACAATCATAAGAAAAACATAATTCATCATTTATAAAACATAAAGTAATTGTTTAGGCAAAACAAAGTTTAACACTAAAAAAGACAATCATGGTGATATAAAAAATATCCAAATTTCAACGTTTAACACAACCCCAAACATATAAAGAGTTTAAGAGAAAAAGAAGAACGACTCCAAAAAATCGGGGGCTCTGTCGCGACAATTCTGATCACCATCGCGCCTGCCTTGGTGATCAGTCTCTCTCGAGATTGATCACCGCTCTGCTACAGTCTGGCTATGGAGGACACCAAGGAAGGTTGGTTGGTAAATGGTGAGAAAGCACTGCAGTTGCTCGCTCACGCCTTGGGTAAAACTCTTCTCTCTTCTTTCTTGCCCTCTTTCTTTGGAGGCTACGGCTGGTTATTTATAAGGAAAGATCTCCTAGGGCTTTGCATTCTTTTAGAGATTCCTTAAATAGCTGTTGTTAAATGCCCAGACTTAAAATGGAAAGGTGATTGATGGCTGTCAGAATAATTAAGGCTTGCTTGCACGTGAAGTAGGTCATACAACTGGCGTGTGACATAGGCGATTTCATCACACCTGCTTTAGACTTGTTCAGATAAACCTTGCCTCGGTGAGATAAATATGCTCCTCACGTTCTTATTTGTCCCATTGACCTTTGCAAATTTACGTTGTCACAACTAAAATGTTCTTCCTCTGTAAGTTTCCTGCACAAGCACAATCCAAACAACCCTTTCTCCTCAGCAGCATCAGTCAGACCAAATAAATCTTGCCTAAGCAAAACTTATCCACCACAAGCTAACATAACCTATATGCAACTAAATACAACTAAAATGTTGTGCATACTTTGTTTATACGAGCAATAACTTAAGTGAAAAGACTGGAAATTGAGTCTTTTTACGGTGTTATCAACAATTCATCTTATTCATACCATTTCTTGCAATTTAACCTTATAATATCGGTATTGTTCTTCCAGTATCGATACCCTTACCCAGCAATCACGTATTTCACTTTGAAGATGACCCAACTTCACCTAAATCTTATACTCTTAACTCCATTCATGCCTTTAAACTCATTTACACTTATTACCACTAACTTATATTCATTAAAACCCCTTTAACATCTAAATTTCTCCATAAAACTATTAAAACTAAAAATCATATCAATTCTTCAAACATGTTCTTAATCATTTTTAACACTTAAAAGCCCATTAATTAAACCCTTGATAAGTCAAATATATCTTTAAAAATCCAAATACAATCAATTTTAATCAATTCTCTTGAAAACCCATTTTACTAAATCACCATTAATTCATCCATCTCTTAGCTTCAATTCATTTTTAAGCTTCCTTAAGCTTATATACCCTTAAAGAATCAAAACTAATTTAAAATTTCAAGATACAATCAACTTTAAAGTATATCACCTTATCTATGGAGCTTCACGGTGAAGAGAAAGAAGAGAAGAGCTTCCAGACTTTTCCTTTCTTTTTTTCTTCCTTTTTCTCACATTTTATATAGCCTTAGGAAATGAATTTTAAATTCCTTTCATGCTAAAAGACCATTATGACCTTCTATTTTTTCCATCTTTGAATATAAATCCTAGACAAAAATTTCCAAATCAATCGTTGAACTTTTTAATTTATCAAAATTAACCGACTAAATCTTCAATCTTTACACTTTAGTGACTAGCCCAATGTTTGGGGTATTACAATTCTTAAGAATATTCGTCCTCTAATTTTCATTGTACACAGAGATGAGGAACTTGTCACATATTTCCTCTTTATGTTTCCATGCCACTTCTTCCATTTTATGATTTCTTCAAAAACTTTAACTAAATGAATTATCTATTTCCTCAATTGTTTGACTTCATGTGCTAAAATATGTACTAACACTTCCTCATAGAACAAATCAGATTAAACTTCTATCTCTACAAGTGCTATGATGTGAGAAGGATACAATTAATATGCATTCGGAGTATCAAAACATGAAAAATATTATGAATCTTGAATAATCCTCACTTTCCCTTTGACTTATTAGATTAAATCTGGTCCCACTAAGTCTCGATATTTCCATTTAAACCAATATAATGGTGTTCGACACTTTCTTCCACGTAAAACTTCATTTGAAGCTATATTTATACCTCTCTTAATCTTATTGACATGCCACTAACTAAAAAAACTCGATGATACTCTTTCCATGGCATATAAGCATTCATCAAACTTTAAATCTTTATTTCCCCCTTTTCGTACTTATTCTATACTTAACAAGCACGAAAATTTTCATATTTCTCCTAAGATCCTTTAATTGATCCAACAATAAAGGCTTTAATTTAATTATACAATCAAAACACTATCTATCTAAAAAGGTAATTACGTATTCAGAACTCTTAAAATAAAAGTGTCTCTCGACTCTATCGTATTTATACCATATTAACATTTCATGATTATAGTTGATAAAGATGTCCCCATTTTTTAAGAAATTCAATCCATTTCCTGCATTTTCACTTCTTGGATTCAACACATACTTTTGACTTTTAATATCCTTATGGATATCACGTTATTCACCATATAATTAATGGTGTTTTATCAACAAAGTATCCCTAATCATTGCTAACTCGAGATCGTGAGTCAGTTGATTTATTTCATATTTCTCTAATTGCTTAACAGAGTAACTAAAACCTTTCTTCTTGTGCAAACACAAATCCTATAATTATGATACACATTACTACGACTCACATAATCTTTTCTAAATTCTAATTACCGACCTTCAAGCTTATGCCCATATTCTTTTTAACATCTCAAATTTTCTTGGTACTTAACAGTCCAAATAAGTAACATGTCTATCTTCAACAACTTGGTCAGAGGGAATATAATCCTCTACTATATCTTTATCCTTTTAACTGTGTCTACATGGCCAAGAAATACAACCTTAGAAAATCCACATTTACTATTAGTCAACTTAGCACACCATGTTTCTCCCGATCCTTAAAACTTTATCACATATTCCTTAAACTAACTTCTAAAATCTGAAAAATCTGAAAAAAAATCTGATCAGACTAACCATCAATCTGCAGATAGAAAGTAATGTAAAAATTAAATCGAGTTTTGAAGGCCTTGTTTGAAGAATTCCAAAACTTTGAAGTAAACCTTAGATCTCATCAGACACGATTAAAATTGGCACTCCATATAGTCTAACTATCTCCTTGATGTATAGTTCCACATACTTATCCATTGAAAAATCAGTTCGAATTCGAATGAAATGTGCAGTCTTTATTAATTGATCCATAATTACCCAAATTGAGTCATTTTTAGTCGGTGTCAAAGGTAACCCAATTATGAAATCCATCATAACTCGTTCTTATTTCTACTGAGAACTGAAAATTGTTTACTTTCATTCCAATTTTATTTAATACCTTATTAAAATCATTGTCATACTTGGTTCTCTAAACCGTTCACTTTAATTTCTTATGTCTCTATTACCTTAACATATCTTATACTCTTCAGTTTTCCTCGATTTTTCTGTTCTGTCCTTAACCCAAACTTGAACTTTACCTCTGCATTCATTTTGCAATCTTCTTTGTTAGGATCAAAGAGGCTCAAATCAAACAACCAAAAAATGTGCAAAAGGGATGAATTGATAAAAATTGTTTAGGGAGTAAGGAGAGTAAAAGATATGATAATAGACACAAGGATTTATAGTGGTTCGACTTCTCAACTAAGTCTACATCCACTACCTTAGCTACTCACTAAGGATTTTCTAACAAATTCACTAATTTGTTCTTTCTTTTTCAAAGATCAAGAGTAATCTTTACAAACCCCCTATCTTTTTACTTGGCTATGATAGAACCAAAAACCCCTTTACAAAAGGATATCAAACTCTCTTTTTCAAGCTTAACAGTATCGGTATTTACACTCAGTACCGATGCTTCCCTTCTATGGTATCGATGCCTACTTCAGTATCGATACCCTTTTTGCATTCTAGAATTTCCTTTTCAATTATAGTATCGATACCTTACTCCAGGTATTGATACCTCCACATCAGTATTGATACTACTTCAATCAGTATCGATATTGTTCATCCGATTCATACCATTTTTTGTAATTTAACCTTATAGTATACGTATTATTCTTCCAGTACCAATACCCTTACCCATCAATCACATATTTCACTTCAAAGATTACCCAACTTCACCTAAATCTCCTGCTCTTAACTTCATTCATGCCTTTAAACTCATTTACACTTATTACCACTAACTTATATCAATTAAAACCCCTTTAACATCTCAATTTCTCTATAAAACTATTGAAACTAAAAATTATATCAATTCTTTAAATATGTTCTTATTCCTTTCTAACACTTCTAACCCCTTAATTAAACCCTTGACAAGTCAAATATATCTTTAAAAATCCAAATACAATCAATTTCAATCAATTTTCTTGAAAACCCATTTTTACTAAATCACAATTAATTCATACATCTCTAAGCTTCAATTCATTTTTAAGCTTCCTTAAGCTTCTATACCACTCAAAGAATCAAAACTAATTCAAAATTTCAAGATACAATCAACTTTAAAGTATCTCACCTTATTTATGGAGCTTCACGGTGAAGAGAAAGAAGAGAAGAGAAAAGCTTCCAGACTTTTTCTTTCTATTTTTCTTTTTTCTCACGTTTTTATATAGCCTTAGGAAATGAATTTTAAATTCATTTCATGCTAAAAGGCAATTATGTCATTCCATTTTTCTCTCTTTGAATATAAATCCTAGACAACAATTTTCAAATCAATCCTTGAACTTTTCAATTAAAATTAAACCACTAAATCTTCAATACTTACACTGTAGTCACTGACCCGATGTATGGGGTATTGTAGCGACTGCCATTTTTTTACACCGATTACCCCTAGTTTGATTTGTTTTCCTCTTATTCGAATGTAATATTTTGATTTTGATTTAAAATTTATTTACTTTATTTTAAAATATCTTTCATCTAAACAAAAAAATTATCAAATAAATGTTTGTTTCGCATAATATTTGTTTGCAGATGGTGTGAGAAAAAAGAAGGTACGGAGCTAGTGCATAATAATGTTAGAGTATTTAGATTGATTATTGATTTGCAATGCATATATCAGGTATACGAATGAAAAGTTAATTTCACATATTATTTATTTATAATTTACTTTGATGTGTGATCATTTATATATAATATTTATAGTTTATTTGGAGGACATACAACAATGATGGTATATTGGCAGATGTACTAGATAATTTGATGGTGGGATTCTAATATTTGGTGTATTGCTACACCGATGATTCACTTTTTTGTTTTCGAGTTCTAGTTTAGAGATAGGGTATTGAGGCAGTTTGGCTTCTACCAGCCCATTCCATAAATTCCACGCAATCATGATTATCTCTATGATATAGATGGGTGGGGTAGGTCCGAAGATAATTAGGAAGTCATACATGCTGACTATATTGATATGTTGAACGACAGAGCTTTATCATTGCCATATCGCACTCCAATTGAACTTGACAATTTTGATTGGGAGAATTCAGAGTACATAATCTATTATCTTGCCAATGGAAGATCCTACATGACAATGATGGAAGAACGAGAATTAGGTTACAACTATAAAAATAAATATGGTGGTCGCAGTGAATCATCTACGAGTGGATAAGACACATATCAGAGTGAAGCAATATTGATAACTCCGTAAAAAGGCCATATTTGGGGCCTTTCACTTAAGTTATTGATTGTCTAAGAGCTCATATATGATCATATAGATGCATTTAGGAGCATTTAGTTGCATGTGGTGGAAATATATTTTGTTGCGGCATTTTATTTCGTAAATGGTGCTACTTTATGGGGAATGTGTTTTGTTTGATGATGTACAGGATTTGGAAGCAAGGATAAGCAAAAAGGAATTGTCGTAACATGATGAGACTGCTGAGCAGAATTGTGAATGCCAAACCGAATGACATTTCTGAAGCGAACAAGACGAAAAAAGATATTTTAAGAGCCAACTGTCCTTGTCTTCATGTTCCCTCTACCACCAGTCACCCCAGAGAAGACATCTCTCACCTGGGTCGTCTGATTCTGTCAGGACCACACCCAACTGCCTAGATGGGACCATGCCCAGCTGCAGCTGATCCTGTCTGGTACTCGTCTAGCTGTCTGGAGGGGACCACTACCACAGTTGCTCACCCTCTCAGGTGAATGAAGCATGTTTGGGGTATCCTAGGAATTTTAACACAAATTCATAGGTTTATTCTCCCCTATAAATAGGAGTTGAAGCCACTATAAGAAATGGACTTTTTACATGCCGCCTTGAGCTTATTTTCAAAGAGAAAAAAGTCTCTCATTTTTTCGTCAATCGTATTTTCCGTGGCATTCCTCCATTAACAAGCTAGATGGAGTGGTGAGCTAGGCGTCCGAGAGGATCTAGCAAGCTGAGGTAGTTCATGGTGGCTGAGGGGAGCTCCGACAGTGTACATCGAAGGCTTTTCCTCATTCCCTTTGCTCTTTTCTATATTTTATCCCATTTGTGTTGTATAGAATGAATTAAATTCTTTCCTTGTTGCTTGAAACATTAGAACCCCACCATGAACTAGTATTATTTGGTGGGAGTTCATTTTTTATATTTAAGTTTTACTTTAATGAACGTTTGTTTTTGTATGTTGTTATTTGTTTTGTTTATGATGTTTAATGCCTTAAGGTTGTAGGAGCTATGAGAGTAGCCATTCCTTAGGATATTGCTTAGTGTTCGAGAGAATGACTAAGTAACATGTCCTTAGTGTTTGAGAGAAACTAGGGAGAATCAACATAAGAAAGGGGTTCTAGGTAGTAACTAGGCCTAATCTAACCTTAGTCATAAGGCTAGGATTTCAATCGACTAAAAGGAGTAGTGCTTGATCGAGAGGTTAGATGTTAGTGTTGTCGCTAAAGGTATTACCGTGACATATCCTGTTATCTAGACATATAGGATCCCTGTATTTGCTAACACCAATAGGTTTTCCATAGCATTTTAAACGTGTTGAGTCCCTTAACTAGAGATAGCATAGGGTACCCTAGTAAACTCTATCAGGCATATAAGGCATAGAAGTAAGACCATTCTGAGAAGTGGACTTAAATTTCCTAAGTGACTCCTATCATTCATTCCCATAGTAGCTTGTTGTGTGAGGAGTCTAAAGTCCTGATAATCAAATCTAGTATTTACATTTTGTTTTGCCTTTAATTTTCATTTGATTGCACTAAAAACAATTTAATTTGTCACGATATTTCCATCTATATTAACACGACATCTCTATTTGCTACCATATTACCATCATTTCATTTCCACAACATCCATTTCATCTTGCCACAATATTCTCATTTGTAAATAACATCACTAACTATACTTAGCTGAAATAGTAAATTGTTGAGATTAAGCTTATAAATTTCCTCCAATCTTGGTTGATACGATACTAACTCATCACTGTATTATTTGTTTGATTGTGTATACTTGCACATATTTTGTAACCATATTTAGTAGTCACAATTCACAGACAAGTTTTTGGCACCGTTGCAGGGGATTGGCAACTGGAAGTTAATTAATTTTTTTACAGCATTTTTATTTTACTTGTTTATTTTTCTTTATATAGTTTTACTTTATATTTTCCTTATCTTTTTCAGGTTTTTCATGGTGTATGACCAGAAGACATTCTGACGAGACAATAGAACCAATTGAACCTGATTTTGAGAGGTTTTTTAGGCAAAGAAGACGTGCTCAACGTGCAAACATGTATCAAATTGGAAATCAAGGTATTGGTCATGAGGAAGCTCATAATGCTGAGATAATTCTGAATGAAGGGAATGCAGTTTAAACCCTATCTTGGATGACTTAAATCTAGGAATTGCGGCAACTGAGATTTAGGCAACCCATTTTGAGCTCAAACCTGTCATGTTCAATATGCTAAATTCCATAAGGCAATTTGGGGGCATGCCAAATGAAGATGCCAGAAAACATATTTGTAACTTCTTAGAGGTGTGCGATTCTTTTTGTCAACAAGGAGTGCACGAAGATTTATTAAAGTTAAAGTTATTCCCATATTCTCTACGTGACCGAGCAAGGGCTTGGTTGAGTGGTGTTTCAGCAGGTTTGATGGAGTCTTGTACTGATCTGCATAAAAAAAATTTCTAAGGTATAATCCTCTGAACACTAACACTCAATTGAGGAACGACATTTCTTCTTTTCATCAAACTGATGATGAATTAATGTATAAATGTTGGGATCGATATAAAAGATTGCTTAATAAATATTCAAATCATGGTTTTCAAGATTGGACTCAAGTGGTAATCTTATATAACAGAGTAAATGCGCCCACGAGGATAATGCTAGATGCCTCGGCAAATGGAACACTACTCGATAAATCACCTATGGAGGCATTCGACATTATGGACATGATTGCCAACAATGATTATCAATTTTCATCTACAAGGCTTGGAATTGGGCAAAAATCATATGGAGCATTCGAGCTAGACACTAAGGATTCAGTGTATGCCCAACTTACTGCTATCACTAATATGTTAAAGAATTTGAAAAGACCAAGTGAGGTGAAAGGAGTGAAGGCAGCCATTTCAACATGTTTATTATGCCATGGCAATCACTATCACTACGAGAGTGGGTGCCTGACCAATCAGAAATCCATCAACTATGTGGGAAACTACAATCGGAGTAACAATAACCCCTATTCTAACACATATAATCATGGATGGCGTAAACATCCAAACTTCTCGTGGGGAAATCAAGGAACCAACAATTCTAATCAACCCGTTCGGTAGCAGAATTTCAATGACTCCCAAGGTTTTTAAATGCATATATCATGGAATAATTCTAACAAGGGAGGGTCATATTTATCTAACACAAGTTCTTTGGAGGTCATAATGCAAGAGTTTATAGCAACCGCAAAGACCATGTGACCTCCATAAAAAGCCAAGGAGTTTTGCTTCAGAGCCACAGTTCATCTCTGAGGGCGTTGGAGGGTCAGGTTGGTCAAATTACCGCGACATTACAAGAACGTCGACCAGGTTATCTACCGAGTGACACTAAAGTCACAAAACGTCATGGCAAGGAGCAATGTAGTGTACTCACTCTATTGAGTGGTACCCAAATCAATGTAAAAGATAAGTTTAGGGGAAGACCGAATACTAAATTACCCCCTGTAGCCATTCAAGTTGAGCGTGAATTGCCAGAAGAAACGAAAGTGAAAGAGGATAAAGATGAGGGTTCATCGAGTAAAACAACTGAGGGAGCAAACAAAAATGCCAAGGCAAACTCTGTTCCCACCCCTTCATTAAAGAAAGTCAGACCCCCATCTCCGTTCCCAGAAAGACTGAAGAAACATGATGATGACATTCAATTCAAGAAGTTTGTTGACATTTTGAACCAACTTCAAATCAATGTTCCTTTTCTAAAAGCTATAGAACAAATGCCGACATAAGCTAAATTCCTTAAGGAGATTATTACTAAGAAAAGAAAAGCTGAGAAGTACGAGACAGTTGCCATGGCAAAAGAATATTGCTCTTCCCTAAATAAACTATGACAAAAAAAAGATTCGAGAAATTTCATCATTCCATGTTCGATAGGAGAAAATTATGTTGGGAAGGCACTATGTGACCTTGGCTCAAGTGTGAACTTAATGCATAAGTCAATCTTTGTAAAGCTTGGAATAGGAAATATGAGGCCCACCTCTATTATCTTGCAATTAGTCGACCACTCCCATGTTCATCCTGAGGGGCTAGTCGAGGATGTCATTATGAAGGCAGATAAATTCGTATTTCCAATTGACTTTCTTATAATGGATTGCGTGGTTGATGCCACAAAACCTATAATCTTGGGGAAACCCTTCCTAGCTAAAGAACATATTCTTATCGACTGTGAGAATGGTAAACTTACCATGTGAGTGACCAACCAATGTGTCACAGTTAGTGTCTTTCATACTCTCAAATACACGGATGAGGTTGAAGAATTCCAGAGCATTTTCGAAGATAATTTCATTTAGCTGGAAAATGATGAGAGGTTATTTGAAGAAGAAAGTGTCGAAGAGACCAATGACTTTTCTTTGGAAAAGAAGCATGCTAGCTTCCTCATAGCTAGCCCAAGTACGCATTTTGAACCTCTTGATTTCGATGAGTTTATTCCTCCTAAGCCCTCATTACAACATGCACCTACCCTAGAGTTAAAGAATTTGTCACATCATCTTAAATATGCTTATCTGGGTAGTAATGAAACTTTACCTAATATTATTTCATCTGCCCTTACTCTTAACCAAGAATGTAGTTTGTTAAGAGTTTTGTCATAGCACAAGAGAGCGTTAGGATGAACTATTGCAGATCTGAAGGGAATAATTCCTACCATTTGCATGCACAAAATCTTGCTAAAAGAATGCCATGGAAAATCCATAGAACCATAAAGATCATTAAACCCAATCATGAAGCAAGTTATGATGAAAGAAATTTTCAAAGGGCTTGATGCTGTAGGGATTTACCCCATCTTTGATAGTTCTTAGTTGAGTCCCGTCCAATGTAAGCCAACGAAGGGAGACACGACTGTGGAGACAAGTGAAGACAATGAGTTGTTACCAGCATGAACTGTCACTGGGTGGCGAATATGCATGAACTATTGCAAACTCAACACGACCACTAAGAATGATCACTTCCTTTTTCCTTCCATCGATCAAATGCTGGATCGACTGGCTGGCAAGGCATATTGCTGTTTCTTGGATGGATACTCGGGGTATAATCAAATTGGCATCACATCAGAGGACCAAGAGAAGACTACGCTCACGTATCCCTATGTCACTTATGCTTTTCAAGCAATCCTACTGATCTCGTGCTAAATTGGGAAAAATGTCACTTCATGGTGACCAAAAGGCATTATTCTAGGCCATAAGATTTCTAAAAAAGGCATTGAAGTGGACAAGGCCAAAATTGAGGTGATCAGGAAGCTACCCTACCAACTTCTATCAAGGGCATTAGGAGTTTCCTTGGACATGCTGGGTTTTATAGAAGATTCATCAAGAACTTCTCCATGATATCCAAACCCTTATGCACCATGCTTCAACAAAATCAACCATTAGTGTTCGATAATAATTGCCACGCCGCATTCACTGAGCTGAAACAAAGACTTATCTCTGCACCTATTGTGGTTCCCCCTGATTGGATGTCACCATTTGAGCTGATGTGTGATACGAGTGATTTTTCCATGGGAGCTATACTTGGGCAATGCAGAGGTAAAATTTTCCATGTTATATATTATGCTAGTCGTACCTTGAATGAAGCACAACTGAACTATACTACCACTGAGAAAGAATTACTTGTCGTGGTATTTGCATTTGACAAGTTTAGGTTATACTTGATAGGCACAAAAGTCATTGTTCACAATGATCACTCAGCTATAAATACTTAGTGAACAATAAAGACGCCAAGCCTAGACTCATTAGGTGGATATTACTACTGCAGGAATTTGACTTAGATGTAATAGATATGAAAGGTACTAAAAACCATGTTTCATATCATTTATCTAGGCTAGAGAATAATTTTGAGTATCATGACATTTTAGATATTCAAGAAGAATTTCCTGATGAGAAAATTTTACATGCCACGTTAATCTCATGGTACGCTGACATTGCCAATTTTCTTCTTAGTGGTACTATGCCTTATGAATTGAACAACCATGTTAGGAAAACGTTCACGCATAATAGCAAGTTCTACTTCTGGGATGAGCCATACTTATTCAAACAATGCGCCAAACAAATGATTCGACGTTGTGTCCCCGAGGAGGAACAAAGAAACATTCTATACCATTGCCACACAGCTAGCCCAGGTACGCATTTTGAACCTCTTGATTTTGATGAGTTTATTCCTCATAAGCCCTCATTACAACATGCACCTACCCTAGAGTTAAATAATTTGCCACATCATCTTAAATATGCTTATCTGGGTAGTAATGAAACTTTACCTATTATTATTTCCTCTGCCCTTACTCTTAACCAAGAATGTAGTTTGTTAAGAGTTTTGTCACAGCACAAGAGAGCGTTAGGATGAACTATGGCAGATTTGAAGGGAATAAGTCCTACCATTTGCATGTATAAAATCCTGCTGAAAGAATGCCATGGCAAATCCATAGAACCACAAAGAAGATTAAACTCAATCATAAAGCAAGTTATGATGAAAGAAATTCTCAAATGGCTTGATGCTGTAGGGATTTATTCCATCTTTGATATTTCTTAGGTGAGTCCCGTCCAATGTAAACTAATGAAGGGAGACACGACTGTGGTGACAAGTGAAGACAATGAGTTGTTACCAACATGAACTGTCACTGGGTGGCGAATATGCATGAACTATTGCAAACTCAACACGACCAATAAGAATGACCACTTCCTTTTTCCTTCCATCGGTCAAATGTTGGATCGACTGGCTGGCAAGGCATATTGATGTTTCTTGGACGGATACTCAGGGTATAATCAAATTTCCATCACACCAGAGGACCAAGAGAAGACTACGTTCATGTGTCCCTATGTCACTATAGTTTCCGAAGGATGCCTTTTGGACTCTGTAATACCCTGACAACATTTCAACGCTGCATGCAAGCCATATTTTCTGACATGGTTGAGGATTTCCTAGAAATCTTTATGCACGACTTCTCTGTTTCTGGAGATGACTTTGAGAAATTCCTCGGAAATCTGGCAAAGGTACTCAAATGACGTGAGGAGGCCGATCTCGTGCTAAATTGGGAAAAATGTCACTTCATGGTGACCGAAGGGATTGTTCTAGGCCATAAGATTTCTAAAAAGGGCATTGAAGTGGACAAAGCCAAAATTGAGGTGATCGGGAAGCTACCCTACCAACTTCTATCAAGGGCATTAGGAGTTTCCTTAGACATGCTGGGTTTTATAGAAGATTCATCAAGGACTTCTCCACGATATCCAAGCCCTTATGCACCATGCTTCAACAAAATCAACCCTTAGTGTTCGATAATAATTGTCACGACGCATTCACTGAGCTGAAACAAAGACTTATCTCTGCACCTATTGTGGTTCCCCCGATTGGATGTCACTATTTGAGCTGATATGTGATACGAGCGATTTTTCCATGGGAGCTGTACTTGGGCAACGCAGAGGTAAAATTTTCTATGTTATATATTATGCTAGTCGTACCTTGAATGAAGCACAACTGAACTATACTACCACTGAAAAAAGAATTATTTATCGAGGTATTTGCATTTGACAAGTTTAGGTCATACTTGATAGGCACCAAATTCATTGTTCACATTGATCACTCAACTATAAAATACATAGTGAACAATAAAGATGCCAAGCCTAGACTCATTAGGTAGATATTACTACTGTAGGAATTTGAGTTAGATGTAATAGAAAGGAAAGGTACTGAAAACCAGGTTGTATATCATTTATCTAGGCTAGAGAACAATTTTGAGTGTCATGACATTTTAGATATTCAAGAAGAATTACCTGATGAGAAAATTTTACATGCCACGGCAATCTCGTGGTACGCTGACATTGTCAATTTTCTTCTTAGTGGTACTATGCCTTATGAATTGAACAACCATTGTAGGAAAAAGTTCACGCATAATGCCAAGTTCTACATCTAAGATGGGCCATACTTATTCAAACAATGCGCCAATCAAATGATTCGACGTTGTGTCCATGAGGAGGAACAAAGAGTCATTCTACACCATTGCCATACATTCCTCTATGGAGGACATTTCGGAGATGCGAGGACTGCTGCTAAGGTCCTCCAATCAGGCTTTTACTAGCCTGCACTATTCAAGGATGCTCATGAGTTTTGCAAAGCATGTGATAGATTCCAGCGCACTGGGAACATTTCAAGATGACATAAAATGCCATTGCAAAACATTCTGGAGATTGAACTCTTTGACGTAAGGGGGATTAACTTCATGGGACCTTTCCTATATTCTTTTGGAGACTTGTATATTTTACTTGCTGTGGACGACATATCTAAGTGGGTTGGAGCTATTGCCACACCTAGGAATAACTCTAAAACCATGCTTAAGTTCCTTCAGAAGAACATATTTACCCGATTTGGAGCACCAAGAGCCCTCATCAGAGACAAGGGCATTTATTTTGATAACAAGCTAATTGTCAAGGCATTACAAAAATATAAAGTAAGACATAAAATTGCCATGGCATATTACCCACAAACCAATGGGAAATAGGAAGTGGCCAATCGGGAGATCAAACAAATCCTAGAGAATGTGGTGAATCCTAGAATGAAGGATTGGTTCCCGAAGCTGGATAAAACTTTTTGGGCTTATCGAACGTCATTCAAAACACCTGTGGGAATGTCACCTTTCAAGATGGTATATGGGAAATCATGCCACCTACTTGTGGAGTTAGAGCATAAGGCATATTGGGCCATCAAGAAGCTGAATTTTGACACAAAACTAGCTGGGGAGCGACGATTACTCGATCTGAATGGAATAGAAGAGTTTCGAGCACAAGCATATGAAAATGACAAGATTTACAAAGAAAAAACCAAGAAGTGGCATGATCAAATGCTTTTTCCACGTCATTTTCATATTGGCCAGTAGATGCTCCTATTTAACTCGAGGCTAAAGCTCTTTCCTGGAAAACTAAAGTCTCGATGGTCCGGACCTTTTGAAGTACATCGTGTCTACCCTCAAGCATGTAATAATAAAATCCGCTCTTTTGAAGTTCTGAATAGTTTGGTAAAGGTTTTGAATAAGTTATATGTAATAATAAATTTTTAAATCACTCACTATTTTATACAAGTAAAGGTTTTGAAAAGTCAATGTGACACTTCGGACTCGGATCCGGGTCAGAAACAGGTTGGGGGTGTTACATTTAATGGTATCAGAGCTAAGGTTTAGCCGATTCTAGGCTTAAACCGAAGTTAAATGAGATTTAAATTGTGTACATGCCAACACAAAGTCAATAATTTCTGATCTGATAAGTGTAAGGAGTATAATGTCTTGCTAATAGAATAAGAATAGTATGATATTGTAGAAATCTGATTGCAATAGTTTCGAAATGAAGTGAGAGGTAAATCTGATTGTAATAGCAATTCACTTACCCTGGTCAGGCAGGATAAAGAGCGGACACATCAGGAAATGCCTCGTAAGTTCAAAGATTGATTTCAAAAAGTTGAAATCATATTAGAATAGTGATAGCAGGTTTTCATTGTTTTGAACCGGAAAAGTGATAGGGAGTAGTTTTATTATTTTGTGGATAAGATAAAATAAGGTGAACAAGTGTCACCATAAGAGCGTTAAAAGATCAAATGATGCAGTAAGAATTGGTAGAAGAGTTCAAGAATAAGTGTATCAGTGACAAGCGTATAAAATGTATAAAGTCAGAGCTTTTGAGTTCGAAACAAAATGATATTATTGTGTATAAGCAAGAGTTTTTATATGATAAGGGTTTACAGTTAAGACGGAAAGAGTTAGCGTTGGCTAACCAGAGTACGTGATAAAATGTACTGGAATTATAAGATTATAAGATATTGTCAGCATATGATAACCAAATATGAAATGGGTCTAGATACAGTTGTATATTTGGATCATAGTAATGTGGTATAGTAAAGGAAAAGGAAGTAAGGATTTGCATATTTGAGTAAAGTTGAGGATTGATAAGAAGAGTTTAAGAATGAGTATATCGATGATCAGATTATAAGACAAAGGAAGTCAGAATGTTGAGTTTGAGCAACGAAAATTACATGATGTATGAAAATAGAGGTGAAATTGATAAGTTAAATAAACTAATTTTGAGATAATTTCAATTGTAAAGAATGTATATGATTGGTTGACTAGGGCTTGTGCCCTAGATTGGACAGATGTTATTGACTAGTTGTCAGAGTAAAGGTGATAGAGTTATAAAATTGGAGGAAAAATAGAGTTGAGTTAATCAATTATGATGTGAAACTGAATATAGTTGTGTATTCTAATCAGATAGCTATGATGTATAAAAGAAGATAGGTATTTGCATGGAACCTTAAGGAAGGAAAATACAAGTATAAGAAATGATAAAGAATGAAGTTTTGTATAAGTAAATGGGTTATCAAAGTTATGAGGATGCAATGAAGATTGGTACATAGAGATGAGTATAGGTGATAAGACAAGAGTATGTGAACATGAAAGGAAATATATGATTTGGGTATAAGGAATAAATAAAGGAATAATGGAATAAATAAATGAAAGGGATGAGTTAAAGGATCAGATACGATAAAGGTTATATGGAAGTGTATATGACAATTTTGATATAGAAGTAAGAAAAGTGTGCAAGGTAATGTGAAAAGATTCTTTAAAAGTGTATGTTAATTATATTTAAAGAAGATATAATGTTGTGTTCTCGGTCAAATGATGTTGGAAAACGAGTTGGCTATTGTTATAAGACAGTTAAAGAGGGATTTATGAGGTTAAGTGATGAAAATGGATGTTACTGTCTACATATTTAGTGATATTATATGAAGTCGCAGAAATGGTTAAAGGAAAATGCATAATGGAAGGAGAGAAAAGACAGAAATGGATTAAAGTTACTAGTTACTGTTTATATGATCAGTGACAGTAGATAAATGTATAAAGGAAAAAGGTAGTTGAAGAAATAAAGGAAGGAAAGATTAAGAAATGAGGTAACATGAGAACAATAGAAGATATGTTCTTATTGATTTGTTCAGTGAAAATTCGAGGATGGATTTTCTTTAAAGGAGTGAAGATTTGTAACATCCTTAATACCGGGTTAGTGACCAAATTGTAAAGTTTCAGAAATTGGTGATTAAAGTAGGATAATTGAATAGTTCAATGATTTATTGGAAATATGATGAAGGTTATTTAGTAATTATTGAATGAAGTAAAGGGTAAAATGGTAAATTGACAAGTAAGATTTTTATATTCCTTTTATAAGAAAATGAACCACGTGGGAAATGAGAGAATTATCAAGAGTTTTCTTTCTTCTTCTTCCTCCTCCCGTATCTCCAAGCTCAAAGGTGAGTTTCTTTGTTTATGGATTAATTGTTGATTTTAAGGTTGGGTTTTGATTATTAGATGATAACTAAGCTTAAGGAAAGCTTAAGTTATCTTAAAATCAAAGTATGATAGAGTTAGGAATGATTAAAGATTTGAGGTTCTTAGGTAAAACCTTGAAATAGAGTTTATAACTAGAGTTGGAAGTTAAATTTGACTTGTCAAGGGTCTAATTAAGAAGTTAGAAGCCATAAAATTGGAATTAAAACATATTGCAAAGTTGGTTTAATTCTTGAGTTACATATGAGGAATATAATTTTGAAGTTAAAGATGGTTTATATGGATATAAATTGGTTTAAGCATGTGTATCTGAGTTGAGAACATGAAAGGGGATGAAAGATGAAGCATTTGAGTTGATTTGAGTAGATTTTTGGGCTTAAAAATGAATTCTGGGCTATGTGCATCGTTGCACATGAATGTGCACCGATGCATCAAGGGTAAATTTCCAGAATTTGTTTAGTGTTTATCGATGCACAGGAAGTGCATCGATGCACCCATTAAATATGGAAACATAGAATGCAATTAGTGCATCGATGCATAAGGAGTGCATCGATGCACCCCCTTAAAATGAAAACATCGAAGGTGATTTATGTATCGATGCATGGGTAGTTCATCGATGCATTTCAAGGGAAATAGAATTATACCTTTCTTTTGGTCTAAGAAATGATAAATTAGTGTATATCAAATGGATACTAATATGTATCAATGTATGATTATATAGATATCGAGCATGAACAAGTCCCAAAACGATTATCAAGTTATGATTCGATTGCAAGAGAGGAAATTATAAAAATGAATTGGAACTTAGTGAGGCCAAGGTGAGTGCGCATTATTTTATATATGATGTTTAATGGGAAATAAGACTGCGACAAGTCTATTTTCTATAGTATTGTGCATGAAGTATGAACATGAACATGTGTTTGTTATGAGTGTCTGAGTTATATGTTATGGTATGTGTTGACATGTTATTGTATATGTATTTCACGGTTGATGCGAATATATGCTATGTTATGATGATATAAACTATATGATATGATAAGAAATTATAAGAATATAAAAGAGAAGTTATGTGATAAGATTTTTGAGATATATAGAAATGGAATATAAGATTACGCGAATACATGATATGGGATAAATTAGGTAATAATATGGGAATATGGTAAAAAGAGAGTTTAGAAGAAATGATAGGAATGAAGTAATCAAATCTAAAAGTTATATAAACAATAAGAATGTGAGTTGGGCAAGTAAATAATGGTATGAACATTTATGTGAAATAGTAAAATAAAATTATATCATTGAATGAGAATTGAAACAAGATAGATAATATTGACCTATATGATGATATGAGAATAGTAGATCAAATAGGAGACTTGAACATAAGTGATAATAGGAACATATAAGATTAGCTAGATGGAAAAGATACATATGCTTAAATAAAATTATGATATATGGGTTGTATGATGGAAATCTACGTAGTCATATTAGAAAGTTATAGGTACTATATGAATTGAATTACGTAAATAGATTAGATTAGTATATAAATGAAATAATAGAAGTGATATATGTTTATGAGTGTGACAGAGGTGATATGATCTAGGTGAATATCATAGAATGAGGAATAAGCTATATGATATGATATAAGTTATTATATATATATATATATGATATAAGCTATTATATCAGGACATATGAGATTATGAGAAGGAGAATATAAATTATGTGAATACAAGTATAGGAAAAATGATATATATAAATATATATATATATATATGAAGATGAATTATATGAATATACATTTAGATGATGAAATGATGGATTATATGAACATGTGAATATATATATATATATGATAAGACAAAAATAAGATATAAGCAATGTGACAAGAAATGTGAAATAGTATGAAAAGTGGATATGAGCTATGTGATATATGAAAGTGATTTACGTGTTTATACGTATATGTGATTCAACTTATGTGACATAATCTACGTGCTATGTGAAAGTGAACTATGTGTTTATGTGAAAATGTGAAATGACATAAATGATTATGCCCATGTTATATGTCATGAGAGCTAGGGTATAGTTGGCATGCCAAGAGTCGAGGGTCTACGCGGTCCTTCGGGACATATATGTATTCTTTGGAACATGTGTGAGGTCTTTTGAGACACATACTTGATCCTTGGCATATGTATATGATTCTTAAGGAATTTTCTACGTGGTCCTTAGGGACAACCTTATATGGCACTTCGGTGCATTTATACGAGCTGTGGTGACAGCATTAGTGCACAACCTCTATAGACTCACATATCTATAGTTCTCACATGTGTGCATGGACTAATAAAGAAATAACAACAAATATATTACATGAGACTTGTATGCTTTTGTGCTATGAATGATATTATATGATTTATATGATGATATGTGGATTGTATGATTAAATGAGTCAAATGTTGGTTAAAATGCTAGGTATAAGTGGATATGTATTAAGTGATATAAACGATAATAATATTAATAATGAAATAAGGCTAATGATGGAAATGATGAGTGATGAAATATATGTGTGTATATGTTCTTATATGTAATGATATATTGCATATGTGTTATAGGGATTTGTTACATGAATAAGGGTATGAGTGATAGTAGTAATTGTTCATGCATGATTACAAGCTATAGTTTATATTTTATGTTTATTGCCTCACTAAGTCATAGACTTAGCGTGTGATTGTTTCACACGTAGGTTACCGAAGTGAGAAGAGTAAAGAGCAATGTGGAGCAAGACAGGTCAATTCTCCTTACCAAAGGTCAGCTCAGAAGAAAGGTGAATAATATGTATTTTAATATATATATAAAGTTCTAGTTGGCATGTATTCAAAATAATATATTGTATAAGTTCTGAATAGTTCGGTAAAGGTTTTGAATAAGTTATATGTAATAATAAATTTTAAATTACGCACTATTTTATACAAGTAAAGGTTTTGAAAAGTTAATGTGACACTTCGGACTCAGATCCGGGTCGGATACGGGTTGGGGGTGTTACATGGGATATGCGTATGGAGGTGTCTGATGACTTCCTAGTCGTTCAATTGCAACTAAAATACATTTTCCTCTATTGAATATCAAGCAAATAACAAATTCTCGAACGATATACTCACGTAAATTACTCAAAAAGAAGTTCCAAGACTCTGCTAACTCATTATCAACAATTGCAAATGCAATCGGGAAGATATTTCGATCACCATCTTTTGCAGTTGCTATCAACAATACATGTTTGTATCTTCCATGCAAATATGTGTCATCAACTTGGACCATACGTTTGCAAAATGGAAACCCTTTGATACATGGATTGAATGCCCAAAATAATCGATGAAATATTTTATTCCCTTCAATAACTCAGCCTTCTCAGTTGTATTCATCCAAGGTTTGATACTTTACTATTGTCCCCGAGATGAAATATTGCATTGCTTATGATAAAGTCGATATCTCGTTATACGACTTATCGTAATCACCAAACACTAATTTCATTGCTTTCTCCTTTGCATGCCAACCATTGGCATATTTTATTTAATATCCAAACTGGTTTTTAATAAATGTATGTAACATTGAAACTGGAACCATTGGATTTGATTCAACCAACATCTTCACGTGTTGACATATTACATTCGAGTCCAATTGTCGGTGGTATTGGTTGATGGAATTCTGCAAACAAGTGTAATTACCATTGTACTTTGTGATCACTCAATCATTTTTCCTCTGAAGTTTAGATACTCGGATCTTCCAATTACACTTTTCTCCATATTTAAAACATTTTGCAAACAAAGTTCTCGGACTGGATAGTACAACAACGAAGTTAACATGGTTTTTGATGCAATACTCTTTAATTTTCAATACAACTTCCTCTTTTTCATTAAATTGAATCTCAACCGATAAGTCATGAGAGTAACATGAAGCTAATTGTGGCATGTCCAAAAATTCAGGTGCCCTCATCGTATCATAATCTATTAAGTTCATGTGAGAAGGAGGTTGATAGAATGTAATGGCATCACTAGCTCAAATAAATTTACCATCACTGAAAATAGGGTCATCACCAAGGTCATCACTAATCAAATCGGGATCATCTTCTTCATTTTCGCTAGAATCATCAAGTGTTTCCCCCCATCGACCTCAAAATTTTCAACGTCAACATTAACATTCAGATCAATAGTTACGTATATCGAAGGGCAACCATATGGATGAAATGCACTTGATGTCCCACTTTCTAGCATCATGACAAAATTGTTTATAGACTAATATGTTTGGTCCTCATTCCCACTACCGAAGCCCATTTGAGATGAATTTCCAAATACATTTCTGGATGAGTCGGGAACATCATATATGCCACACACCTCAATATATAACTCAATAATTCGAGTACTTTTTTATTCATGTACTGCAATCATGTTTTCAACATCACTATCGTCTCGAAGAGATATTGCTGAATATATAACTAAATTATGACATGTCTTCCACCTGTACCGCAAACCGCCAATCTCAGCTCCAATTTTCATTTTTATCTTTTCCCTTATTTTTTGAAGCGTGATATCCCTTTTAAACATTGTGTTCATAGGGCTTTTTGATTCAAATACAACCTTGACATTAGTTTTCACAATTTGTCCATTGGAATGGGAAATAGTCATAAATTTGTTGCTCATTTTCTCTACATGTTTAAAAACAACTATATTTAAAACAAAACAATATACTACTAACATACTTAATTTCAACTATTAGAAAGCAATATATTTAAAACATACTACTTGAAAACCACTAAAATTCTAAACAAAAATAAGACATACAATTTAAATTTGAAATTCTAAACAACTTAAAATAATAATGGATGAATGTATACATATAATAAAAAATATTTATTTAAAACTAAGTCAACTTACTTGTTTGTTCCAAAATATTCTACCAAAGCTCCAAATCTTCTTTTTTTTTTGCTCCAAATTTATCAAAGTTACATGTGTAAAATTAAAATTATATCAATAATATACAATCTAAAAATTTAAAACAAAACTAGAAATATAATAACTTCAATAAAATTTAAAATACCAAATCCAACTTACTACTAAAGTTTCTTCCCCGTTCTTCTTCTTCTCTACTCCAATTGTTTCCACACTTTATCTTCAACCTCACCTATTTAACACAAAAAAAAAAACTAACTCTCTCAAGAAAACAATTTATTTTCCTGTTACCTACCCCTACACAATAAAATTTATTTTTTAATAAATAATTAATACTCCTACCTTATATATCAATACTATCCTATTACCCTTTATTCTCAAACCTCATGCATCTAGCCTGCCTTACCTACACTTACACTGTTGCCCAACATACACCCGCTGGCTCCTGCTGCTCCCTTTGAATGAAACAATAATTTTGTTAAATGAATAATGAAGACGGGTTATTTTCAATATCTATACTGTAGTTTTTTTAATAGTGAAAACGGTTTGTATTCACACCGTCTATATTGTAGCTATTTTTTATTGTGAATAGTAAAGACGAGTTGTACATTGTATCTTTTTTATGAATAGTGAATATGGATTGCATGCCAAATGTCTCTAATTTTTTATTCAAACAAAATCTATAATGAAGACAAGTTGAATTAAAACCATATTTCAATTTATTGTTAAAGTGCAATAGATTGAAAAATAAAATAGGGACCGTTATATTTTGGAAAAAATATTCCAATGGTAATATTGGAATAATTTACCCCATCAATATTCAATACTTAACAAAGAAAGAAGAAAGAAATAATATATAAACTATCACCGCTGGTTTTTTTTAATGTGTGATTTGAATTCTTAAATCATTTCTAACATTATTAATATAGTATTATATTAAAAAATATTATTTGTAAATTTTTTTAATTAGACGTAATATTTATTAATATGATATTATACTAACGTTATGGCAATAGTATTTTCTAATTGTCTTTCAAAGTTTTCGTGAATTTATTGGTTAATTAGCTAGAGAAAAATATTATCGTAATTTGTCCACCATTTTCCGGTCTAATTTTATCTTCTTAACACGTTTCCCCCCTATTTTCATAGTATATATTTTTTTAATCTTTTAATACGTTTTTTATCATTTAATATTATTTTTATTTATTTTTTAAGGTTATATTTGACATTTATAATGATGAAGCTTTTTTGTTATCATGTTGATCTTTCTTATTTTGGATCTTCAAATTAGATTTTGATACCCGATTTACATTAATGAATAATTTTTTTCATGTCCACATACTCTGATTTATTAGTTTGTGTAATCTTAAATGACTAATGTTTGTGTCAATATTTAGTTCTAATTTTATGTTTAGTTCACGACTATAATTATAAATATTTATTATAATTCTAAATATTTTTCTCTTTAATAAAAGCAACCACACAAATCAGAGTTGATTTAAGTGGTAAACAGTTTTATATAACTTATGTAAGTATGCAGAAAATTCTTGTTATGAGTCTCATTCACAAAATATAGCATATGCGACACGAATTGATCTGAATTAATTAAGACAAAACCTTAAAACTGAAATAAAAAAAACAACCACTTCTATTAAAAAAACTTTACATTGAATTTTGATTTTGATAATATATTATTTTTTTAGAGAGTTTAGGTTTTAATAATAGAAAACATTATTTTTGACTTCCCACAATTCGGAGCTCAATTTCTCTGCTATTTTCCTTTCCCCCCACCCCCCAACCCCCAAAAAAAAATCAACAGCAACAAATATTTTCTGGGTTTTAACTTTTCTCTGCTCAATTTCGATCAAGGTATTTTTTTATCAGTTTAAGATGCTTCAACTTTTTGTCCTTTTGGGATTTTTTTAACTTTGGTATTTAACATTTCTTCAGTCCACGTAACCAGTTAGTGCTTTAAAATTGTTTCTTTTTTAGAATAATCTACAATGGGTTTCCTTTTCTTTGGTTGATTCAGGCTTGATCTCTTGGTTTTTGATGGACTTTTTGGTGATTATTTTGACGAAAACATGAATCTTTGAATCGTTTGTTCTATTCTTTTCTTGTTCGAATTTAAAGGAGAATTAAATTTTAGGTGCAATATTTGGTTCCAAAATTTGATGCTTGATTGTTTTTATTGGTTTGTTAAAATGGGTTTCCTTCATTTGGTTAATTCATACTTGTTTTATAGGTTGATCTCTTGGTTGTTGATGGATTTTCCGGTTTTTACTTTGATGAAAACTTGAATCTTTAAATAGTTTTGTTGCATGTTTAATTTTTCGTGGTTAAATTCAAAGGAGAATAAAGGTTTAGCTGCAATATTTTATTTCGAATATGGATGCTTGCTTGGTTTTATTGGTATTTTTATTTCTCGCTATCAAAGGAGAGAGCATTTTTCCTAATTATCAACAAAACCTTAAAGAGATTGTAATTTTTGTAAGAAAACAAAGTAAAATTGGACAATAGAATTTCTATTTGCCCCCTTTTCCTCTAAAGACAGTTAATTGGTTTTTTATTAGTAGCATCCTGAGCTTGCTATGATGATTGTTTCGTTGGTTCCAATCTGCTTTATATTATCCTCAAAACTGACTTACTGTTTTATTTTGTTTTTATTTTACAGCAGAAGAAATACGTTTTAAGTAAATTATATAAGGTCATTCAACATTCTGTAAATAGAAGAGAGAGAGGTACTGGTTCTAGGAGGTGATGGGGCTTCTTCGGCCTTAGCATCCTCTCTCATAGTACTTTGCTAGCCTTTGGAACTTTTGCTGTTGATGCATTTGTATAATCAGAACAATTGAGCTTCAATGACTAGGTTGTGTGGAGAGTTTTAACTGAAGGGGAAAGATTAAAAGCTAACATTATGGGTTCTGTTTGTTGCTGCTTGCGCCCTGAAGATTTTGAGGACTATATGAATCCGAACAATAACATATATAGAAATTGTGTGTGCCTCAGTTGCATTGTTCAGAACTTCGTACATGTGGTATGTTTTACGATTCTCATTACTAAGCATTGGTTCTGACTAGTACTATTTCTTTTGCTCTCTTTCAATGTGTCACTTGAGGGTATTAAAATGGTGACTTTGTTGAGTATTTCTTTCTCTTGCTTTGTGGCACTTTTAACTTACTGTTGTAAAAAATTAGACCCGTTATTGGAAATTTGAACTTCATATCCTGTGGCACTTGTGGATGGGTTTTGCTAATTTCAATCATTTTGTGCATTGAGGTTAATATCTATTATTAATGTGAGCAAGGTCCTTTGTGAACCTTTTTACTCAGTTCCATGCATATTTATTTGTGGAAGCTTTGGCAGAGAATTATGGAGGCATGAGATTTGGTGAATGAGAATGTTGAAAGAATGATTTATGAGTAGCAGTGGACTCATTCTATATATATATATACGCTGTTCTTTTTATCCGTTGATCAATCTTGCCAAGTCGGAATTCCTTTATAATATATTATGTGTTTGAAACTGTGATAAGTTTGTTTGTAAAATAAAATAGATTAAGGTAACTCAAGCGTCTGTGTCTAAAAAACATGTTTGTTTTAAAAGATACCTTAATTGGTTTTGGATAAAGTGAAAACTTCGATAGTGTCAAGTTAGTTGTCGACCATTAATTACTAAGCTAATTTATGAAATTATCAGTTGATTGTTTACATTTTGAATAAAGTGATTCTTTAACAGTAGGGACATAGAAGATAGCCTGAAGGAGGTTTGGTATTACATGTCTCAACATGATCAAAACATTTTTATCTTCCATTTGATTTATGGGTTCCAGCTTTTTGATCCTCCAATTTTTGGTTTTCTTTGTCCCTGTAATTGTAGTATACCACATTGTTCCAAAGAGGGGAATTACGTTCTATCCCTTCATCTATTCAAGGGACAGGATCTGTTCTCTCTTCTGCATCTCTAGAAAACTCACTTTCTGACATGTGTCAATCTCCTCCAAGGCCCCTGCCTTATGATAATGACACTAGATATTTCCGCTTGCAATGTGATGGTCTTGTTTCAAGACATGAGAAGGGTTCAAGTCATTCACATGAAGAATCAGAGCCTTTAAGAGCTCAAAATGATGCAGATTTGGGATCTTTGAGTACAGAGGGAAAATGGAATGCCTTTATACAAGTCTCCGAAGAGCAGCATTCCAAATCCTCACAGAAACTCTCATCAGAAAAAGCACCAGTTGGAATTGGGTACATATATTCATCTGCTGAAGAAGAGGAGGATGTCTGTCCAACTTGTCTTGAAGGTAAATCTTCTTCTCAAATTTGAGTGGTGTTTTATTATAGCCACTATATTATGCAGTGATAGTTAGAACTTGCTCGATAGGCTAAGATTTGCTTGAACTTCAGAAGGAGGGATGCATTCAAATGCTAAATTTATGCTATATCTTGCCTCTCTAACTTGGATACTTTTTCTGTTAATTAAATCCAGATTCTAATGAGTTGACGATTAAACAACCTTGATTTAGTAGGGGAACTTACAATTAATTTGTGATTTTAATGATAAAATAAGTCCTCCATTTGTATAGGTGCCTTTTAAGCCTCTTGTCTTTTGTTAGATTCAATTTAGCTCTCTATCTAGTTTTTTTTTCCAACGCCAAAATGACCCTATTAGCTTCTCTTAATTCCAACAGTGCCACCATTTCGCCATCAATATTAGATTTCCAGTCCCTAATATTTTCCCCCCTCTTTTCATCACTCTGTCGTTGCCCAAAAATCATGGCCACCCCTTTCCACTTGCAAATAACAAAAATATATATATATAAAAATAAAACAGACAAGAAATCAGTATTGTCAAGGCAGGCGCTATGTGCACCTGCACCTTTCGCCTTAGCATTATTCAACAAAAGCGCCTCAAACCCTTTCAGGTCAGACGTGTGTGCCTAGGCATGCTTTTTTTGTAAGGTGATAGACATAAAAAGCCTGTCTAATTGAGTTTCTCTTCAATTTCTTGCATTTTCATTTTTGTCCATTTGAACCTTTGCTAGCAAGAAATCTATAATATCAAACTCTGTTCTTCGTAATATTTGAGCATTCAACAAAAACATTGATCGTAAAGAAATTGTGCATATTGACCAAAAGAAGTGCATGTTTTGTACATAAACTAGACTTCACATTAGAGTTTATTATATATCTTATGATATGTATATGTTACAAAATCTCACATATACATATTGCACTTTACTTTACTCAAGGTAGCACTTTTCTTACACTGTGCGCCTGAGGCAATAGAAGGGTTTAAAGGCCAAGAGTGTGCCTTGCACTCTTGACAATATAGCAAGAAATTGAATCCATTTGCTAACTCCATGAGTTTTTCTGGAAAATCAAACAAAGAAAAAACTTTAAAATTTTAAGCATTGGAGATTTTGGAGCTTAACCCCAATAAACCCAAATTCACATCACACCTTCCTATTAAAATTCCTATTCGTCTTAATTAAACCTCCATAAACCATCCATCCCGATTTCCATGATTTTTTTTTCTCTTCTTCTTTTAATCAAAATCAAAACCGACTTTAATTGTTATCACTTACCCATTAACTTGTTAAACCTTGAACCACTCATCCATAAAAAAACTCGCTTCTCTATTTGACAAAAAAATATTATATGGAGGGCTTAATTGGCTCTAATGAAAAGTAGGGGCTTAAATGATTTTTTTTCTTCTATAGGTGGGGTGCTTACTCTAATAATTATGCATGGTTTTTGCTACATCATTTATCTTAGAAACAAGTACTTTTATTAAAAACAATGATGATACTACTAATCATATTAGATTGGGCTTTTAATGGTTACATTATCTTCCTTTCAATCTTATCGATGTCACCTATGGTGCAGAATATACTCCAGAGAATCCCAAGATAATAACAAAATGTTTCCACCATTTCCATCTTGGTTGCATTTATGAATGGATGGAGAGAAGTGAAAACTGTCCGGTCTGTGGAAAGGTAACTTTTTCTTGCACTAGTTAGCCTGTTCATTTCCATTGTTAAAATTTATAAATAATCAACCAACTGCATTGTGATTGCATTTTATTCGGCTTAATTAGCTGTTTCTTATCTTTCTAGACTTGCAATCTGCTAGGATGGTCAAAGTTTAGAGGCTCTTTTGGTTGCCTTTGATATATATATATATATTTTCAATGTTGATGTGGTTAAACTGCATGTGTTTTTTATTGCTTCTTTTATACGTATACACATTAATGTTTGTACTTTAGTATATATGGGTAGATTTTGTTGAGTTTTCTTTGAAGGATGTCTGCCATGTTTAGGTTTTTGAATCAATGTCAAGGTGGTTCGGTGGGGTTATGCGAAAGGCTCCTGCTTGGTAGTTTTCCAAACAGCCGAGGAGAAAATTGCAACGATGGAAGGAAAGTGGGAGACTCTATCTTTCTGGTTTGAATGGTTGGAGCCTGTTTTGGATGACAATGGTATGCCACTACCGTATTGTGAAGTTTCTTTGATGGGGGTTCCGTTAAATTGCTGGTCATACTCATTCTTTACAGGTTTGGCTTCGAGATGGGGCAAGATGGTGGTTATTAAGGAGCAAACAACCAATCGAGTGGATTGCAGGGTGGCGCATATGCTGTTGAGGGTGGCAAGTCCGTTTGATATTCCTCCATATGTCATTGTTAATACCTTAGGAAGAGCGTTTTGTATTAAGATTAAGGTGGAAGGTAGTGATGACTTCTTCCCGGTTTTAGACGATGCAGTTGGGGGGGTCGGCACACCGGATCTTGGGGAGGACTCCTCGTCGAAACGGAGCCAAGATCGTCAGTATGGGCAGAAGGGAAAGCAGGTGGTGTCTGACTCCCAGAATAGTGTAGAAGAGTGGGGCCGGGAGGGTTCAATAGTGGGTGGCATGTGTGTCAATGGGAGTGGGAGAGAGAAAGTATTTTTAAGTGGGCTTGGGGATGCTGATGCTTGTCCTGCGAGGACAATATCAGATGGAATTCCAGGTCATCAAGATTTGTCGGAGGACAGTATGGGTGGGAGAGAAAGGAATTTAAATATGGGGATTCAAGTAGTGGGGCATGGGAATGCTGATTAGACTAACGGGTCATATGTTAACATGGATTTGATAGAAGTTAATGGGTTGCCAATGGTCTTTGAGGATAATTTAAATCAAAGTGGGGAGCACGTGGGTAGGGAAGTAATGGTTTCAAACTTCTCGGCTGATATTGCAGTTGTGGACATTAATGGAGGTGCAAATTTGAATGAAGAAATTGAAAATATAATAGATGATGACTTGAATCTGGGGTTGTATGTGGGACAGAGTAGTGAGGACAGGAATCTTGGATCCAATACTTTAATTAATGGAACACTACAGAGGGGGGTTAAAATTGTTGAACAAGAGGTCGCCTCTGATAATTTGGTAGAGGTCAACAAACTGTTCCGTAATGTTAACAAATCCTTGAGCTCGAGGGAGAGAGAATCTGTTGCGATTCAAGGTGGGATAAATTCAATGTTCCCTATGGTCGATAAATGTAAAACAGGTGGGGATATGGGGATCTGTTTTAAGAACTTGGTTCAATTTTTATCGCGTCCAAAAGGTCTTGGTAATCATAGGAAGTTAAGGATTGCTCCAACCAGGTCTGGTAGTGATTGCTCGGGGGATGAAATCTCTGTTAGTTTTCATGATAAAGTGTTTACAAGGGTAGTTAGGGGTTCGGTCAGGGATTCCTTGGATCAAGGCACTGTTAATTCAATGTATTTACACCTTGAAGATATTGCTAGGAAGGAAGCCGTGGCCACAAGGGAGGTTTGTGATATGTTGGAGATTTCTTTTAAAGGGGGCAACATGTTTTGGAAGGAGAAATTTTGAGGATGGAGTTGAAAGGGTCTTCCTTTTGAGGGATTTCAAGATTTAATTTTCCTATGTCAAATCTTAAAATTATAACATGGAACATTAGGGGTTTAGGGAGAAAGGAAAAATTAAGAGCAGTGGCTAGACTTGTAAATAAGATTAAATCGGTTTTTTTATATCTACAAGTGACGAAATAGAACCGAAACTTTAATGGGCTAAGAAGAAGATTAGGTGGTAAGATGCTCCAAGGTGTAAGTTCCTATCCAGCGGAAGGGTCAGCAGGAGGACTGATGTGTTTATGGAATGAATCTTTTTTCCAAGTTACAAGGGAAGAAAAGAATGGCAGATTTTTGGCAATCACAGGGATGTTCAAGTGGAATAAATTTGAATGTGTGCTTATTAATGTGTATGGCCCATCTGTTGAGGAAGAAAAGGAGGAGTTCTTTAGGGTGTTGTTGAGTTTTTTACAAACTTAAACCTCCTTGTTTGCATAGGGGGAGATTTGAATGCTTATCTCGATCCATCAGAAAAATTTGGATTTGCGCACAATTGGCATGCGCTAGATCTGCTCAGATCCTTTCTACAACAAACAAATCTCATTGATCTCCCTTTATCTGGAGGTAGGTATACTTGGTGCAACAATAGAGAGTTTCCTTCGTGGGTAAGGCTGGATCGTTTTCTGGTTAGTAGCAATTTTCTACAGGGGTTTCATAAAGTGATACAACGAATTTTACCCAAATCCCTCTCTGATCATAATCCAATTGTGCTGGAAGAAGATGGGCAGAACTGGGGCCCCAAACCTTTTAGATTTTTTAACTATCTTTTAAAGGAAGAAGGTTTCGATAATTTGGTTGAAAACTCCTTGGCTGATTTGAAGGAAAATAATGGAGGTAGGGGAATTTTTAAGATATTAAAGGATACTAAAATGAAGAGAAGAAGTTGGTCTAGCAATAAATATATGGGGATCTCAGTGGCTATTTCAGATTGTGATTCCAAAATCATTGAATTGGAATTGAAGTCACAAGGCGCTGCATTTTCTCAGCAAGATAGGGACCAGCTAATGTTTTTAAGAAGTGAGTTATAGAGACTGCACAGAATAGAGGAAAGCATTTGGTGCCAGAAATCTAGAGTGAAGTGGGTTAAAGAGGGAGATAGGAACACGAGGTTCTTCTATTTAAGTGCCTTGAACAAAAATAGATTGAATGCCATTAACTCCTTAAAGGTGGAGGGTGTGGAATTGAAGGAAACAGCTCAAATTAAATCTCATGTCTCAGATTTTTTCAAAAGAGTGTATACTTCGATTTCTACTCTAGAAGTGGGGGATGTTGATCTGATTTTTGCAATACTATCGGTTGAGCAAAGAGATAGCCAGGAGGGATTCTTTTCAGAACAGGAAGTTTGGGCAACAGTCTCTTCTTCAGCTAGTGATAAAGCACCTGGACCAGATGGATTTACTATGGGGTTTTTTAAAAAGTATTGGCTTATGTTAAAGGAGAAGATTATGAAGTTCGTCGGTGACTTTTATAGAGGCAGAAATTGGGATCATGGGGTTAATCATGCATTCATCTCCCTAATTCCTAAGAAACCTAATCCGGATTGTTTAGAAGACTATAGGCCAATTAGCCTTGTGGGCAGTTTATACAAGATAATTTCTAAAGTTCTTTCCAAAAGGTTGGTGTCTTGTATTAAAGACCTAGTTAGCCCGTATCAGTTCGCATTTATTCTGGGTAGGCACCTGCTAGATTGTGCATTCCTAGCTAACGAAGGTATAGATTATTGGAGGAAGCAAGGGAGAAAAGGGATAGTCTTTAAAGTTGATTTTCAAAGGGCTTATGACACGGTGGAATGGCCGATTCTTCTTAAATTAATGAAAGCTATGGGTTTTGGGGAGAAATGGATTTCTTGGATCGAATATTGTCTTTCTTCTGCTTCAATTTCTGTTCTTGTTAATGGTTCGCCAACTGATGAATTTCCAATGGCAAAAGGGTTAAGACAAGGCTGTAGTCTTTCCCCTTTATTGTTCAATTTAATTGGCGAACTACTACATCAAATGTTGATTAAAGCTGCTGATTTGGGACTTTTTCAGGGGTTTGAGATTGGCAAATAAGTTAATCCTTTCCATTTAACTCACCTTCAGTTTGCTGATGATCTAGTTTTGTTTTTCCATAACTCTCTGTCTAATTTACAGAATATCAAAAGAGTGTTGAGGATTTTCAGTTTAATGACAGGGTTGCACTTAAATCTTTCAAAGAGTAAATTGTTTGGTATTAATGTTGAAGCTGATACCTTAAATGATTGGGCGAATGATATTGGTTGCTCAGTGGGCTGTTTTCCCATGGATTATCTAGGCTTGCCTATAGGTGTAAAGAGAAATTTTGATGTACTTTGGGAGCTGGTTATACAGAATTTTAACAGTAAGCTAGCTGGTTGGAAGGCTAATTCACTGTCAATGGCGGGTAGATTGGTGCTTTTAAAATCGGTATTAACTTCGTTACCGATCTTTTTCCTATCCATTTTTAAAATGCCGCTCAAAGTAAGGCAGAAAGTTAATTCTTTAATGGCCAACTTTCTTTGGGGGGAAATTCATTCAAGAATCGTATACATTGGGTTGGTTGGCAGGCTGTTTGTAAACCTCTAGAGGCTGGTGGCTTGGGAATTATGAACTTGAACATTACTAATAGGGCTCTGTTGGGAAAATGGGTGTGGAAATTTGCAAATGAGAAATAGTCACTCTGGAAAAGGATGATATGTAGCAAGCACAACGCTAGTACTCTATCACTGTCTATTAATGAAGTTGTGTCGCCTCAAGACTCTTGGATTTGGAAAGGAATTGTGAACAATTTTTTGAAAAATGATGACATTGGAGGATGTTTGAGATCGCATTCTAGGAATCAATTGGGGAATGGCAAGTCTATTTCATTTTGGAATGATGTTTGGGTCAATGATTTACCCTTGAAGATGCAATTTCCAAGGATTTTTGCTTTATCAAACAACAAAAGGGGTACGGTGGCTGAGTTTGGCAACTTTGATGCAAATGGATGGGTGTGGAATGTTCAAACTAGAAGAAACTTATGTGATTGGGAATTTTTCCAATGGGTCGATCTGATGGCAGCAATTAATTGTTTTAATTTATCTGATTCAATGGAGGATTTTCTTTCTTGGAATGGGAAGGGGGATGTTCTGTTTTCAGTGAAATCCTGCAGGTTGGCTTTATCAAATAGTCAAGAAGAGCGTTTTTCGTGGAAAAGGTGGGTGTGGTCAGGTTTGGCTCCTCCTAGAGTAGAAACCTTCCTTTGGCAGTTCACTCACAAGAAATTGGCAGTGAAAATGGAGTTGAAGAAAAGGGGGGTTCCTATGGAAGATGTTCTTTGTCCACTTTGTAAATTGAAGGAAGAAACAGTCCAACATCTTTTCTTGTCTTGTTCAGTTGCAGGGGACCTTTGGAACAGATTTTTAAAGATTTGGGACATTCAAACAGCTTTGCCTAATGATCCACTAGTTTTGTTAAGCTCATGGTCTGATTTGAAGAAAGACTCGCATTTGAAAATTCATCCCTGGAGTAGTTCTTTGGTCTATTTGGAAAGCAAGGAATTCAATTGTGTTTGATAACTCAAGCCTTGATTTAACCTCTCTCTTCTTCCTAATTAGATTTCGGTTGGCTCATTGGTTCTTAGCAAAGTTTCCCCATATTCTAATTCATTTGGATTTGTTGGTAGGGGACCCCTCTCTTGCAGACAAAATTGGTATTCAGAAAATTCAAAGAAGTGTGATTCAAAGTTGGCAACCCCCACCAATTGATTTTTATAAATTTAATGTCGATGGGGCTGTCAAGTCTGATGGATTGGCTGGAGGAATTGGAGGCATTTTGAGGGATTATAATTGTACCATTTTATCGACGTTTTCGGTTAGCATTGGTCCAGGACCTCCTCCGTTGGTTGAGCTGAAAGCTATTAAGAAAGGTCTAGACAGTTTTCTTTCATCAGAGTGGGCTTCAAAGGGAAGACTGATTCTTGAAAGTGACTGCAAATCTGCAGTTGACTGGATTTTACTGCCTAATTCTGTTCCTAGTTTTTTCAATTCAATTGTTTTGGATATTGTGTCCTTAGTTCAAGAGAGGGCGGTTTTTATTCGATGGATTCCTAGGGGCTGTAATTGGGAAGCAGATAAATTGGCTAAGGATGGGATCGGGTAATTGTAAGGGTATTTCTATAGGGTACTTCATGTATTTCAGTTTTATTAGGATTCACCCTTGTATTGGTGTACTGTTTTGTAATAGTTCTCTATTTCAATAAATCAAGGTACTCTTTTCCTCCTTCCGCTAGTTACTCTTTTTCAGAGTTAACTATGAGGGAGGTTTTTAATGAGGCCTTTCATTCCTATCAAAAAAAAAATGAAGTGCTTACTATCTGGTTGTTAGAAAAAGTGATGGAAAGACAAGCTCATTAATTGTTAGAGAACTACAGAAAATGACGTTGCTATCTTGTTCCAATGGGGATAAATCTTTTTCTTTTCTGTTTCTTTTTTCTGTTTTTTTTTTATTTTCAAGTGGTAATCCAATTTCTCCTTGAAATGTCTTCCCACATAGGGGAGAACATTTTGTCGGTCTAATCAGTTCGGCTTGATGAAATCGAATATCGAAAGAACCAACTTCACTTGAAATAACCAACAAAATCAAATTGATTAATTGAAAAAAGGGGAACTGATTTAGGTTGACCTGTTTAATTGGTTTTAACTATCTTAAAAAACAATTTTATTTTATTAGTATATGAAAGCTATTTTATATTATATACATACAATAAATGATATTATTTATACTTTTAAACTATATTGTAAATTGTGTTATTTATATTCTGTAGAATATAAATAAAAAAAATTAGGTCTTGTTAGTTTGATCTATTCATCTAGCAACTTTGAAAAGCAGTAACTGACTGAACTAGATGAACAAATTGTTTTCCCTAACCAATTAATTCCGGAACCAAATAAACTGAACCGAATTATCTAAATTTAATTGGTTAAAACTGATTAATGCTCTCCCCTATTCCCGCTCATCCTCTTTGTTCAGAACTCTGAAGATTGGATATATAAATTATTAATGAAACAAGTAGGCATAGATAAGAGAATTGTCGATTGTGCAATGAATGTCCTTTTCTCTGGACTACCAGCAATCTATTGTGCTTATACAAACTTTAAACAGGTATAATACATCTTGGGCTCAAGTAAGTGATGTTGCTTGGTGAGCTCCATGGTTTAGGTTATATTGTATAATGTAGATTTACTAGCAGTAGAAGTGATCCTGTTGTATCAAAAACTGAATGGGGAATATTGTTTATCACTAACCGGATGTTGAGTATGTAGGTATATTAGAGGTATTTAGAGATTATCCAACTTTGAACTCATTGAGTGGCCTCAGTTGTAAAGGGAGTGTTATTCTCCTTAGAGGATCTGGGTTCAAGCGGCTGCGATTGTAGGGTGTGTGCGCGTTGTCAATGGCTTAGAAAGACTTTGAACAGATAGTATCTTATAACTACTTCAGACTGTTCAAAAAAAAAAGATTATCCAGCTTTGAATTAAGGTTGTATGCATGTTAAGCCATGCAGCAAAATTGCCATTTTGCTTGATGATATTTTCCTGCTGCTTCCCAATTCTTAACTTTTCAAGTAATTTTAGTTTGTGTTCCATCTTTGCTTGCTTCTCTAACTGCATGTCGTCTGGTCGTTGTTTGGCATTTGGAGTTTAAAGAAATCATGTTGGAAACTCCGAATGTTATTTCATCCCCTGAATGCTTATGGTTCACTTTTATTTTCCATTTTGGGAACTTACCAGCTCCTGGCTTAATTTGATCTATAAGATTATCCAACTTTGAACTCATTGAGTGGCCTCAGTTGTAAAGGGAGTGTTATTCTCCTTAGAGGATCTGGGTTCAAGCGGCTGCGATTGTAGGGTGTGCGCGCGTTGTCAATGGCTTAGAAAGACTTTAAACAGATAGTATCTTATAACTACTTCAGACTGTTCAAAAAAAAAAAGATTATCCAGCTTTGAATTAAGGTTGTATGCATGTTAAGCCATGCAGCAAAATTGCCATTTTGCTTGATGATATTTTCCTGCTGCTTCCCAATTCTTAACTTTTCAAGTAATTTTAGTTTGTGTTCCATCTTTGCTTGCTTCTCTAACTGCATGTCGTCTGGTCGTTGTTTGGCATTTGGAGTTTAAAGAAATCATGTTGGAAACTCCGAATGTTATTTCATCCCCTGAATGCTTATGGTTCACTTTTATTTTCCATTTTGGGAACTTACCAGCTCCTGGCTTAATTTGATCTAAGATTATCCAACTTTGAACTCATTGAGTGGCCTCAGTTGTAAAGGGAGTGTTATTCTCCTTAGAGGATCTGGGTTCAAGCGGCTGCGATTGTAGGGTGTGCGCGCGTTGTCAATGGCTTAGAAAGACTTTGAACAGATAGTATCTTATAACTACTTCAGAGTGTTCAAAAAAAAAAGATTATCCAGCTTTGAATTAAGGTTGTATGCATGTTAAGCCATGCAGCAAAATTGCCATTTTGCTTGATGATATTTTCCTGCTGCTTCCCAATTCTTAACTTTTCAAGTAATTTTAGTTTGTGTTCCATCTTTGCTTGCTTCTCTAACTGCATGTCGTCTGGTCGTTGTTTGGCATTTGGAGTTTAAAGAAATCATGTTGGAAACTCCGAATGTTATTTCATCCCCTGAATGCTTATGGTTCACTTTTATTTTCCATTTTGGGAACTTACCAGCTCCTGGCTTAATTTGATCTAAGATTATCCAACTTTGAACTCATTGAGTGGCCTCAGTTGTAAAGGGAGTGTTATTCTCCTTAGAGGATCTGGGTTCAAGCGGCTGCGATTGTAGGGTGTGTGCGCGTTGTCAATGGCTTAGAAAGACTTTGAACAGATAGTATCTTATAACTACTTCAGACTGTTCAAAAAAAAAAAAGATTATCCAGCTTTGAATTAAGGTTGTATGCATGTTAAGCCATGCAGCAAAATTGCCATTTTGCTTGATGATATTTTCCTGCTGCTTCCCAATTCTTAACTTTTCAAGTAATTTTAGTTTGTGTTCCATCTTTGCTTGCTTCTCTAACTGCATGTCGTCTGGTCGTTGTTTGGCATTTGGAGTTTAAAGAAATCATGTTGGAAACTCCGAATGTTATTTCATCCCCTGAATGCTTATGGTTCACTTTTATTTTCCATTTTGGGAACTTACCAGCTCCTGGCTTAATTTGATCTAATGATGATAAAGTAGTGGCATTGAGCTTTATACAAAAATGAAAACAGTGTCTATACACTAAATCTCTCATCTAAACTCAACCATCTATTTTGTTTGCATTTCCAGGTTATGGTGTTCGATGAAACGACTTAATCGTTGTTCGGAAGGTTTTGCTGTGGATGAAAACTAGCAGAAGACAGAGAATCCGAAAAAGAAAAAAAAATAAGATAAGACATCTAATCTCCTTTGTGAATAGTGCAGGGATAAAGAGTTTGTGACATGATGTAAATATGAAAATGTTGTTTATAGTTTATATATCAATGGGAAGAAGTGTGGATTTGAGGAAACTATTATTTATCCTTCCCAACCTAGTTTGCTCTATCCGTGAACGACAAAGTTTGAATCTTTGATTTTACTTAAGGAATTTAATGCATCATCTCATTAGACCAACTAGTTATCGATAAATAATTCTAATTTTTCAGCCTCTCATTCTAACCCTCAATCATCTCTAACAGAATTACTCTACTCTACCAAGACTTTTCTTCCGAACTCTGGGTATTTTGATTGTTTCTGTTGGCGACTTCATCATTCTTGCTACACCCAATTGAATTTTTAACTTTTAGTACTTTTTCCAAAAAAAACCTTTAATTTTGGAAAATCCTCTTAGTTTTGATTTAAATATAGACTTGTTATTAGACATGTAAGAGAAAATTCAAATATTAGTCTTGTGCACATGAGATTTGATCCCAAAGTTGATATCAGTTGATTCCCCTCATTTGAATATATTGGTTCAATTTATTTTTTATTTTCAATAATTAATGTATTTCTTTTTTTTTATATTTTTTTCCATTTTTTACTTTTTAAAATTTATAGAACCAATATCAAATTAATCTCCTTTGATAGTACTGAAACTATTGCCAAAGTCAATTTTATAAATTTGAACCAAAAACTCCAAACAATAAAAAGCTGATGCTGCAGTTTACAAAGGACAGAACGGCTAAATTCATTAAAAAGAAAGAAAAAATAACACAAGTTCAGCAGTGACTTCCTTTAGGTGATAACATTGTAGTCAGTGAAAAACCTCACATAAAACTGGGGCAGATCGGTCCCTTGGAGAGACCGAGTCGAACTTCCATGCTATGGTGCAAGTCCAGTGGCCACACAGTCTCCGACTCTCGAGGATCTGCAACCAACCACCACTAATTTTAAACATCCGCTAACCCACAAAATATGTACAAAAAAGTCGCAAGAAAAAGGGTATTTGTATTTAGCATGTATTGTTATACCATTCAGATAATCCTCAAAACCAAAATCATCTAAAGTTCCTGTCAAAGCTTCCAACCCTAGCATTGAAGATAGGAGCAATGGCCTCTGGAACCTGCATAATTTTCAAAAGAAAATACATAAAACACATCAAGCAGTGAATTCGGAATCTGGTAATTGCCACTAAAGACGTCATACACCATATATACATCTTGGTGTAATCTTAGTTCACTCTATAGAGAATTAGGGTTTTCTACTGTCTGGTCAAAATCCATGCTCTCTCTAAAACAATTAAAGAAAAAAATTCATTACTATTTAGATCTATGTTCCCAAACATAAACAAACACATGATATTGCAAATGCGTGAAGCCTATACAAAATGGATCATTAATGTGTCAATCAAACTTTTTCTAAAGATACATAACCTTAAACATGATTATAACATGGAGAAAAATAAAACATAGTAAAGTAACAAGAACACATGTACACCTGTATCAGCACAGGTCTTGATATTTCTTCCTATGTCAAATAGATACAGAAATTTTCAAAAAAGGAAAAAGAAAAAGATGCAGTGATGTTTTAGAATAAAAACCATAATACCAGCTCAATCCATTTCTTAATTTGGATATGACACGAAGATATGTGCTTCTTACACATAAGTCTTCTCTTCTTCATCATTTGGATTCATTTGTTATATTCTTGTCATGGTCTATTCATTCGTACCCAAAAAGTACCAAACACCTATCTTTTATAAATGCTTAAGGGTTTGTAAGAAATCCTTGAAATAGAGAGGAGTCAGGAATGCGAGATCCTTGAGTGACTAGAAATTGGGAAGAAATCTTAGAGGATACAAATTACTACCTTAGAAAAGATAGGAATTCTAGAAGGCATGCCTCAAATAAATAGTAAACTTGTTAGAAAAGGATCAAGTTTATCTATCGAGCATTATGACAAGGAAGATCAAATAAAAAGTAATTTTTTTAAAAGAAAAATATCAAGTTTGTCTGTCGAGCATTATGGCAAAGGGAAGCCACGAGACAAGGATAAAGGTTTCTAAAAAATGGGTAGAAACTCTACACATATAATACGGATTGTTAGCTCAAATTTCCTAACTCTTTTACTTCATGTACTTGCCATGTACGAATTATTTATATTCTCCATCGGCACTTAATTTCTAACAATATTTCACTTGGTTGGCAATTTCAGTTTATATTTTTCAAGAACCATTAACCCCTTAGTTTTCTTCACCAGTTTGAGCTCAAAATAATTATTCAAGTTCTTTATTCTTATTCTCTTCCAACTTTAATCTCCATGTTTATGCTACTAAAGAACCGGCAGTGTAAAAGCACTCATAATTATCTATCAGGGAAGACAAAAATCTAATTATGCAGACAAGCCTAAACCAATTTGTTAAGCATCAACTGCTCAAAATTTGACTTAAAAAAGGAGCAGAAATTCCTTATGAAGACAAAAATTAAGGTCATACCGTGAGAGGATTTGCCTATCGAGATCCATTTTAAGTGGGAATGATGTTCCATAAAGATTGGCCAGGCCTTTCCTCTTCATCTCCTCCTGCGTTTTCTTCGCCTAAACAAAACCACCCACAAATAAATAGTATTCCAATCCTAATCTACCCTCAAACCCTAATTAAAAATCTTCGAAACAAAAACCCATAGAAACAACAATGTTTAATTTCATAAGAACTAAACAGCATCTGTTTCCCTTTTTCAATAATAAAGACCCTAGACTACTTTTTAAAATTATGTACTAAAGCGACTATGCTCAGGCGCGCGTTCGAGATCTGAGAAGTGAACGCAGAAAGATTTAAAAGAATACATAAACAAAAGAATAATAATAATTCTAATTTCCCTTCTAAATGTGTTCTCGGGAAACTAACAGGGGAAGATTACAGATTCATAAGCAGATTGGAGAGGGTGAGATCCGACGAGGTCGCTCTTAACGCCGTGGAGACCAAACCGAAGAGCGTCATTCTGGACTCCTCCAATTTCATGCTGAATCGTCTTCGATGCCTCCATGTTTCTCTGTTTTGATGTTTTTCTATGAGATTTTTGAAAACTCTGTTACGTGGCGCGGGGGTTATTAGTATCTTTGCAAGCAAGAAAAGGCTACTAAAGGAGAAGACACTCTTCGGATTATTCTCATTATAGATGAGCATATGTAGAACGAAGACTGTTTAATTATGTATTTATTTATTTATATATATATTATATTTTATCTTTATTTTTTTAAATTTTTTTACAGTTGGAGGTCTTTCACGGAAATTGTTCTTAACCTGACGTTTAGGGCAGTCTACTATCCTACCTCTCCTTACCCTATTGCATATGAGAATAGGGTTTTGTTGTTGTTGTAATACTACAATCCAATCCGATCTAACTCAAGGCTGTTTGTTTGCCTATTAATGGAACCATTTAGCGTTGAATGTTGAACAGTTCAGCATTCAACGTGTTTGTTTCGCACCTCTGAATGATTCAGTGCTGACTGATTAAGCAAAACAGTACTGAATGATTCAGTATCAAACAGCATGCTACATTTAGAATTAATTCATACAGATCCTCTGAATCATTCAGTATTTGAATCATTTAACGCTTAATCATTCTGAAGTAAACAAAAAACCCTAAGTCTTTTCTTCTAAAAAAACCCTACTATTTTAATAAGAGAAAATAACCTCAATGACCAAAAATGACTTATAATATATGATTTTAACCAACTTTTTTTGGATTTGCCAAAATGACCAACAAAATCGCAATACGAAATAAAAATCGCAACGCGATCTCCAGAATCGCAAATCAGTTCCCAGAATCGCAACGCGATTATGAAGAATCGCAATGCGATAGTACAAATTAGCATTGCGATTTTCCAGAATCGCAACGCGAATATGAAAATCACAACGCGAATATGAAAATCACAACGCGAACATATAAATCACAATGTGATTCTGACTGTCGCAATGAGTATCCGTAAAATCGCAACGCGTATTCGTAAATCGCAACGACAATACGTAAAATCGCAACGCGTATCCGTAAATCGCAATGCGTATCTGTAAATCGCAATGCGAATACGTAAATCGCAATGCGATTATGTAAATCGCAATGCGAATACGTATTCGCATTGCGATTTACGTAATTGCATTGCGATTTAGTAAATCGCAACGAGATTCTGACTATCGCAATACTGAATTTCAAATTCGCAACAGGTTTTAATTTCGCAACACAAATGTTTTGGGTATATAACTACGCAGCAGCAGTAACTCATAACCTAAATCCCTAAATCGCAACTCATTCCATCTCCATCTATCACTCTCTCCGGCGACATCCGTTCCTATATCCAACGACATCCTTCCCCATCCGGCAATAGGTTTTAGTTTCGCAGCTCGTTTGTTTAGTAAATTAATTTACAATAATGAAATCATCTAACGTTGATCATGTTTGGATAGATTTGTGTTTTGGAGGGTCATGGGAGAATGTTCATGGTGTTTTATAATATATGCCTTTACCCATGAATCTTCAACTAAAACTGTCATTAAAAAAGTTAACTTATGAAACTCTAATGTTACGTGTTGCAAATAAATTGAATTTAGAGCCCCTAAGTGGATTTAGGTTATCTTATCAGAGAAATGGTAAAGTTTATTTGTTAACTGACAATGAAGAGGTTGAACGATTCATTGCTTACATTAGTGTTTCAAGTGATGATGTTGTATTGTATGTTGTTAAACCTAGAAGTAGTGAAGTTGGGTCAGTAGCGGGTAGTAATCAACTAAGTTTTTCAACCTCAGTTTATGGTGCTCAAAATTTAATGGTTCCACCACAATTTCATCACCAAGCAAATATTGTTTCACCACATTTCCAATACCAAAAACAATCTCAAAACCCACAACATTTCCCTAATCCAAATCCCAATCAACTTTCAGCACCAAATTTCGGTTTTCGTATTGACCAGTTAGACGATGATGAGCCAACAGAAAAAATTGTGAGTACTAGTCAGTATTCGAAATTTGATCTTGGTCAATACCCGGACTTTGATCTTGGTCAATACTCGGATTTTGATGATTTTTCAGAAGAAGAAACAGACCTTGCGTGTAATGATTTTGATATTGGTCAATACCCGAATTTTGATGATGAAGCAACCGTTGCCGAGGAAGATGTTGATGATAATGAGGAGGAAGTTACGACTGTAAATGAACATGTTGAACATCCATTCTGTAATTCATATAACACTGAAGAAGAAAAAGAAGAAGAAGAAATCCCCAAAGAAAAGTCCCCGAAGAAAATGCCACGGGAGTATAACTGGAATATGCCAGAATTACTTCAGATACCGGAAGAAGAGTTGGTAAAGATAGCAGTTGATTGTTACACAAAAATTATTCGTATCAAGAAAGATGATTGTTTTGATACAAAGGAAGACTTGAAGATAGCTTTGTATACGAAATGTGTGGAAGATGGCTATCAACTAAAAGTTAACAAATCAAGCAAAGATCGTTTCGAAACAAGGTGTATGATTGACAAAAACTGTATGTGGCGTATGATTGCAAAGAGGATAAAAGATTGCGAAATGTTTCAAGTTAGGACTTTTATTGATAAACATACATGTTCAAGAACCCAAGTTTTTCCTCGCCATAAACAGGCAAACAAAAAGGTATTGGGTGGTTTTCTGGCTGAGTTAATGTTTTTGAATGGTAGGGTATATCGGGGACATGAAATTATGACTGACATGAATGCTCGGTTCAAGATTAGTATCTCATATTCTCAAGCTTGGAGAGCCAAATGTTATGCCTTGGAATTGTTGAGGGGGTCGCCAGAAGCATCGTTTGCCCAACTGCCGGCTTATTGTCAAAATTTAAAGTTGAAAAATCCTGGGTCGGTAACTCATATCAAAACAGATAGAGATGGACGCTTTGAGTTGCTGTTTATCGCCATTGGTGTTGCGGTTAGTAAATCAATATAATTTTGTTGACTCATTTTTGTTAGTTACATGCATTTCATATTTAAATGATTATATTTCTTGTGTATATGATTTTGTAGATTCGTTCGTTTATTAATTACATGCGCCCAGTTATTATAGTTGACGGAGCACATTTAAAAGGTCGATACGTTGGAGTAAACTTATTAGCAGTAGCCATGGATGCTAACAATGGGATACTGCCAATAGTTTATGGGGTTGGCAAATCTGAAACCTCTGATTCATGGACATGGTTTATGGGGCATCTTAGGGATTGCATAGGTCCTATTAGCAATCTGACAATCATATCCGATAGGGCAAACTCAATTGACAACGCTGTTAGAAGGTGTTTCCCAGATGCTTTTCATGGACTTTGTGGTGTTCATTTGTATAGAAATCTAAAATCAAGGTCTTCTGGTATAAAAAATCACAAATAAACATACTGGAAGGCTGTAAAAGCTTATCGAGAAGTGGATTTTAATAAGCATATAAATTGTTTAAGACGTGTTTTGCCTCAGTGTGCTCAAACACTAGAAGATGTCGGGTTTGAAAGATGGTCAAGAGTACATCAACTTAGAGCAAGATATGGTTTCATGACGTCTAATAGTGCAGAATCAATCAACGCTCTAAGTCGTCATTCCCGGAAATTACCCATTACTATGTTAATGGAGTTTTTTCGAGCCTCTATTCAACAGTGGTACTACAAGAAAAGAAACCATGCAGGTATTATTTCTTTAAATTCGTAACTTATCATATATTTTACTAAGTATTATTTATTTAAATTTACAGGAACATTGGAACATCGTGTTACACCATGTACAAAAACGTGTAGTTGTATGAAATGGCAAACATCTGGTTATCCGTGTGGCCATGTTATAAAAGTTTCTCTTCATTTAAACCAAGATGATTCAAGCGCATACGCTATGGATTGCTACACTACAGAAGTATATCGACAGACTTATGGCGAGATTGTCTACCCTATTCCACATCCTTCTGAGTGGGACATACCAGATGACTTACAAACAGTTTTGCCACCAGCCATGGACAGAAGGCTACCTGGCCGACCAAAAAGTCACGATCGTATACCGTCTAAGGGTAAAGAGAAGAAGAGATCGATATGTAGTCGGTGCAAGGAAAGTGGTCATACAAGGTTGACATGTGGATCACCAGTGCCATCACAATCATCTTTTCCTCTACCAAAATATTGATCCTCATCAAAATCCAAAGCTCATATGGTGTCAAGCAAAAGGCAATCAAAATCGCAATCATCTTTAAAATCCCAATCATAACCGGCTTCAACTTTTGGGACTGTTAACTTAGGTGAATTCTAAATGCAAACGTTGTATTATGTGGATTTTATGTGTGAACTTTTAACATTTTCAGTTAGGCATGTATTAGTAACTTGAGTTTGAAAATTGCTATGATCTGTTCAGTTGTTATCACTTATTAGGCATTCATTTGACTATCGCAACACGGAAATGACGTTCGCAATCATCTTAATGTCTATCGCAATGCGAAATGAAAATCGCAACGAGAGAATCGCAATGCGAAATGAAAATCGCAACGTGAAAATCGCAACGTGAAAATCGCAACGCGGAAATGACTATCGCAATGCGAAATGAAAATCGCAACGAGAGAATCGCAAAGCGAAATGAAAATCGCAACGTGAATTTAGTTTCGCGTTGCGATTTTGTCGTTGCGATTTTCATTTCGTATTGCGATTCTCTCGTTGCGATTTTCATTTCGCATTGCGATAGTCATTTTTGCCTTCAACATAATGTAGATTGAAATCAACAAAATCAACCATTACATTTCAGTCAATTAAACAAGCACAAATAAGAATTATGTTCACATCAATTAAACAAATCAACTTTTACAAATCATCTTTTACAAATCAATTAAACAATCAAAAAATAAGCAATAATTCTTATTTCCTCATCTACTATTGAATCAACTTTTGCAGCCATACATCATTTTCACGCAGCTCACTTCTGAGATTAACCTGCAGAAACCAAACATTTGCTCAAACAACACTTTCTACACATCTAAAACCTACAAACAACAAATTATTGAATTCTAGGTACTTAACCAAACATTTTCAAACCAAAAGCCTATAAACTTACCAATTGTTTATGGATATTTTTATAACGCGGAAGCAGGTAGGCAGCGTCTCGTATATATCGATCTAGCCATATAATGCCAAAACTACAAGCCTACTACAGCTCTATCTCTAACGGTGGGAGGTAGATACTTTATACTTCCTGTGATCAAACGCTCCAACGCCAAGCATACGAGAGGACCACAATCCCCTCTGGCTCCTTCCGTTTGTTATGGTGTGGTCTCGTCTATGCTAAATGTAATATTGAGCTTCTTTGGCTTCTTGTTTCCAGAACGAGTCCAATAATTTATCGCATCCAAGAATTTAGCCAAATGAGAGCTCCATCCCTTAATAATATCTCTTAAATCAGCCAATGATATGTAATTTATCATGCTGTCATATACTATTGCCTTAAGGGATGGGAGCTGAAGCTCGACGAGAAGCCAATGTTTACGTTCCAAAACAGGGATAAACACTTGCAATCATAAGTAATAATTCATTCATTTGCGCACTTATTTATGAATACTTTTAAACTCAATCTAAAATAAATACTAACCTTATCGACCTCCCACCATGCAGGATAAAGTTTAGCTTGTCCATTGCCCAACGCAAATGATTCATCTCGTTGATTCTTCAAGTGAACGGCGTTAAAAGACGTCGGCATAATTGTATATCGTGTATTTCTTTTATTTTTCTTAAGTTTCCTAATTATTAGAAGACGTGACACCCACGCATCGATATGTTGTTTTACAAAAAAAGACATATATTAGTGACTTACATAAATTTAAAAAAAATAATCAAATTGAAATATAAGAAAAATATAAGACTTACCCCTCCATCGAAATAGCCATTGTCTTCGACCCCTAATAATACACCCCACCAAGACCGATCAAGCAACAAATAGATATCATCGTTGAGCTTGCATATGTCAGTGAAACACCCCTGGCTCCGCTCATGTAGATAAAAATCAACTGCGGTCTTAGCTCAAAGGGTGTTATCCAGAATTGTGTCCGGTAGTTGTCTCCTCTCCACTTCAGATACCGGAATGGTACTGGCCGGTAACTCATACGAGAGCTAACTCTCATCCATCATGTCCGGCACGTCAGAGGGTTTCTCAAGAATCTTACATATGACGCCATGTGAATCGGGCTCTTGAATGGTGGGAGGGACCTCTTCAACGATGACAGTGGCCTCTTGAACGGTGGGAGGGGACTCTCGAGGAATGATAGGGGCCTCTTCAATGATAGGAGTGGACTCTTAAGGGATGACAGGCGAGTCGGGCTTCTTCTTGCGGTGTCTTCGCAATATTGGGGTATACGGAGACTTAATAGCGCGTGCACGCCGTCTGATGCGTGAACTCCGTCGTGCAAGAAAAACCCGACGTAAAGTATCCACCTTATCGGGCCGCTAAATAATTAAATACAAAAATCAGTAAATAAACAGACATGATATTTAAACAGTGAAAACAAAGACAAATATGTTTCAAACTTGCATTGTATTCACCCAAGTCATTATTCTATCATAGTTCACAAAATGCATCAGATAACAAAGACAAATATGTTTCAAACTTGCAACACTGTCAAGTTAGTATTTGTCTTTGTCTATTGGTTGAAGTAATGCAATTCATTCAAGTTTCAATTTGCAGAAGAATAATAGTTTCTGGAACTTAAAATCGCAACGTGAAAAATGACTATCGCAACGCGAAATGAAAATCGCAACGAGAGAATCGCAACGCGAAATGAAAATCGCAACGAGAGAATCGCAACGCGAAATGAAAATCGTAACGCGATTATAGTTTCGCGTTGCGATTTTGGTTTCGCGTTGCGATTTTGTCGTTGCGATTCTCTCGTTGCGATTTTCATTTCGTGTTGCGATTCTCTCGTTGCGATTCTCTCGTTGCGATAGTCATTTTTCACGTTGCGATTTTAAGTTTCGTGTTGCGAAAGTAAACTATTTCTTCTTCTACAAATTGAAACTTGAATGGATTGCATTACTTCAACCAAAAGACAAAACAAAGACAAATACTAACTTCAGAGTATTAAAGAATACACAGTTTAGTAGAATTGGCAGCAACCGAACAAATTTACTTTCAACCAAAAGACAAAACAAAGACAAATACTAACTTCACAGTGTTAAAGAATACACAGTTTAGCAGAATTGGCAGCAACCGAACAAATTTACTTTCAACCAAAAGACAAAACAAAGACAAATACTAACTTCACAGTGTTAAAGAATACACAGTTTAGCAGAACTGGCAGCAACCGAATAAATTTACTTTAACCAAAAGACAAAACAAAAGACAAATACTAACTTCACAGTGTTAAAGAATAAACAATTTAGCAGTATTGGCAGCAACCGAATAAATTTACTAAGCAATCTAAGTGAAATGGTTAATCTAAGTGAAATTACGAGTAAATTTATCTTCAAGTTAAATATGGAAAATCTTAAACTTACCTCGTTGCGTAGAGTATGAACCTCATTCTGCAACGATACTACCATCTCACGTAGAGCGACAACCTCACCACGTAAAGTAGACACCTCCACACGCCATGCACCATCGTTATCGCGTAGAGTACCGATCTCCTCACGCAAGGCATTGACCTCATCACGTAACTCCCTTGACTCATCCTGTGGAGGTAGAGGTGGAGAACAGGGAGATAGAAGTCGTGGCATCTTTGTCGGTCGCCTATCATGAGGTGATGGTGGAGAAGAGGCTCGATGATGTGACGGGATAGGTGATGGCTCTTGTTGTAGAGGTGTATAGTCGGGTCGATCAGGTGATGGCTCTGGGTGAGGTGATGGCTCTCGAAGTGGAGGAAGTGGAGGCTGCTCATCATTCGTGCCATCAAAAAAATGCTGACTAGCTTGCCACCAATCAGTGGCAAGCTCAGCCTCCGTGGGTGTCAGTCTCTGTAATGGAGTGTTGGCCTCCTACAAATATAAAAACTCAAACAAAGTTAAACGTCTACTATTAATAACTTGTTTATATATGATAGTATTTGTGTTAACTTACATTATTTATTGTCGCATATGGTATTAAGTCTTCCTAATCCAACAGACGTTTCCTCTTCCAGGAAATAGCCCTAGGAATATCATTTGAAGTTTTTAATGCATATTTCTGTATGCTGGGAAAGCCTCAAATATCCAAATCTACAAACAATATAATAACAAATATTAGTAATTGTTAAATAATTAATTATAAATTTTGAAAAACATTATATAGAAATTCTTACCTTAAAGGCCCAAACAAAGCCTGACAAAGTGTATTTCGACCCATCGCCACGCAAACTTTTGCGGTCATCAAAGGCAGACGACAACTTAGTCCAGGTAGCTTTCCATATATACGAACCCCACGGAAACAGATTCCATGCATTTAGGTCCTCTACCAATAATATTAGCTCCTGAGGAATAGGTTGTCTGGCCTCTCTACCTAAAAAGCCGGCATACAAAAGTACTAGAAGGCATATTTGGACAACATCGACGTCATTCATCCGAGTAAAACCATCTTTCTTATTAAACAATTTCTTCAGGTCGTCGACGTGTAAGTTCGGCTTCTCTATTGACTCATTAGGAAAAACCCGGGATAACCATGATGGGCGGGTGATATGACGAGTGTACCGACCTACATCATCGTGTCCGAATCGTAGACCAGTGATTAAGAAGAACTCCTTCCGCCCAAAACAAGTATACGCCAGTGGAAAATGAAACCATATCTCTTCCTCACCATGTTGTATACTGTCGGGTAGATCGCTAGTCATGGGCTGAAGCCACAAATGGGTCAAATTAGCATCTCCACCCGGATGCTGTACTCTCAGCCATGGCCTGAAGCAGGTTTCCTCAAAAAATTTTCTTTGAGCAGGTGAAAGCTTCGAAGCAATTATAGTGGTTAGGCTAACTTTATTCCTTAATGTTAATGAAGCCGAAAAAAATTTCTACAAAAACAATAAACATACCAAGTTAGATATACCAAAAACTACACTGTGAAGATATACCAAAAACAATAAACATAAAGAGTAGTAGTTTATTCTTGAAACTAAAATTTGCAACACTGTTTTGTCTTTTGGTTGAAATAAAAATCGCAACGAGAGAATCGCAACGCGAAATGAAAATCGCAACGAGAGAATCGCAACGCGAAATGAAAATCGCAATGCGATTTTGGTTTCGCGTTGCAATTTTCATTTCGCGTTGCGATTCTCTCGTTGCGATATTCATTTTCGTGTTGCGATTTTCATTTTCATGTTGCGATTTTAAGTTTAGAAACTATTCTTCTTCTGCAAATTGAAACTTTAATGGATTGCATTACTTCAACCAAAAGACAAAACAAAAACAAATACTAACTTCACAGGGTTAAAGACTAAACAGTTTAGCAGTATTGGCATCAATCGAATGAATTTAATAAGAAATCTAAGTGAAATGGTTAATCTATTATTGAAATTACCAGTAAACTTATCATCAATTTCAATATGAAAAACCTAAAATAATACAAAATTTTCAAAATAAAAATAATTAAAAAAACTAACCCTCGGAGGTTGATTTTCCATTTTTGAATGATTGTGAGGGATTTCTGAATGATTGCGATTTACAGATACGCGTTGCGATTTACGTATTCTCGTTGCGATTTACGGATACGCGTTGCGATTTTACGTATTGTCGTTGCGATTTTACGGATACTCGTTGCGATAGTCAGAATCGCGTTGCGATTTATATGTTCGCGTTGCGATTTTCATATTCGCGTTGCAATTATGGAAAATCGCAATGCTAATTTGTACTATCGCATTGCGATTCTTCATAATCGCGTTGCGATTCTGGGAACTGATTTACGATTCTGGAGATCGCGTTGCGATTTTTATTTCGCATTGCGATTTTGTTGGTCATTTTGGCAAATCCAAAAAAAGTTGGTTAAAATCGTATATTATAAGGTATTTTTTATCACTGAGGTTATTTTCTCTTTTAATAATTATGTTTTTTTGTCAGTTTTGAAAAAGTTTGGTTTTGGTCCCTTTTATGTTTTATCTCTCTTATATATCAATAAAAATAGTTAAAACTTTAATGTAACCTTTAAATTTTAAACAAAATACTAATTTGATCTTAAATTTATATAAATATTAATTTAATCCTCTAAATTTTATATAAAATATCAATTTACTACATTAATCCAATCAAGTTCACGTCGATGACCGCCACTCACCACCATTGCCAATCACCATCGATTGTTGTCACCAATTACTATCGACCGACGACATCAATGGCAATTTATCCCCAAAATTTTTAATTCATCCATTCTTAATCTTTTGGACGCAAATCTAATGTTTATTTCATCGGAAAAAACCTAATATAAAAATAGAAATCAAATTGATTTATTCTGTAAGAATATTATTTTCAATTTCCAACCCCTATGAATAGGAATCTTCAAAATCCATGCAGGGGTCATCTGCTCAATTGCTCATGCATATAGGAATAAACATGAGAACTGAATCCAATGAGTAATGACTCGATCTGATTCTATTGGATTGGTTTTTTTTAAAAAAAATACTTTGCTGATTACACCACCTTTTTACTGCATGCAACTACTAGACTTTCTAGAGTTTGACTTGTGGAATAAAATACTTTGGAAGATAGTGGAAGATAGTGGTAACTTTAAAGGTTTTACTCTGAATAAGAGGTTGATCGATGGACCGAGAAGAGTAGCATCACCTTGAAAATTTTAAACTTTTATATAATTTAAATATTTTGTTTATATTTTTTATTTATAATATAATCTCACAATCCCCTAAATTTCTAATATAACTTATCGATATTATGAACTCATCTTTGACTCCTAATTAGAGGTTTAGACTAAACTTGGGTACAATTAGAAGTTAACAACAATAACAACATTAACAATTTTCATGACTTCATGGAAATCTCCTCTAATTGTTCATCTTGTTTCTCACCTTATCTCACGTTGTTTCTCGTCAAGTTCATCATCATCCACGGGATCTTTCTCCTCATCTTCTTGGACAACTTCTTCACCACCAGATTTCGTGTCTTTATGAATCCAACCCTTCCTGTTCCGCTTGTATCCACATTTGTGAGCAGAATGAATATCAATCTTTCCGGATATAGGAACAGTTAGGTCAAGAGAGACATCAACTTCATTCTTCGCCTAAAAAAGCCACCCACAAATAAATAGTATACCAAATCCGGCAAAAGTGCTCCGATGGAGTTTTGGAAAAAAAATGGCTGAAACAGTGATTTGGACAAATCATTTTTTTGAAATGTGGTGAATATTACAGTAAATGTTGGAAGTCGGTCGGAACACCAAATGTCTTTCAGAAGTCGGCCGAAATAATTTGAAGTTGATTCGAGTCGAAAAAATTAATTTTTAAAGTCGATTTGAGTTTTGCAAACTCCTAATACCAATTTGAACATCAGAGGTGGAGGTGTTTGTGAGTCAATTCCATAATTTTCAAGTCTTTCACCTAAATCAAAGGTCGTAGTGAAGTATAAACCAATTTAATAATTAAAGATTTTCTCTATGTTTTTACCAAGTTAATGTTAAGCAATAAGAACAACGTAAATTTAATTCGATAGACTAATTTATTTAGTGTAAACTATACAAATAATCTCTTATATTTTTTATTTGTTCGATTTTTATTAATGGTTTACAGAAAAGTGATTTTGATCTCTTACTTTATTGATTCTTTCAGTTTTGTTCCATCAAGTTTTAACTCCCATAAAACCATCAACTCCCGTTAACCCATTAATTCTCCATTTACATTATGTCATCGAGTCGATACTTGAAATATTATGTCGGTAAATCAGTGCTTGAAAGCAATAACGATGTCAATGAACATCATTAAAATATATTTTTATCATATTCCAATCAACAAGTTAACGTCTAGCTCAGCGACGGTCAATTTTTAACAAAAAAACACTAGTTTGAAACATATAAATAATCAACGATTATTTTATAATTTTTAATAGTTGATTGACTTAAAAAAATAGTGTCATATAATCAAAAAACCATTTTGTATTATAATAGTTAAGAATTCAATAAAACAAGATACTATAATCGGGATTATTTATGTACTTTACCCAATAAATAAATAAATAAATATTTGAGCCCAGCAATTACCTTGCAAATCAATTCCTGCAACAATATTAGCGGCGATTTTCTTCACAGGTATTCCCAAACCCCACGTCCTGCCTCGATTTTATTTCTCTCCCCTTTTCTTTTTCTTGTATTTCAAATGATCGAAGATGTTCTTGTTACTTGTTTCTGGGTTTAGCTTAAACTAAATTGAATTGAAAAAAACATTATTAGTTGGCTGAATCAGAACTCTGCTCTCTATTGTTGATATTTCGAGATTTAGAAATAAAGAAATAACCTAAATTGAACTTAACGGTTGGCATAAAATTTGATCATAGAAAGATAAATATTTCATGTTTCCCGCTTGACGAAAGATAAATCGCCTGTGTTTTACTTTTATTTGGATTGAATGATATGCTTCTTTATTAACATTTTTATCCCTTACAGAGCGAAAGGATATTTTGATTCAGGACAGATTGGATAACTCTCTACTCTAGAGATAAGGAGTTTTTAGGCTTCATTTAGTAGGTAGGAAGGATAGAAAGAGGAAAATCATTTTTTTGTTAAATCTAATGGTGAAGTACTAAGTAGCACGTCTTGCTTTGTAAATCAACAATTAATATAAATTATCAACAGGGTTGGTTCAAGTGGTAACCAGTTTGATATCGCTTAAGCAAAGTCTCGAGTTCGGGTCCTTGTGTATGCAAAAAATCTTTGTTGGGAGATTCACCCACCAAAGTCAGGTGTGCGACACACAGGTCGGTTCGGATTAGTCAAGGCAAAGTCTTGGAACCAGGAAGGCAACAAAAAGAAGAAAACAATTAGTTTAAATCGTTTTCCTTTCTTACCCCTTTATTTCCTTCCTCGCTTTCCATTGGATAATTAAGGTTTATGGTAGAAATTTTGGAAACGGGTTTGGGATTTAAAACAAGTTATAGTTTCAGTCCCAAATCTACTTCTCATTTCACCTAAGTTTAGTCTAAACCTCTAATTAGGAGTCGAAAGATAAGTATAATATTACAAATTTAGGGGGTGCGAGATTAGATTATCAATAGAAAATGCAAAGAAAAATATATAAACTATATGAGAATTTGAAATTTCCAGGGGATTTGACCTCCAACACCCCTCGGTCCATCCCTGTTGATGATAAGTTTCGATATGCATTGAATTGTCCTTAATCTTTTTTCATTGAATTTAAATTCATCTCTGAGTTCTGTTGAATTTATTGTTCCTTTACGGTATTGCTCTGGATTTTGTAGATGTATGGACAAAATTACCAGAGTTTTGCGTCAATATCCAAATGTTACTCCCATTAGATGCTACATGAGTAGTTTTCAAGTAGCTTCTTTTTAGGCAAGTCACAGAGGAGAATGCTCTTATAAGTTGTATCTCGTTGCACAGGTTGTACAGTAGCCAGTAAAAATGGGAAGCAAAGGTCAAATCCCACCCCCTCATCTGAAGCGTCCTCTCCCTGGCCCTGGCCCTGTGCATCCTGACCCATTTGGTCCAGGAATTTTGCCTCAACCATGTCCTTTTCCACCTTTTGATATGTTGCCACCTCCGGAAATCATGGAACAAAAGATTGCTGAACAGCATGTGGAGATGCAGAGACTTGGTTCGGAAAACCAGAAGCTTGCTGCTACCCATGGGACGTTGAGACAGGAACTTGCTGCTGCACAGCATGAGCTGCATAAATTGCATGCTCAGATTGGAGCCATAACATCTGAAAGAGAACAGCAAATGCAGAGCCTTGCAGATAAAATGGCTAAGATGGAAGCTGAACTGAAAGCAGCTGAACTGAAAGCAGCTGAACCAGTTAAGGTAGAGTTGCAGAAGGCACATGTTGAAGCTCAAAATTTGGTTTTAGCTAGGGAAGAACTTATGTCCAAAGTGCATCAATTAAATCAAGATATCCAAGGAGCCCATGTAGATGTGCAACAAATACCTGCTATGATTGGAGAACTTGAGAGCCTCAAACAGGAATATCAGCATTGCAGGTCTTTTGTTTTTGTGTGTGAGCACTTTTGCCTATGGGTGTTTTGGGAGCAAAGTTGAAACCGATTTAAAGGAGAGGCTGCTATTCAACAGGAAATTAATATTTAAAACTTGTCTTTTTTTTTTTAAAGTTCACTGTAGATTTTTTGTTTTCTAAAAAGTTATCTCATCTTTTACCTAACCGAGCGAGTCTGGTCGTTTGGTTTATAGTGTTTCAGATCTTCCTTCTTGGATCTGTTTTGAGAAGTTCAATGCATTACATTTATGTGATTATCTATTCTTGTTCATGATTCATGCAGGGCTACATTTGACTATGAAAAGAAGTTCTACAATGATCACCTTGAATCACTTCAGGTGATGGAAAAAAAATTATATGTCCATGGTTAGGGAAGTGGAGAAGCATAGAGCGGAACTGGTGAATACTTCTAATGTTGACAGCAGAACTGGTATTCTTTGGTTCTGATCTTGTTTTCTTGATGTTTTTTTGCTTCTGCTCCTTTTTCCCCTTCTTTGTATTAACTCGGTAGATGGCCTGTATATGGCAAGCGAATGCAGTTGGGCACTATTGTATTGCCACAGGAAACAATGAGACTGGTGCTTCTGGGCATCCAGTTGGACAAAATGCTTATGGAGTTGGATATGGTATTCACAAGGTGTGTGTAATATTCCTTGATGGTTTTTCCTTCAAGACTCTTTTTGATTTTTTTTTTTTTGCTTGAACACTATAGTTTTATGTCATACATCATTCACAGATAGGGTTAAAGCTAAACCTATAGGAAAAGTAAATGGAAGTCACGTTATTTTGTGTATTGCTAAAGTTTATTTTTATGGCATAAATCTTTCCTAAGAAAAGTAAATCATATGATATTCTTAAAGAATCTGTTTTTTTTAATAAAAAAAGGAAGAATCTGGTGATTTTGTGTATTGCTTTATATGGTGCATATAATTATAGTTTGAGATTTCATCTTTCTTTCCTAAACCAATCCTGGAAATATTTATAGGGTTGCTGGCATAAATCTCTGTGCTGAAACACAAATAGGTTGTATGTGTGCAACTGCGAGTATGAATAACTACACGAAAAAAAACATGCGCAGACACAATTAGATTTTTAATTGTCAAAATTATTGCTATTTTAGGATAAAATACGTTTTCTGAAGTTATTGATTCAATATTATGATGATTGTATTTTGAGTTAGTTAATTCTATGCTACAGATTATAATGACATTCTTCTCATTGTGCATTTCAGAGACACGGTCCTCTACCATCAGCTTTTACCGGTGCAAATACAGGTGCTGGTGAAGGTGCAGCTGTTTATGTTGGAGCTCAATCTGTACCTGCTCCTACAAGGACTGGCTACGAGATGTCTAGAGGAGCTACTAATGACATAGCTACAGGAATTGGTTATGATGTGTCGAGAGGGACCGGTTATGAATCACACAGCATGCCCAGCTACGATGTGCAGAGAGGGCCTAGTTATGATGGTCAAAGAGGAGGTGCAAATGATGCATCTAGGAATGCAACCTATGATACACCAGCTAGAAGTCTTGCTCCGCCACATGGACGAGCAACATCTCCGAACAATGGACCTTATGGATCTGCTACAGCTCGTGCTCGAGCTAGAAATTCTGTTAGGAGATGATCGTTGTAGACCAGAGTAGCATGAATGATCAACCCTTTTTATAGTCTCATAACACACCTTTCTTTTTCTCTAATCATTCACATACGTTCTTGTATTGAGCAAAAGATGGAAGTACAATTCTTGTCTGATGGAGCTGAATGATGGACTCCACTAACCTGTCATCTGAGGCTTGTAAGATGGTGGACCGGCTTTTACACGGTTTCATCCGGGCTTGGATCGGATTCTAGGGTAAGTTTCCTATTCTAAGGTTATTGTAAGTTCAAGACAGGAGTCGATCGTCGTCGATTTCTGATCTCTTGTTCGATTAATCCAGATTGAATTTTGTAGAGGTCTACTATGAGGCAATCCTCTCAATTAATTGTTCATTCGCAAATGCTAGGTTTCAAACTCCTGACATTGCTTAAAGAAACTAATATTTCATTTCATTATGCCAACTAATTGTTGGTACGAAAATATATAAATAAATTAATTTTTCATGTTATATATTAAATGCACGTTGGAATTACTAAAATTAACTAATGAATACCACATGGGAGTTGAGTAAATATGAATATATTCAACATTGATATTTAAAAAGGCTAAGGGGAAAGCCTGTTCTGGCAAATTGAAGATACATAATTTGGTGGAATGGTAAACAATTTGGTGGAATGGTAAACAATTTGGTGCCCATTAAATTAAGCTTGGGTTTGGTGCCCATTAAACTTTAAGATACATAAACTTTTTTTTTGTCGGGATACGTTTAAGGGACGACAGTCTTAATATATAATTAAGGAAATACGTTACTGAAAATGTTTATATTTTTTTAACATTTTCGGTAAAGTGTTACCTAAAACATTATTTTTTCTATTAAAAATATTAATATTAGACGCTACCTATAATTTTTAACGTTTCCGGTAAAGTGTTACCTAAAATATTATTTTTTCTACCAGAAATGTTAATATTGAGCACCACCTATAATATTGTTTTTTCTACCGAAAATTAGGTAGCGAAAATAATATTTCCAGTAGAAAAAATAATGTTTTAGATAGCGTTTTACCAAAAATATTAAAAAAATATTAACATTTCTGGTAACGTATTTATAGAGGCATAACAATTTTTTTTCTTTTTCCAAGAGGCAAATCCTCAAAGTTTCAAGGTCAAATCTGGAGCTGAACTGTCTTCCAAGTACACTGGTTCATTAACCTCCACAAAATTCATATTTGAAGTTCCAGGTAGTACAAAACCTGGATGATCAGTGTTACTACCTGCTACTGCTGTTGCTGAGTGAGCTATCTGTCGGAAACTACCAGGCCACAACGGCTCAGCCTCATCATCTTCCATGTAGATTGGGACACCAAGATAACCATGTTCCACTATACCATTGTATCTGGTATCTGGTGTTCTTGGTGCCGCTGCAAAGGCTTGGTGTGTCGAACAGTGTGCTTTGATCCCCAATGATCTGAAGGAGGAGGTCGTGCCAAGCGGAGGCAGAGCCGTGAGACTGAGACCGGCGTACCCCATTATCATCGCCCGCTTCGCCAACGTCCTTTCTCTTTTATGGTGTCCTCCAAGAGCCTGAGAACTAAAGAATTTGCGGTGGCAGTAGTTGCAGGAGAAAATTCGAGGCATGGCCGAGGCTGAGGCCGTTGCAGGGTCAGTATTGATGCTTTCGCTTGTGCTTGACAATGAGAGTCCTACGGAGTGTCTCCCATGGCCATGGATATTGTTGAAGTACAGAGTTAAATCAAGTGGTACTGGCTCTGAATTTGTATCATTAGAGGACAAATTTGAAGCTACTTGGCTGCTAACATCCAACTCCACTTCTGGGGCATCAAGTTCCAGGTCAATTGTGGGTTTCATTATTAAGTTAGAAAGCTGTTCTACAGTATATATAAGCACTTGACTCAGTCACTCCAATCAACGTTTCTTCAGATGAACAATCTTCACCTGCATTTTATGGGACATGAGGAATACTTATAAATATAATACACAACCCAAAAATTTTGCAACCAAAAAAGAACATAAAGAAAGAGATGTTAGAGTTAGACAAGGTAAAGGAAAAATGAAGATAAGTAAAGAGATGTTTCAGTCCAAACCTCAAAAAAAAAAAAAAAAAAACCATAACTGATATCTGCAAAGTTCATTACCATGAGTAGGTAAACTAAGAAGGGAAGATGAGAACCATGCAAGTGTTATATATGCAAGTAGAGAGTAATATAGATTAGAAACAGCTAACAAAGAAGAGCATAAAATGAAGTATAGATGATGGATGGACGTGTTTACCATGAATAGCAACAACAAGAGGATGATCAAACAGTGGAATTGGAGACATCCATTTTCTTTGAATGGCTGCTCAACACAGGAGAGAGTGAAAGCATCAAGAGAAAGCAGAAGAGTGTATTTGATGGTAAATTATGGGAAAACGTACATAAGAGGAGTGTACAATATCATTAACGCCCCCTAATTTATACCAATTCTTCCAATTTCGTATGTAGAATCTAAAGGCATGATGATAAAAAATGTTTCTAACGTTTGACTAAATAGTCATTTTGTTACGAACGTTTCATTTTGAAGTAAAAAGAATAAACTACGAGATAGAAGATTTTTGCAAAGTAAAAATATGGTTATTTGTAGAGTAGTGTTTTTGTTGAGATTTGGGATACTTCAACAAAACCAACAACTGCTTCCACTACCAGATAAGTAATAATAACATAGTCGTAGATTAGATCGCACCAAGAAAAATAAAAAATAAATAACCTCGCTAAACACGAATTAGCCTTAAAGGAATGCCTAGGTTAAAGTCTATTATAGCCTTTTATTATATTACAAAGTATATTTTGATCTTCCTATTAATTTAAAATATTAATTTACATTAGGTAAGTTAAAATATTAAATTTAAATATTTTAAAAATCTCTATTAATTTATAAATTGAATAAATTATTTATTTTTATGGAAATAATGAGAGCATTATCTAATGAAGTCATTTAATGATTTAAATAAACTTGATAAACGTATTTATCATTGTGATCGGTCGTTTAAAAATATAAATTGAATGACTTGAATTTTTTGACTGGTTTCAGAATTTGAGGATTATCATCAAACAAAAGTAGAAGTCAAGTGTCATTGAAAAACTTGTTCCAAAAGAACCACAAACAAACGCCTTTGGAGATACTAAGCAATCATATAATAAATACATAGATGCCATGGTGGACTTAAGATTTCTAATGCTTGTCACCATGACTCTTGAGCTTCAGAAGCAATATGAGGAAATGATTGTCTATTAGATGATCGAACACTCTAAATAATTGTATGAGAAACAAGCACGCCAAGAAATATATGAGACTTTTAAAGAGTTGTTTTGATGCAAAATAGCGAAGGAAAATCTAGTGAGAACTCACATTCTCAAGATGATAATATAAAAGTCTTGAAAAGTTGAGATTCCCTCTTGATGATAAGTTGGTCACCGATATTATCCAATAATCATTCTTAGAAAATTTTAATCAATTTATCTTGAATTTCAATATGAATAAAATCGATAAGACTTTGTCACAATTACTCAATATGTTACAAACTACTGAGAGTAACATGATAAATGTTAAACTTAAGTCATTTTGATGGTCCGCAAGAAAAAAAGATAGGTAAAATCTAAGGCTATGACAATGTATAAAGGTAATGTCAAGCTTAAACCCAAAGAAAAAGATGCATGGAAACTTAAGAGGGAAATTTCTAAATAAGAAAGATATTTCTATTGTGGTAAAACTAGACACTATGGAGGAAATTCTCTGTCTATTTTGAAGAAGTCAAAGAGATAAAAGAAAATAGAGCATCCATTTTAGGTATTTATGTTATTGACATTAATTTATCAAAACATACTTCATTTCAGGTATGTTATTGACATTAATTTATCAAAACATACTTCATTTCAGGTATTTATGTTATTGACATTAATTTATCAAAACATACTTCCTAGGTATTAGATAACGATTGTGATTCTTATATTTTTATTTTTATATAGTAATTACAAAAAAGTGTTAATCTGACTAAAGGAGATATGGACCTGGAGTTAGAAATGGAGCAAGAGTTATTGTATAAGCTATTGAATTTTATGTTTTATCTTTATATAGTTGACTTGATATATGTTTAGAGTATTGCTATTTTGTGTCTAACTTAACTAAAAATATCATTTTAATTGGTCTGGACAAAATTGATTTTGAGATAATTGTTAAGAATAATTGTTATTCGTTTTATCTCAATAATGGAGTAACCACACTTGTATGGTATATTTAATGTTTTACGATATCTTGAGTACAATATAATAAATAAATAAAATATCTCATATCAATTAATTTGAGCATGACCATATATTTCTAATCTCACTTAATCAAGTGACCTAAGATATTACTTCTATTATAGGAGTGACTGTAACCCCCTAGACTCAACCTATGCGATAAAACTAGATCTAGCAGATCACAATAAAAATTTTCAAAGCACTTTTCGATAATTTAAAACCATATTATGAATAAACATCTTTAGAAACATAATTAAATACAATAAAGTCCAAACGAGTAATATAAACCATAAATGACTGAGTAAAATAAAATATTTCATAATCAGTATCGAAGTAAACCTAATATCAATAGAAAAAGCAGTATAAGTCGTAAAACAAGTATTTCAAAAATATAGGCACGTGTCACCGAAATAAAAGCAGTTCAGAAGATTAAAACATTACAATAAAATAATATTGTACGAATGTGTTGATCCTCCAAGTGCTAGGTCCGGGTTGCCTATCTAAAAATATTTGAAAGAGAAAAGTTTTAGGAAGTGAACTAGGGGGCTCAGTGTGTTCCAACAGTACATAAATAAAACATACAATTAAGTTTCAAAACCAGTTCATTATCAAAGATATGAAAACATCATTAGAGTTTTTAGTTTAAAATACGGAATTACTCTCCAATGGAACATCATATGCAGTTCCCCAGAACTACATCCATAAGGACTTACCTTAGGCCCAAATGGGCGTAGGAGCCAACCTAAGGGAACTCCTTGGGTCCATAAGGTCTTAACCTAGTCGAAGAGTAGAAGCCCACCTGAGGGGAGTGCCCTCAGGCCCATAAGGGCTTACCCAATGCACAAAGCAAAGGAGTTACCCTAAGAATGTACCTCAGGGTCCATAAGGTCTTACCACTAGGCCCATTAGGCCCAGGAACCCACCTGATGGTCGCCTTAGGTCCATAAGGAATTATTAGCTTGATCGGAGCTAAACCTCCAGAGGTTGCATACCAGATCCAAGAGTACCTCGAAGAAAATAATTTTCAGACAATAAACAATAGTAGGAAATCAGAGTCCAAACATACATTTACTTATCAGTAAAAATAGTAACGAAGAACATGTGTCAAACTCATATGATTTAAAATACAGTAAATCATTAATCGGGCTTAAATCAGATAAACCATACGATAGTCAAATCAGATCAAACAATACATATCGAATTAGAGAAAATAATCATGTGCATATGGTATTTCAAACATATATTTAAAATAGGTATATGGCACAAAAGGAACACACCTCGCAAAAAGTGGTCAGTCCAAGAAATCTTTCGAGCACCTGCTTCACTACACTCTTCAGCAGTACACGAACCTAGGATATAACAAAACAATGTTATCATTGGAGTAGTATACTAAACAAAGTATGTAATAGGGTTATAAAACTATATGAGTGATCACGACTTCTCACGGTCGAGTGAATCGAGAGGAATTGGGTCGAGCATACGAACGATCAAGAGAATCGTGGGTACCTTAAATAAACGATAACGTAAATTAGTCATTGACCGTTAAATTAAAATTACTTAATTAAATTACTTAAGTTCCATATGCACGTTCAGGTTAAAAAGGTCATTTTAGAGGCTTTCGAGTTAAAATTTGACAAAAGTACTTCGGATTTGGACTAAGGACGTCGAAAAACATAAAATATGACTTTTCAAAAAAAATAACTTTTTGGTCAAAGTCAACAATCAAATTGGTAAAAGTTAAAGTCAACGAGTATGGTCAATGGTCAGGTCAAAGTCAACGATTCAAGTTAAAGTTAATGGGTCAGACCAGTTTGGGTTGACTCAAGTTGGTTCAGGTTGACTCAGTTCGGTCCGAGTTAACTTAGCTCAGTTCGAGTTTACTCGAATCAGTTATAGGAGGTTCCATGATCGGGGAAGAGCCCCACACGCATGCGACGGCGTATGACGATGCATGACTACGACGACGAGGTCAGTTTGATCAATAATAACGGCGATAAAAAAGTGACCCAAAGATTGGGTTTTATCAGACGGCGATGGGGAGCTTACGTGGTGACTGTGAGGTAAACCAATGACAGAGGCGACTGAAATTGATCAAAAATAGAGGCGCAACCTTGGTTTTCTCTGACGGACTTTGAACGGTTTCTCACGCTGAACAGAGACAACCCTCGATGATCAACCTACTTGGTATTGATCGAGCTTCGATGACGCTTCTATTGGGGTGGTCGATGACGTCGAACTATGATTGATGGTCGAGATTAATGGCGAGACAGCCTAAAAGTCTCTTTCTTTTACATGCATCGAATGATAGTCGATTGGAATGAGATGAGGTTCGGGGTTGGATTATCAATTGTTGTTGAGGCATATAATGACAGTGGAGTACTCTACCGTTGGCCGGAGACGGCTGGTCATCAATGGGACAATGAGTTAGATGACGGGTTTTAGTTTTTTACGAATGGGGGTGGGAATTAATATAATTTTTCTTTTGATAAAAAGATGATAATAATGTAAATCCGATTAGAAAGGGTTAATAAAATATTTATTTATTAAATGATTAATAGTAATCTAGTCTAAATGGTTAAGGCTTAAGATGGGGTATCAAGAGATAAGGGTTCAACAGTTATGAACCATACATTATTTTTATTTTTATTTTTCTTCATTATATTTTTTAGTTATGGGAAAATTACAGGGCTATTCCCAAAATCATAATTGGTTTACAAATTAACCCTTAATTATTAATAAATATCAATTAAATCCTTAAAATAAATTTAATAAGTGCTAATAATCTTAAGCCAAAATTTTAGGGTGTGATATTGACAAATTCTATATTGATCAACCATATCTCGTTATATGAATTGTCACATATCAAACATCAGTGTTTATAGTACAACTAAAAATGGTGGACGTATGACTATACAAAAATATAAGACTCGTAACCACCAAATATGGGAGTTTGTCTCGACTTTAGTGTCAGTTGAATCTCTTGCTTTTTGGGACTTTGAATTGGTTACTTTTTCAAAAATTTCATTTTTTAAAAAAGATTTAAATGAGAAACTTTGGAAATTGTCTTCTCATCATTTTTTACAGAAAATAATGCGAAAACATCCTACCCAAAAGACTTATGGATGGACCAAAAGACTTATCATCTTGCTTGAAAGGCTTATAAATAACCCGAAGGATTTAAACATCATGCTCGAAAGACTTACTGATGGCCCGAAGGAATTGCCAAATTTGATAATAGTTTACTAGGTAAGAAACTTTTCTTACTTTTCAAAAAAAAAATTCAATTTTCAGATTTAAATGAGAAACTTTTCTCATTTTTCGAAAATCATGTGAAAACATCCTGCCCAAGGTCTTATGGATGGCCCGAAGAACTTATCATCTTGCTCGAAAGGCTTATAGATGACCCAAATGATTTAAGCATAATGCTCGAAAGTCTTACTGATGTCTCGAGGGTCTTACTATCAAGAAACCCTTTGAAATCAAGCTTAGTTTCTTAAAAACTTTCGTTTATAGTTCATCAAGAAACTCCTAAAAATTAGGCTTAGCTTCTTTAAAAATTTATTGGAAGTATTCATCAAGAAACCCACTGAAAAGCAGGCTTAACTTCTTTTAAAAAGTCCAACATGTCTATAAATCTCTAAAAAGAAGACTTAGTTTCTTTGAAAACTCATTTAAAAATACCATGTCAAGAAACCTCTGAAAATCAGACTTAGTTTCTAAAAAAACACATTAGCTGGGTAACATGCCCCACTTCAAAAATGATAATTATTTTGTGCATTGGGCTATTCAATTCTTGAGTTTTTTCCACTCTTAATGCAATTCCCTCCATTTTGAAGCTTGAATTCTGACTTTTCTTTCTCTTCTTTTCTCAAAAAATCTGTAAGAAATATGTATATATGTATGAAAATATGAATGCACTTAAATGTCTCTAAATGTATTGCATTACGTTTCTGTCTGCAGAAAATGTTGATCATTCTTCTTCTCGCATCAAAGTAGAGACCTCAATCTTCCCTCACTTGATCATCTTTAAATAGATTATGCATCAATATCGATGTAGCAACTTGCCAGCTCATGTTTGTAATCTTATGAGGATCAACCTGATCATCTTGTGTTCTTTGTTTTCTTTGCCTCTTATCTGCATTAAAGTCTCAGAAGAATTGTCTCTTGAATTCTTGATGCAGTTAGGAATATGACCTTGATGCCCCATTCTATCATTGTCTGAATTACGTTATCAAAATTGCTTTTCCAGGATTCTATCGTTAGTTTATGCATGACTGATTTACTTTACAAGGTAAGCTCTACTCAAATTCATGGTTTGCCCCATAACCTTCAAGTCATGAGACTCATTTTTAATGTCCTCTTAGCCTGAACCTTGTTATCTCAACATGATCTGGGTTTTTAGTAATGCCCCAAGGTGGGTATTTTTATGGCTCCTCCCTATTTGGGTGCCAAAATTAATCTTTGACTGGTCGCACTCTTGCATTTTTGCTATGTGCTGGGATATGTTCCCCTTTCAAATAAGACAACCGTATGCTTCTTGATGGGTTATCGACAACATCATAAAGAAGTGCTTCAAGTTCTATCCTCCAGTCTTTCTGGTCTCTCAAACTATTTGCTTTCAAGATTGTGGAATGCTTCATTATTCTGGCATCGCTTATTTTTTTCTCTAATAGAGGCAGAATGGGCCTCACATGCTTCAAGGATCTTTCGCATTTGAGATTATCTTGTTTGAAAATGTTTTTTCTCCTTTCTTTTATTTTAGAAATCAAAGAACAAAAGAATTTTGTAAAGTATTACCCCTTAATTCAGGATCACAATTGAAGCAAATCATAAACATGAGTTCACAGAATATCAAAAGAATCAATATCACTTTTAATATTTTCAAAGTTATAGCTATTTGACAAGTGCCAAAAGTGATGGGTTGGTTTTCCTAATTTCCAAGGTTTTAGTCATTAAAGATATCCTTTCTTTCTCGATACTTGTGAACAATATAACATGCCCCTCTTTCTTGGCTTGGTATTTTAACTAGATGTAGACAAAATGACGCAACTAGCATATTCAATTACTAGACTTTCTAGCACACTTATATTTCGGTTCTCTGAAATCTTCAATTTGTTCAATATTTGCAGACTTCCTTAGCAGAGGTAGTGCAGAGATATCAATTGTAATAAAAAATTCTTGAGTGCTTGTTTGAGGTTCTCTATAAGAGGTGTTCCTGAACTCCCTTAGTTCATTTTACTGAAACTCGTTATTAGATAAATTTGATTAATTTTCCATTGTTTGGCTAGCTGAATTCAGCTTTAATGTATATATATATATTATATAATTTCCTTTATCGGGCTAGCTGAAGGGTTCATCTCATCACAAAGTCTTTGACCTGACAATTGTAGTGGAGCAAACACCAAACTACCGAGTACTTGAGCAATGTCATGATTTGAATGCAATCTATTCATAAAGCCGGGGCTTTTGAGTTTCCTCTATAACCAATTGATTTAGTGGAATATCTCAGATTTATTGTATAATATATAATAATAATTTATTAACCTTTTGAGTATTCAGATTTAGAATTTCTTAAGCTCATCGAGAAGGACTTATTATAGTCTATGTGTCTTTGATGGTAAGATAATCCCATATTTAGAGTTCAGTTCTCAAACAACTAACCTATACTAAATTCATCCACTCCACCATTCCATTTGTGAAGATTAGGATCATCACTGAACGTCCTCAACATGAGTGTAGTCTAGTCAATTTTGCAATGTCATACACAAGAGATGCCCCATGTTGTCCGCTCCTATGCATACCTGAATACCAAGTCTTTTGTTCATTTCCTTATGAGAGGAGAATGCTATATTGGTACCTGTAAGAGAAGGGTATGGTGTTTGAGTGTATCTTTTGGGGTAAGGTCCAGGGTTTTTGTTTTATCAATTTTTAATCTTGTCACTTTGTCAAAGATCCATAATTTTAATCATTTTAAGAATTTTTAATTCAATTAATATTCGAAGAACTGTAAGATCTCAAATTTGATTCAATACTCATCATATTTAAAGTAGCATAAGTTCATTTAAATATCCTTACAAAAAAGTTGAGAAACGACAAAAACAAGTTCAAATAAGATGCTATAAATGGAAGGTGCAACTGTGATGGATAACGACCTTCACTTGTTTAACCAGAATGCACCACTTCTCCTAGAATTTTGGGTGCTCGACTAGATCTTCAGGCTTGTTACAATCTAATGCCCTACTTATTAAAAGAACATGCCCCTAAATGATATGATTATGTAACTTACTCTTCGCCACTCTATAATTCTTAGTGGCATGCCCCAAACTTCATATCTAGCTCTCAAATCTTCTCTAGGTATGAACGAGGTGGACTTAATTTAAATTCAATATTTATATCACAAGATTCTTCGCTAGTTACTACCAGGATCCATGATTAATGCACGTTAAGATGCAATGTATGACGTATATATGTGAATGTACATATGCAAAAATGCACATACGAATACAAAATTACAAATATGGGAATGCAAAATGTGCGATGTAAATGTATGTATACAAGAGGTGTCATTCCAGAGTGACTATCTTAAAACAACTTTCATTGAACCCAAGGGTTTCGATATGTCAAACAAACTTTACATATAAGGGATAACCTTAACTCCTAACTTCTCTATTTCTTTCAAAAGCCAATTTAACTTCATCTCATATTGAGTTGTCGATCTTCTTCAATTCTCTTGCAAAGCTAGCTAAATCAATCAACTTGTGAGCCATATTTCTTGCTTGGATCATAGCTTCTTTTATGCCCTCATCTTTTTCCTCCATTTTATCTTTCAATTATCGGAGCTGTGAACAATGTTGTTCATTTTTCCTTGTAAGAAAGTCTTTGTGGTTACGAAGTTCTCATAAAAAATCTCTACAATCATCTACAAGCTTCATCAAAGTCTTTTTATTGGCCCTAGTAACTTCTATCTCAGCATCATTCTCATACTTGTGACGCTGACATGAAGCTTCTATGTTGGCAATTGACATATTCAATATCTGATTTTCAGCTTGATATATTCCCAGCTGTATTGAATTTTTTTCTACAATATGTAAATCATAAGAGAACTTTTTAGCTAAACCTTCATGCGTCTTGCAATTCTTTCTTCAGTGTTCAACGTCATTTTTTAGTTTAGTGACACCTGTTGTCCACTCCTCTGGGGTATTTCCTATACCAACATTTTTAAAGGCTTGGATGATCCTTTGAAAACCATCACACATGACTTCCATCTCTCTATGCAGTTTATCATTTTTAATCCTCAAATGATGAACTTAAGCTTCGTACTTTAATAGATAATCTTCCTCTTGGATGCCCTCATTGATACCCTTACCTTTGAACACTTTTGGCTCCAACCTAACATGACAATCAGTTACCAAACTAGGTTGACCTTTTATCTCGAACTCTAAGATTCCATGATCCAAAAGATGTTGGACTTGATGCTTGAAGACAATACAATTCTCAATGGGATGTCTTTGTGCTTCAACATGATATTCAAAATATACATTGACATCATACAAATTTGGACACGGAGGCTGCCAATGTTCTACATAATGTGGGGCCACCTCTCGGGCTTCTAAAAGCTTATCATATAACTCCTTATATGACATAGGGATAAAATCAAAATGAGAGCTACATCTCGGTTTAGATTGAACTGGAGTCTTCAGATTTATTTCTCCTGACGTTGTAAGTATACTCTCAAAAGCCCACGAGTTCTGATTGCATGTATTCTTTTCATTTTTCTAAACTTCTATAGTTTTCACCATTTCCTTGGGGTATCCAGACAACTTGTTGATACGAAAGGTGATTGTGTGTGATTTCTTAGATTAGCTAGGATTAGCTTGTTCTAATGTAGTCCTTTGTGTACTTGACATCGCATGATCGTTCTCATCAAGCTTTTTCATTTCTTTTGCAGAAGTCTCTTTTCCTTTGGCCAAAGAAGCTATTCTATCCATCATCTTGGACATTTGCTCTCTCATCTCCTCTTTCTCTTTTTCGGACACACAATCCTTGGGCGCATAGCTCTCCACTATTCTCGGAGTCTCCTCATGATGCCATTCCCTAGCTGTGTTATAGTTTACTTGATAATGAAACCCTTTATCCATCATGAAAACCTTTTACTCTGATGGCCACTCACAAATCAACACCTTGATTATGTCATGATCATGCGATGCAAGCAGAAAGATAAGCAACATAAAAGCAAGTTAGTACAAATAAGATAACAAGAAAATTACGATTCTTCACTTCTTTATTTTCTTGAGCCATAAATTATTGTTGTCGAGGTGCTTTACCATATTTGACAATGCCGAAGTCCTTAAGTTATTTATGGTTGAATCCTGAGATCTTCATTTTATGAAGTGGTCTTCATGCCTTTGTAAAGGGTCTTCTCATCCTTGATCTGACTGCATCCACCTCTTAAGGAAACATCTTAACTTTGGTACTGTCTGCGAATTGTGATTACTATATATGGTCGCGAAAATATGTGCAAGTATACACAATCGAACAAGTAATACAATGATAAGTGAGTATCGTATCCACATGGATTGGAGGAAATTTATAAGTTCAATCACATTAATTTACTATTTCACCTAAGTATAGTTAGTGATGTTATTTACAAATGAGAATGCTTTGGCAAGATGAAATGGATGTTGTGGAAATAGAATGATGGTGTAATGTAATATGGTAGCAAATAGAGATGTCGTGGCAAAATGGATGCAAATGTCATGACAAATCAAATGAGAATGTAAAGGTAAAAAAAATGTAAATACTGGATTTGATTATCAGGACTTTAGACTCCTCACACAACAAGCTACTATGAGAATGAATGATAGGAATCATGTAACACCCACATTCCTTATACATTTCAGTATACGAATACAAATGTCACATTACTTTAAAAATGGTTTACTCATTTTGTAAAGTCTTTAAAATTTTGTTTCAAACTTAATTTCCACATAAATAAACATAATAAATAATATTCATTAAGACATATTACCAAATGTTATGTTAAATTTAATTACATGCCAACAAGTTTACAAAAGGTTTACTATTGTCATAATGTTACTGGTGAGTCAACCTTAGTGAATGATATTTGCTGCTACGGCTTCACTCCTTACTTGATTATTTCTAATGTTAACTACGAGTGGAAACACACACGTTAAGTAAATTCTTAGTGAGTCATAATATTGTAAAGTAACCGTTATATATATATAAGTTTATTCACAATTATCATGATCATTTTTCATTATTCTTTCTTTTCATTTGTAACCTCCATTCATGTTTATAATGCACCATTATGCTTTTTTAACTATAACATACTTTTCTGTTAATAATGCACCCATATGCATTTCAACTATGCCATAATTTTCTATTGATAATGCACCCATATGCATTTCAACTATGCCATAATTTTCTGTTGACAATGCACCCATATGCATTTCAACTATAACACACTTTTCAGTTGACCATGCACACATATGCATTTCAGCAATGGCATCTGTTGAAAACATTTTGATGTTTCGATATAACAAATTAAGTTAAATGAATTTTAAGGTTTTAGAAATGATTTTCTGAGTATATTCGATTTAATTACTCGAATATCAAATTATTACTCCAAGTCTTTCAAGATCAATTTCAAACCTTACTAAAAGTGTAAAATTGTGTTTTATACTTAAACTATTTTTGAAACAATTTTCACAAAGTATTTTGAACCAAAATTAAGCCTAAAATCAATTTTTCAAAGGAATGCACTGATGCACCAATCCATGCATCGATGCACCAATGAATAAATTGAATATCGAATGCATTTTATGCACATACCATGCATCGATGCACTTAGGGTTTTATGAAAACATCGAATGCATTTGATGCATCGATGCACAATACATGCATCGATGCACAAGACATGCATCGTTGCACTCAGGCTATTTTGAAATATCGAATGCACTTCATGCATCGATGCACTCTTAGTGCACCGATGCATTAAGGGTCCAACGATCGAAATATTTGAATTTTACACTTGATGTACCGATGCACCTTGTATATGCATTGATGCACTGATGCTCCCAAGCTGTTTTATTAATTGTTTTCACAATTAAACGGCTCTATTAACTCCACTAACCATCCCCAATGTTTAGAATCAATTGAAGGAGTATTTAAACAAGCTTAGAAGCCATTGATCAACAACAAGAAACAACAATCAACAAGAATCAAGAGAGAATCAAAGAGAAAGCATCAAACCTCAAGTTTGAGCATTTTTAAGCCTATTTCATTCAATATTCATTTTTTCTTTCAAGAACACTTATTTTGCTCAATTGTGTTATTCTTGAGTGTTCTTTCTTTGTTCTAGAATTGTGCAAATAATCTACCTTATGAGGATTTCCTTGTAAGTTTGCAAATTTGTAATCTTCTCTTTGAGAAAGAGTGTTATCAAGAATTGGGCTATATTCTTGAGGGAGTTGTAAGGTTATCTCTTTGGCCTCAAAAGAAAGAACAAATTAGTGAATTTGTTGGAAAATCCTTAGTGTGGATAGCTAAGGTAGTGGACGTAGACTTTGGTTAAGAAAGTCGAACCACTCTAAATCGTTGTGCAATTACTTTCAATTTTCTGCAAAAGCTTCCACCAAAATTTTAATTTCCAATTCATCCCCTCTTGGTCGATTCCATCGATCGATTAACTCAACACTTGTTATCAGAGCCTAACTCATTTGAAGGTTTAATCGCCTCTTGAGTCGATTCGGAAAGAGTTACATCGATTATCAAGTCATCAATGGCCTACACTTCAAACTTTGTCTCCGGTCTCGATTCGATGCCCGTCAACAAGCCTCCTTTCTTCAATGGAGTTAACTATGCCTATTGAAAGAATAGGATGATGTATTTCATTCAAGCAAGTGACATGGGAGCATGGAATGTTGTAGAAAATGGATATATCAAGCCTCTCACTCATCCAAGATTGTGGAGTGAAGGAGAGACAAGAATGTTCCATCTCAATTCTAAAGCCATTCATATCATATTTTGCGCTCTTGGACCAGATGAATACGAAATAGTTTTATCTTGTACAACCGCTAAAGAAATATGGGATAAACTACAAGTCACTCATGAAGGCACGGACGAGGTAAAAGAATCTAAAATTAGTCTTCTAACACATAGCTATGAAAATTTCATGATGAAACCAAATGAAGATATCAAAGCTATGACGGATAGATTTTCAACGATTGTCAATGGTCTCAAATCATACGGAGAGATCATTCTAAATGAAAAACTTGTGAGGAAGTTAGTTTACTTACTCTCAAAATCATGGCAATCAAAAAAGACGACAATCATCGAGGCTAAGAACTTAAAGTCCTTAACTTATTAAGAGCTAATCGGTTCCCTCCTCACTTATGAAATAATGCTTGAAGATGAGGCGGACCTCGATAAGATTGACAAGACACCAAAGGAGAAGGAGAAGAAGAAAAACATTGGAGTTGCTCTCAAATCCATAAAAGATGAGAGTGATTCGGATGAAGATGACAATGACAAGGAAATGACATTGTTTGCCAAACGGTTCAGAAAAATGATGAGGTCTAACCGAGGAAGAAAATTCAAACGAAATGAAGGCTTCAAAAATGAACCAAAAAAAAAGGACCCAATCAGTTGCTATGAATGCAAAAAGCCGGGGCATGTCAAATATGATTGCCCATAATTGAAGAGAAATGGCCAATTAAAGAATAAGCACAAGGCTCATGTGGCTACATGGAGCGATGAAAAAGGTTCCGATGAAGAGGAACAAGAAGTAGCAAACTTGTGCTTGATGATATTCGTGGAAGATTCTAAGGTAACCTCTAACTCATTTGATTTAGATGATTTATCTTATGATGAGTTATTAGAGGAATATAATGGGTTGGCTTCGGATGATGAGAAATTATTTTTAAAATATAAAAATGATATTTCGAAATTGAAAAATGAAAACAATCTCATATCCAAGACCAACAATGATCTTGAAAGTAAAATCAGTGATTCGCAAATCAAATTAGAAGAGTTTAAAAAGAAAAATTCGGATTTGTAAAATTTACTTTCAAAGGTCAATGATGATCATCAAAAGAAAATTGATGATCTTAAAGCTTCTTTTGATAAAGTTGGATCAAAACGTTTTGAAAAATGAGAAAATTCAAAAACCAACTTTGTTAGAAAAAGTTTTAGAAACTACAATCATAGAGGTCCCCGAAGAATCTCTAATGGAAAGATCGTTAGAAGTATATGGGTTCCTAAAGAACTCATTACTACTAAAGATAAGGATATCCTACACAAATAAATACCTAAGGGGACTAGGATTTTGGAAACTAATGAATATGGACCCAAAAGAATTTGGGTACCAAAAATAAAAAATTAATCTATGTTTGTAGAAAAAAGAGCATTGCTACAAGGCACGAGAAACAAACTCAAACTCATGGTACCTTGATAGTGGATGTTCAAGACACATGACCGGAGACAAAAGCCAGTTCATAGAGCTCAACGCCAAAAATAGAGGAGAGGTGACTTTTGGTGATAACTCGAAAGGTCACATTGAAGGTATAGGCACTATAGGTAATACCTCTTCCATAAAAATTAAGAATGTTTTATATGTGAATGGATTAAAGCATAATGTTTTGAGTATTAGTCAATTTTGTGATAAGGGATTCAATGTCATGTTTGAAACTAATGGTTGTAAAGTTGTTGACATTGCATCTAATCGGATTATGCTTGTTGGTCATAGAATCGGAAACATTTACATGGTGCATTTAGATTCTATAGATATGACTAATTTATGTATAGTTGCTAAGGATGAGCATGATAGTTGGTTATGGCATAGAAGACTAGGACATGCTAGTATAAGTGTTTTGCAACAGCTAATTCAAGGAGATTTAGTAAGAGGGTTACCTAAACTAAAATTTGATTATGATAAAATCTGTGATGCTTGTGCTAAAGGAAAACAAAAGCGAGTTTTTTTTTAAATCCATTAATGATTTATCAACTAGTAGAGTATTACAATTGATCCATATAAATGTTTTTGGGCCAACTAGAACTACTAGCTTGGGTGGAAATAAATATGCATTTGTCTTGGTAGATGACTATTCTAGATATACTTGGGTTCTATTTTTAAGTACTAAAGATGAAACATTAGAACATTTTATCATATTTTCAAAAATAATCCAAAACGAAAAAGGTTACTCTATCACTAGTGTTAGAAGTGATCATGGCACTGAATTTTAAAATCTTGGATTTACTGAGTTTTGCAATTCTAATGGTATTAGCCATAATTTTCAGCACCTAGAACCCCTCAACAAAATGGAGTTGTTGAGAGGAAAAATCAAACTTTAGAAGAAATGGCTAGAACCATACATTGTGAAAATAATTTGCCAAAATATTTTTGGACGGAGCCACAAATACCGCTTGTTATGTTGTAAATCGAATAATGATTAGGCAAATTTTAAAGAAAACTCCATATGGAATTTTCAAAAATAAAAAGCCTAACATTAGTTATTTTCATCCTTTTGGATATAAATGTTTTGTTTTAAACAACGGTAAGGACAATATTGGAAAATTTGATGCTAAAAGTGATGAAGGAATTTTTTTGGGTTATTCCTTAAATTCTAAAGTTTATCGAGTATTTAATAAAAAACTTTAGTCGTAGAAGAGTCTATACATGTTGTTTTCGATGATAATCCCCTTTCGAGGAAGGATTCTTGTGTGAATGATGATGTAGGCATTATAAATATAAATGACGTTGGACATGACGTTGGAGAACCATCATCAAAGGAAGAAACGAAAGATGAGGAAACTCAAGATCCTCTCGAAAATCCAACCATTGAAGAAAGGGAAGTCTCTTACCCAAGGAAATACAACTATGTCAACGATGGTGAAATAATAGATGATCCATCCAAAGGGGTAACAACTCAATCTTCTCTTAGAAATATTTGTAATTATGTTGCATTTATCTCATGCATAGAGCCTAAAAATATTAAAGAAGCATTAAATGATGAACATTGGATTATGGCTATGCAAGAAGAGTTAAATCAATTTGAGAGAAGTAAAGTATGGACATTAGTTGAAAGGCCTAGTAATAAATCTACTGTAGGTACTAGATGGGTATTTAGGAATAAGCTTGATGAAAGTGGTAATATAGTGAGAAACAAGGCTAGACTTGTTGCTCAAAGGTATACTCAAGAAGAAGGCATAAACTATGATGAAACATACGCTCCCGTAGCTAGGATGAAAGCAATTAGAATGTTATTAGCATTTGCATGTTTTCATGAATTTAAATTATATCAAATGGATGTTAAAAGTGCATTTTTAAATGGTTTTATAAAAGAAGAAGTGTATGTGGAACAACCTCCTAGTTTTGAAGATTAAAACTTTCCAGATCATATTCTTAAATTGACAAAAGCACTTTATGGTTTAAAACAAGCTCCTAGAGCTTGGTATGAAAGATTGTCAAACGTTTTAATCGAAAAAGGTTTTTCAAAAGGGAAGGTTGACATTGTTTTTAAAGCATAAAGGTAAAGATTTATTATTAGTTCAAATTTATATTGACGATATAATATTTGGTTCTACTAATGATGTTCTTTGCCAAGAATTTTCTAAGCTAATGCAAAGTGAATTTGAGATGAGCATGATGGGGGAGCTCTAATTTTTCTTGGGACTCCAAATCAAGCAAAGAAAAGATGGCATCTTCATCAATCAAGCTAAGTACGTCAAAGATATGCTCAAGAAGTTTGGACTGGAAAATGGGAAACCTCATGACACTCCAATGAGCTCATCAACAAAGCTTGACATAGATGAAGGAGGTAAATGTGTGGATGTTAAATTATATAGGTCAATGATTGGCTCTTTGCTTTATCTAACTGCAAGTAGACCGGACATTATGTTTAGTGTTTGTTTATGTGCTAGATTTCAATCATGCCCTAAGGAATCATATTTACTAGTTGTTAAGAGAATCTTTAGATACCTTAAGGACACTCCTAGTTTAGGACTTTGGTATCCTAGAGACTCTAGCTTTAGCTTGCATGCATTCTCTGATGCGGATTATGGAGGATGCAAATTAGATAGGAAAAGTACCTCCGGTACTTGCCAATTCGTTAGAAATATGCTGATTTCTTGGTTTTCAAAGAAACAAAATTATGTTGCATTATCTACCACTGAAGAGGAATACATTTCAGCCGGTAGTTGTTGTGCACAAGTTTTTTGGATGAAACAACAACTTTTTGATTATGGAATTGAAGTAGGTACCATTCCTATCAAGTGTGACAATACTAGTGTTATTTGTCCCACTAAAAATCCCATCCAACACTCTAGAACTAAGCACATTGAAATTAGACATCACTTCATTAGAGACCATGTCGCTAAGGAAGATGTAGTTCTAGAATTTGTTGGTACTTTGCACCAATTAGCGGACATCTTTACAAAATCTTTAGACAAAGAAAGATTTTGGACACTTGGAAGAGAATTATGTTTAACTGACATGTCTTCACTTAGTGTTTAAATTAATTTTAGCACTTTTAAGAATAAATGAAAAATAATTATATTAATAATAATTTTTTATTGCATTCTTTGCTTTCAGATAGGGGGAGTTTATTATTTTTATTGAAAATTGATTATATGTTCAAATGAAGTTCAAGGATAAAATTAATTGATTGAACATGATTAATTTTCAATATATGAGTTGCCAATACCACTAGAGCTAATTAATTTAGCATTTTGAGTGTTTAAAATGGATTTTTGACATTTTTATGCTTAATGCATCGATACACTTAACAGTGCATCGATACATCCCTTTGAATGTGCATCGATACACCATGAAGGTGCACCGATGCACTCCTTAAATGTGCATCGATGCACAAAGCCATCAATCGATGCTTCTGTCGAGTTTTGGGTTTAAAAGGCTTATTTTCTTATTTGTTTCAAACCCTAAAACTAAACCCTCTCCAGCCATTCACCTCTATCCCTCTCTAAATTATCTTGTTGCTCAAAATCAACGAAAAATAATCGGAATCTTCAAGCTTTTCATCTCCATATCCTGCTAACATCATTAAATTATGCAAAACAACTTCTCATTCTCATCAATCCGAAATTTTCAAGGTATTTTTATAAAAACCTCTATTTTATCATATTTTGATTTTAGAACTAGTTTAGATTAGTTCTAGGATAAACATTATATCGGGCATTGATTGTTTGGTAATTAGAAACTAGATTTTACAACAAATTTCGTCAAAAACACACAATATTTCAAAATTTTATTTGAAATTCGAAATAAAAGAAATTCGAAAATCTTTTGATTTATTTAGATGTTTTTGACTCAATTATGTTGTTTTTCATAAAAACTATACATATTATGATTTTTCAAAAAATAATTTCAAAACCTTGCCCATTAGGATTTAGTTTAGAGAACCTTGAATTATTGTGGACTCAATTGAGTTTTGGGATTGATTAAATTCCATACATGTGTTTTTCAAATTGCATGTTACATCCCTTATTCCGATTCCTTAAACCATGTCAAATCCTAAACGCCCTAGGACCTCTTCTAGTCGTTCTACCCGACCTTCTAATCATGTTCCTCCTCAACCCTCAAATCTTATAGGATCCTATTTTAATATGCCTAAACGTCGTAGAGAAGAATTGTACCATAAGTACATGAATTCTTTCCAATCTTATAGAATCCGGGAAGAACATATTCCTTCTGTTCAAGCCATGATTGATATTGACTTTGAATACCTTCCTATTCTCAAAACATGGAAGTTTGATAAACTGTTTTCACTAAAACCTATCGTCTATCATCAGTTAGTCCGCATTTTTTATTCTAATGCGGTATGTATTCAAAACCAGACTAAACGTGGAACTATAGAAATCAGATCCTTCCTTTTAGGACAATATGTTAATATTGACTCCGAGACTATAGCTTCACATTTTGGGCTAGATGACGATGGTCTATATAATGAGAAAGAAACTGTGGAATATCCCTATGTTCCAAATGCTAGTGTCAGTACTCTACGATCTCATCACGATCGTTTTCTTCATTTGATGATCTCTTAGTGGTTTAGACCATATGCAGGTAGGTACTCCACTCTTCGTATTAGGGATTTATGGTGGATACACTGTATCAAGAATAGGAACAAAATAAATTTGCCACACATTATATTTAGTGAGCTAGTGGATACCATAAACATTATTCCTTCAAAACATGTCAAAACATTAGTTTATGGATGTCTTCTTAGTAACCGTTTTATCAAACTCGGTCTTAACATCTCTCTAGACAATCTCATTCCTCTCCAAAACCAAACCAATCTCACCTTGTTGAAGAAAGCTGATTGGAAACAGGACTAGGAAACTAGTTTATGGGTTTATCGACCCTCTAAGCAAACTCCGGGAGCAAGTTATTCATGAGCACCTCATGCTCCTAGCTCTTCTCGTGCTCCTCCTCCTCTGGCACTGGCTGCAGATGATGATCCTGAGCTTCAAGGATTGTTTCAAGACATTGACGATCCCGACAATGCACCAGCACCGCAAGAGGATCAAGTGCCTCCATATTTTTGTTTGTTTTTAGAGACATTTGATCTACGATTTGCTTTCATTGAATCCCATTTGACTGCTAACAATGCAGCGGTGAATCATTGCTTAGACACTTTGGAAGCTCAACAAATGGAGTTTCAATGGCAGATGCTTTCACGTATGGATGCTATTTCTCTTGAGATGCAAGCACAATTTTCTCCTCCTCCCGATTCTTCTATGGACGAGTAGACCTTGATTTGTTTTTGCTTTGGATCAACTTAGAACTTTTCTTGTTAAAACATTTTGAATGCTTTGGGATTGTTTTACTTTGATTGTTGGATGTTTGGATTTGTTTGGATTTACATTTTTGGTTGTTTTGGATATTAAATCTTAATATATATATGTTTGGTTTGAATTTTCTTTTTGATATTAATACTTATTTTTTCATCATTAAACACATATGACCAATTATCCATTACATGTTTATGAATATTGATTATGAAACTAATGGCTAACCTTTCTCTTGATCTTTGATCTTAGCAGCTTATACTTTAAGTTTCTAAAAACATTTTGGCTAAGTTTTTCAAATCCTTGTTTAAAATTGTTTTCGAGTCTTTTTGATTTAACTAAAAGGGGGAAAAGTGTTATAGTAAGGGGAGTTATTTCAAACTTGATTTCAAAATTTATTTACAAAGAAAATCTTAAAATTACACAAATGTTTTGTTATATATAAAAGGGGGAGATTGTTGAAAACATTTTGATGTTTCGATATAACAAATTAAGTTAAATGAATTTTAAGATTTTAGAAATGATTTTATGAGTATATTCGATTTAATTACTCGAATATCAAATTATTACTCCATGTCTTTCATGATCAATTTCAAACCTTACTAAATGTGTAAAATTATGTTTTATACTTAAACTATTTTTGAAACAATTTTTACAAAGTATTTTGATCCAAAATTAAGCCTAAAATCAATTTTTCAAAGGAATGCACCGATGCACCAATCCATGCATCAATGCACCAATGAATAAATTGAACATCAAATGCATTTTATGCATTGATGCTCATACCATGCATCGATGCACTTAGGGTTTTATGAAAACATCGAATGCATTTGATGCATCGATGCACAAGACATGCATCGATGCACTCAGGCTATTTTGAAACATCGAATGCACTCTTAGTGCACCGATTCACTAAGGGTCCAACGGTCGAAATATTTGAATTTTACACTTGATGCCTTGATGCACCTTGTATATCCACCGATGCACCTTGTATATGTATCGATGCACTGACGCTCCCAAGCTTTTTTATTAATTATTTTCACACTTAAACTACTCTATTGACTCCATAATCATCCCCAACGTTCAGAATCAATTGAAGGAGTATTTAAAAAAGCTTAGAAGCCATTGATCAACAACAAGAAACAACAATCAACAAGAATCAAGAGAGAATCAAAGAGAAATCATCAAACCTCAAGTTTGAGCATTTTCAAGTCTATTTCATTCAATATTCCTTTTTACTTTCAAGAACAATTATTGTGCTCAATTGTATTATTCTTGAGTGTTCTTTCTTTGTTCTAGAATTGTGCAAACAATCTACCTTGTGAAGATTTCCTTGTAAGTTTGCAAATTTGTAATCTTCTCTTTGAGAAAGAGTGTTCTCAAGAATTGGGGTATATTCTTGAGGGAGTTTTAAGGTTATCTCTTTGGCCTCAAAAGAAAGAACAAATTAGTGAATTTGTTGGAAAATCCTTAGTGTAGATAGCTAAGGTAGTGGACGTAGACTTGGTTGAGAAAGTCGAACCACTCTAAATCGTTGTGCAATTACTTTCAATTTTTTGCAAAAGCTTCCACCAAAATTTTAATTGCCACCCTCTTGGCCGATTCCATCAATCGATTAACTCAACATCATCCTTTCATGCCAATAATAAACCCATATGCATTATTATTTTCATTTGTTTTAGAGCAGTTCATACTCTAAAACTCATTTACAATATCATTTCCATGTATTCAATAAAACATAGTAATTAAAGTAAAACATACATTAAAATTTAAACATTACATCTTGAATAATTTCTAATAATTTTCATCTAGAATGCATACAATAAATGTACTCACCTGGCTTGCCTTTCTTTGATATCCAAAACTCATGAACTGCTGCTTCGGAACTTGGCCTTTGCCTTTTACTTTACTTGATTCAGGAGCTTGATTCCGATCTACACCATTATCCATTAAGTACACATAACATACCAATGTTAGTACACTTTTTACCATTGTACCTTAAGAATATTCAAAATATCATTATCTCAATTTCTATAACAATTACAACTTAATTGGTCGTTCCAAGCTTAGTAGTATCGATACTACTACCATAGTATCGATACTTCAACACTATGGTACCAATACTTCTTCCGGGTATCGATACCAAAATTAGGTTTGATGCTTCCTGGTATCGATACCCTTACCATGGTATCGATACTACCATACTATGTTATCGATACCCCCTTACGGTATCGATACTAAAATTAGATTAGATGTTTTCTTGGTATCGATACCCTTACAATGGTATCAATATTACTGCAACGGTATCAATACTGCTTCAACGGTATCGATACTATCCAGCATAATCATCTCTGTTTTGCCTATACTATCGATACTGTTCTATCAGTACCGATACTCTTGCCCATATTTTCCAAATTTTAACCCGATTATTAGCCAAATGGGACCAATTTTAATTATATTTACACCTAATAATGCTATGTAACTCTTCTCTAATTATCCATACAAGTTTTTCTTCATCTTGTTTCATAAAACATTTAACATCTATCAAGAACACTAAGTTCTACAAATCACACCACTTTTTCTAATGTGTTTTTAATCCTATCCAATGCTTCTAATCTCTCATTTGCCTCTATGACAAGTCAAATTTACCATAAAACATCCATAAATAGTCCTATATTAACATATCATTTAAAAACCCTTTTTATAAAATCCCCTTATATTTCTTTTATTTCTTAGTTTTAATCTCATTTAATGTTTCCTTAAGCTTCTATACCACTTAAGGTTGAAAAAGCAACTCATAATCAACAAGAAAACTAATCAATTGAAGCTTACCTTTGGGAGCTATGGATGAGGCTTATGACGTGAAAGAAGAAGAAGAGGAAAGATCTTTTATTGATATCTACTTTCCCCTTTTTCCTTTACCTTTAATATCTTAAAAAATAAGAATTTTAAAAATCATTTTTCTTTAAAGGACTAAAATGCCCTCTAAACTATCCATTGTTACAATTTAGTCTAATTCACTGATCCAAATCCTTTCCATATTTCATCTTTTAATTGAAATTTTTTCCTCATATTTTAAATCCTTTTAATAAATTCCCTAATTCGATATTTGGGATATTACAAATCACTTAGGAAACTTAAGTCTACTTCTCAGGATGGTCTTGCTTCTATGCCTTATTTGCCCGACAGAGTTTATGAATGGTGCCCTAAGCTATCTCTAGTTAAGGGACTCGACAGGTTCAAGATGCCATGGAAAACCTATTGCCGTTAGTAAGTGCTAGGATCCTATAGGTTCAAATAACAGAATATGTCATGACAATACCTTTTAACAACAACACTAACGTCTAACCTCTCGATCAAGCACTCCTCCTTTTAGTCGATTGAAATCCTAGCCTTATGTCTAAGGTTGGATTAGGCCTAGTTATTACTTAAAACCCCTTTCTTATATGGATCCTTCCTAGTTTCTCTCTAAAACTAAGGATATGCTACTTAGTCATTCTCTAGAACACTAAGCAATCTCTTAAGGAATGACTACTCTCATAGCTCCTACAACCTTAAGACATTAAAAACCATAAACAAAACAAATAACTTCATACAAAAACAACCATCCATTAAAATAAAACTTAAATATCCATAAGGAACTCGTACTAAATAAGACTAGTTCATGGCAGGGTTTGAATATTCCAAGAAACAAGGCATAAAATTAATCCGTTCCATACAACCCAAATAAGATAAAACAAAGCAAACATCAAATTGAAGGAGGAAAGCCTTCGACGTGCACTATCGAAACTCCCCTCAGCCACCACGAACTATCCCAACTCGCTAGCTTCTCTTGGATACCTAGATAGCCACTCCATCTAGCTTGTTAATAGAGGAATGCCACGACAAAAATGATTGACGGAAAAAGGAGAGATCTTTTTCTCTCTGAAAATAAGCTCAATCTGGTGTGTGTAAAGTCTCTTTCTCTTGGTGGCTTCATCTCCTATTTATAGTGGGAGAATAAACCTAGGAATTTATGTTAAAATTCCTAGGATACCCCGATGAGGCTCCTTTCACGTGAAGGTTGACGCAGCTGGGCGTGGACCAGACAGGATTAACAGTCTCATAAAAATATCATCTTTCATCCTTTCCACTTCCAAAATGTCGTCCGATTTGGCATTTGCATTCTGCTCAGCAGTCTTATCATGTCATGTTAATTCCCTTTTGCTTATCCTTGCTCCCAATTCCTGCACATCATCAAACAAAACAGCTTCCTCATAACGCAACACCGTTTACAAAATAAAATATCGCGACAAAATATATTTCCACCACATGCAACTGTATGCTCCTAAATGCATCTATATGATCCTATATGAGCTTTTAGACAGTCAATAACTTAAGTGAAAAGGCCCTAAATATGGTCCTTTTACGGGGTTATCACACCCAAAACTTAAACTATTGTTTATCCTCAATAAATGAATAGTATTAAGCAAAATAAAAATACCATGGTAAGTTCAGGTTCAAGATAGTCATATGAGATAGAATTTCATCCCTCAGAACAATTGGCTTCAACACACTAGACTAGTTTGAGAAATCAAGTACTGTCCCCTTGAGAAAGATCATTTGTGTGAGTGTGTGCATTTGATTGTATCAAGTCCATGCTTAAAAAATCTAGAAAATTTCTAAGCAAGCTCTCTTGTTTTGCCATGACATTTACAAGTTTACTCCCACATTGTTTTCTTCTTGTTCTTCTTTTTTAACACTGCTACGAGGGGAGTCAACCCATGACACCTATCATCCCACACTTTAGGTGAAAGGGAGCATACCTTCCACCTCGAGCTGGTCAGATAGAGTCATCCCGTGACTACTTTCATTCACTCATATACTGTGGTTACCATTTATTTGAATGCAGTTTCCAGTCAATGCCATGACATAGCAGAGTGTCCCTCTACAGATATGCCAACGTATTTATTCGTAATTTCATTAATTTTTTTATGCGGGGTCTTCATAATTCATTATCAAAGTTTTTTTTCATCATTCATTATCAAATTTTTATGCTAAGGCATGCAAGAGTTCTCTTATAAAAAATTTCTAAGTTCCTTAAGCCTGGAAAACATACAATGTATCCAAAGGTTTCAAAGAAGTAAGTCATAGAATTTGTTATATCATCCTCAACAGTCATGTACATTCAATTATAGCCATAAAGAGTTCATCATCATCGACCATCCTTAATTTATTCCAGAAAACTAATTCGAACACTTACTAATGTCCTGGCATATTCATTATATTAATACTATCATGCAATGATTTGAGATACCCTACCTCCTCCAAACTTGAGAGAAGCATTGTCTTCAGTGCTAAATAAAATCTAAGTAAAACTAGACTACATGTTATGCAATGCAATGCAAGGTACCTTGACTTTATCTTGTGGTGGTGCGACGGTCGTGCGACGTGGGCACTTGTGCAATTGTGTGGGGCTGGAATGTTTAGAATCTGATGCTGGTACAGAAGGGGGTCCTAAGGCCTTCTGGGACTGGGGATAGTTGCGGCTCCTCACGACTATACACCTTCTTCAACCGGCATCTACTCCTTCGCAGAGGAATTTACTACGACATTTCTGATTGTTCATCCTCAAGTAGCTCTATGGGTTTTAGGGGTACTGGGACGGTTGAAAGCTAGAGCTCGGCTTCTAGACATTCAGTTGGTGGCACAGAGTGAAATGGATCAGGATCTATTGGTTTCTCCTCATTAGCGAGATGGTGAGCATCTTCTGATGCCTCGACATTCTCAGATGGTTTCAAGAACATATCAGAGAAGACTGAGATATCAAGATTAATGTGCGGGAGAATCTCCATGAAAGCGTTCATGACAAACTCTTCTCGATGATTTACATAAGAAAAGAAGGTTATCATATTGTTGGTCAACTGTTCTACGTACTCTTGGGTTCTCTTAGTGACCTCCTCTAGGGCATCTAGTTTTCCCCTGACATCTTGTGTTGCTTCATCGCGGGAAGTATTCTTCTCTTTTTCTTTTTCTTTGTTTTCCTTGAATCCAAGTAACATAGAAAGCTTGGCCTTTGTAATACCAGACAACCCAAACAATATCTTATTAAACTGCAGCTCTGGCACATTCTTCTTACGGTAGAGAGTCGTAATGAGTTTTGGAAATACCAAGGCACCGGCAGGTCGATTCAAACAAGTATGAACTTGTTCCACAATTATCTTGCCTATGTCAATGGAACGCCCTACCAAAATAGAGTGCAAAAGAAGCATCCTCTGCAGTGAGACCGTGGTGTTGTGGGTAGTAGGGAGAAACTTGTGTTTCATGACATGATTACATAACTTAGCCCTCGGATGTAGCCTCTCGCAATCCACCATTTGTCGACTGACTTGTTGCCCATTCCACTTTGTGTTTGAAAAACAGAGGTTTTCCAATATGCCATAATAAGTCTCATTATCTGCCTCTTTTTACAAATGTGGTGTGGTTATAAACAATATCCTGCAAGTTAAAATAACGATTAATAGTGAGGTGAAGCGAATAGAAATACCATGAACCACCAAGGTATGTTGATATGGTTGGTTAAGTTGGCATAAAACTCCTTCACCAGAGAGGCATTCACATTCTCCGAATGCTTGGGAAATTTTTGCCACTAGTACTGGTGAACGATGTCCATGACATCACTACCGAGGTTAGTATCTTTATCGTCGGAGAAAATGAAACCTAACTCAAAGAAAACCCGGTAGTTTTTTAGGCTTTGAAACCTTTCTTGAGCCGCTTCATCATCGAAACGTGATGGAGATGATGGAGCCATGCTTGATAGACGTGAGTGCGCCATGGTGTAGTTGACAAAACAAAGAAAATATGAAAAAGCTTGAAGCTTTTTGGCTATTGTGTTCGGTGTTAAGGACGAAAAAAGAAGAAAATATGAAGACTAAGTTAGAGAGTAAAAAAGATGAAAATAATATGAAAAGGTAAAATAGGGGGTTATGTAACGTGTAGATAGGGTGTTAGTTAGGGAAAAGACAAAAATAATTAAAACAAACCCTAAACAAAAACTACAAATTTCAAAGAGTAAAAAGGTTAAATTTTTTCCTCCTATTTTGTCTTGTTGTTACCCACTCCCCTTTCTTCAACCGTATGGTCATCAGGTGCATGGTGCATGGACCCTAAATTTGTAAAACACAATAAAATAATCAACAAAAAAGAAACTCAATATAATAGTAACAAAATAAACATTTATTTATGCACATGAGTAAATCCAAAATGTAATGGTTTCTTCAGGATGCTTAGCTGATTTCAACATTGTGCAAGAAGAGTGTCGATTTGTCACGAAAGGGCATATATTCTTGATAAGTCTTCAAACGTTGGCCATTAACTTTGAAAATAGAGTCATCATTCATATTATTGATATCAACAACGCCATTAGGGTAGACACGATGTACTTCAAAAGGTCTGGACCATCGTGACTTCAGTTTTTCGGGAAATAACTTTAGCCTCGAATTGAAAAGGAGCACATGCTGGCCAATATGAAAATGCATTGGAAAAAGAATTTGATCACGCTACTTCTTGGGTTTTTTCTTTGTAAAGCTTGGCATTTTCATATGCTTTTTCTTGAAACTCTTCTATTTCATTCAGACCGAGTAATCTTTTCTCTCCTGCTAGTTGTGCATCAAAGTTCAGCTTCTTGATAGCCCAATATGCCATATACCATCTTGAAATGTGACATTCCCAAAGGTGTTTTGAATATCGTCCGATAAGCCCAGGGTGCTTCATCCAGCAATGAGGACCAGTCATTCCTTCTAGGGTTCACCACCTTCCCTAGGATTTGCTTGATCTCCCGGTTGGACACTTCAGCTTGCCCGTTGGTTTGTGGGTGGTATGCCATGGAAATTTTATGTCATACTCCATATTTTTGTAATTCCTTGGAAATTAGCTTGTTATCAAAATGAGTTCCCTCGTGACTGATGATGGCTCTTGGTGCTCCAAATCAGGTAAAAATGTTCTTGTGAAGGAACTTCAACAAGATTTTAGAGTCATTCCTCACTGTGGCAATAGCTTCAACCCACTTAGATACATATTTCACAACAAGTAAAATATACAAGTCTCCAAAAGAAGATGAGAACAGTCCCATGAAGTTAATGCCCCACACATTAAAGAGCTTGATCTCCAGAATGTTTTGCAATGGCATTTCGTGTCGTCTGGAAATGTTCCCAGTGCGCTAGCATCTATCACACACTTTGCAAAACTTATGAGCATCCTTAAATAGTGACAACCAGTAAAATCCTGATTAGAGGACCTTAGCAGCAGTCCTCACGCCTCCGAAATGTCCTCTATAGGAGGATGTGTGGTAATGGTGTAGAATGTCTCTTTGTTCCTCCTCAGGGCACAACGTCGAATGATTTGATCGGCGCATTGTTTGAATAAGTATGGCTCGTCCCAGAAGTAGAACTTGGCATTATACTTGAACTTCTTCCTACTCGTTGTTCAATTCATAAGGCAAAATACAACTAACAAGAAAATTGACGATGTCAGCGTACCACAGAATTGTTATGGCGTATATAATTTTCTCATGAGGGAATTCTTCTTGAATATCTAAAATGTCATGGCATTCAGAATTGTTTTCTAGCCTAGATAAATGATCTACAACCTGGTTTTCAGTACCTCTCATATCTATTACCTCTAAGTCAAATTCTTGCAATAGTAATATCCACCTAATGAGTCTAGGCTTGACATCTTTCTTGTTCACTAAGTATTTTATAGATGAGTGATCAGTGTGAACAATGACTTGGGTACCTATCAAGTATGACCTAAACTTGTCAAATGAAAATACCACGGCAAGTAATTCCTTCTCAGTGGTAGTATAGTTCAGTTGTGCTTTATTCAAGGTACGACTAGCATAATATATAAAATGGAAAATTTTACTTCTGTATTGCCCAAGCATAGTTCCCACGATAAAATTGTTCACATAACACATCATCTCGAATGGTGACGTCCAATCAGGGGAACCACGATGGGTACAGAGATAAGCCTTTGTTTCAGCTCGATGAATGTGCCATGGCATTTTTTGTCGAACACAAAGTGTCGATTTTATTGAAATAGGGTGCGTCGATTTTGTTGAAACAGGGTGCATAAGGGCTTGGATATCGTGGAGAAGTCCTTGATGAATCTTCTGTAAAACCCAGTATGTCCAAGGAAGCTCCTAATACCCTAGACATAAGTTGGTGGGGGTAGCTTCTTAATCACCTCGATTTTGGCTTTGTCCACTTCAATGGCCTTTTGAGAGATATTATAGCCTAAAACAATGCCCTCGATCACCATGAAGTGACACTTTTCCCAATTCAATATGAGATCGGCCTCCTCACATGGCTTGAGTATATTTTCCAGATTGCCAAGGCATTTCTCAAAGTCATCTCCAGAAACGGAGAAGTAATCCATAAGGATTTCTAGAAAATCCTCAACCATGTCAGAAAATATGGCTTGTATGCAGCACTGAAAAGTTGCCGAACATTACAGAGTCCAAAAGGCATCCTGTGTAAAGTATAAGTTCCATTGGGATACGTGAAGATAGTCTTCTCTTAGTCCTCTAATGCGATGGCAATTTGATTATACCCCGAGTATCCATCCAAGAAGTAGTAACATGGCTTGCCAGCCAGTCGCTCCAACATTTGATCGATGAAAGGAAAATGGAAGTGGTCCTTCTTAGTGGCCTTGTTGAGTTTGTAGTAGTCCATACATATCCGCCATCCGGTGACAGTGTGTGTTGGTAACATCTCATTATCTTCACTTATCACCACGGTCGTGCCTCCCTTCTTTGGCACACATTGGATTGGAGTCGCCCAAGAAATATTAGAGATGGGGTAAATCACTCCAGCATCAAGTTATTTGAGAATTTCTTTCATCACAGCTTGCTTCATGATTGGGTTCAATCTTCTTTGTGGTTCTATGGATTTTCCATGGAATTCTTCCAACATGATTTTGTGCATGCAAATAGTGGGCCTAATTCCTTTATAATCTACCATAGTTCATCCTAACGCTTTCTTGTGTTGTGACAAAACTCTTAACAAACTACATTCTTGGTTAGGAGTAAGGGTAGAGGAAATAATAATAGGCAAAGTTTCATTACTACCCATATAAGCATATTTAAAATGATGTGGCAAATTCTTTAACTCTAGGGTAGGTGCATGCTGTAATGAGGATTTAGGAGGAACAAACTCATCGAAATCAATAGGTTCAAAATGTGTACCTACCTAGGCTAGCTATGAGGAAGCTAACCTACTGCTCCTCCAAGGAAAAGTCATTGGGTTATTCAGCTTTTGTCGTGGAAACTGTCTCATACTTCTCAGCTTTTCTTTTCTTGGTAACAATCTCCTTGAAGAATTTAGCATATGTTTACATTTGTTCTATAGCTTCAAGAAAATTAACATTGATGTGAAGTTGGTCTAGAATGTCGACAAACTTCTTGAATTGAATGTCATCATTATGCTTCTTCGGTCTTTGTGGGAAATGAGGTGGGGGTCTGACATCATTTAATGATGGGGTGAGAACAACATTTGCCTTATCCTCTTCCACTTGTGTTTCTTCTAGCAATTCATGCTCAGCTTGCACGGTTACAAGAGGTAAATCAGTCTTCGATCTTCCCCTAAACTTGTCTTATACATTGATTTGGGTGCCACTTTGTTGAGTGAGTACACTGCATTGCTCCTTTCCATGAGGTTTTGTGACTTCAATGTCACTCGGAAGACGACCTGGTTGAAGTTCTTGTAATGCTACGACAATTTGACCAACTTGACCCTCCAACGCCCTCAAAGATGAACTGTGGCTTTGAAGTAAATCTTCTTGGTTTTTTATAGAGGTAGCATGGTCTTGCAGTATGGTCTTTGTGGTTTCTATAAAATCTTGCATTGTGGCCTCCAAAAAACTTGTGTTAAATGAAGATGGTCCTCCCTTGTTAGAATTATGTCATGGCATATTCATTTGAAAACCTTGGGAGTCATTGAAATTCTACTACCGAACGGGTTGATTAGCATTGTTGGTTCCTTGATTTCCCCATGATAAGTTTGGATGTTGGCGCCATACAGGATTATATGCATTAGAATAGGGGTTGTTGTTGACTCGATTATAGTTTCCCACATAGTTGATGGATTCTTGATTGATCGGGCACTCGCTCTCATGGGGATTGCCATGGCATAATAAACATGCTGAAATGGTTTCCTTCACTTCTTTCACTTCACTTGGTTTTTGCAAATTCTTTAACATGTTGGTGATGGCCACAAGTTGGGCAGACACAAAATCCTTAGTGTCTAACTCGAATGATCAATTTGATTTTTGCCCAATTATAAGCCTTGTATATGGGAATTGATAATCATTGTTGGTAATCTTGTCCAGAATATTGCATGCCTTTTGTAGGTGATTTATCAAGTAATGTCCCATTTATTGAGGTATCTAGCATCATCCTCGTGGGTGCATTAACTCCATTATAGAACATTACCACTTGAGTCCAATCTTGAAAACCATGATTTGAACATTTACGAAACAATCCTTTATAGTGATGTCGTTCCTCAGTTGGTTGTTCATGTTTGGAGGATTATACCATAGCAAAAAACTTTTGCACAGATCAGTCCAAGACTCCATCAAACCCACTAGAACGCCACTCAACCAAGCCCTTTCTTGGTCATGCAGAGGATATGGAAATAACTTTAACTTTAATACATCTTCGTGCACTCCTTGTTGATGGAAAGAATATCACACCTCCAAACGTTACAAATATTTTGTCTAGCACCTTCATTTGGCATGCCCCCAAATTTCCCTATGGAATTTAGCATACTGAACATGACAGGTTTGAGCTCAAAATGAGCTGCCTGAATTTTGGGTGCCACAATTCCTGGATTTAAGTCATCCAAGATAGGATTTAAGAGATCATGAATGGCAAAGGTCTGACTGCATTCCCATCATTTGGAATTTCCTCGATATTCTGATCTTCCTCATGACCAATACATTGATTTCCAATTTGATACATGTTTGCATGTTGATTACGTCTTCTTTGCCTAAACAACCTCTCAATCTCAGGTTCAATTGGTTCTAATGGCTCGTTAGAGTGTTTTTCGGTCATACACCAAGAAAAACCTGAAAAAGATAAGGAAAATAACAAGTAAAACTATAAAAATAAATAAAAGGTAAAATAAAAATGCTATGACAAAACTAATTAACTTCTAGTTGCCACTCCTCGGCAACGACACCAAAAACTTGTCTACAAATTGTGACTACTATATATGGTCGCAAAAATATGTACAAGTATACACAATCGAACAAGTAATATAGTGACGAGTGAGTATCGTATCCACAGGGATTGGAGGAAATTTAAAGTTCAATCATAGTAATTTACTATTTCACCTAAGTATAGTTAGTGATGTTATTTACAAATGAGAATGCTGTGGTAAGATGAAATGGATGTTATGGAAATGGAATGATGGTGTAATGTAATATGGTAGCAAATGGAGATGTCGTGGAAAAATGGATGAAAATGTCGTGACAAATTAAATTGTGTTAAGTGCAATCAAATGAGAATGTAAATGCAAAACAAAATGTAAATACTGGATTTGATTATCATGACTTTAGACTCCTCACACAACAAGATACTATAGGAATGAATGATATGAATCACTTAGGAAAATTAAGTCTACTTCTCAGAATGGTCTTACTTTTATGCCTTATTTGCCAGAAAGTTTACGAATGGTGCTCTATGATATCTCTAGTCAAGGGACTCGACAGGTTCAAGATGTCATGGAAAACCTATTGGCGTTAGCAAGTGCATGGATCCTATAGGTTTAGATAACATGATATGTCACGACAATACCTTTTAGCAACAACACTAACATCTAATCTCTCGATCAAGCACTCCTCCTTTTAGTCGATTGAAATCCTAGCCTTATGTCTAAGGTTGTATTAGGCCTAGTTACTACCAAGAACCCTTGCTTATGTGGATCCTCCTTAGTTTCTCTCTAACACTAGGGATATACTACTTAGTCATTCTCTCGAACTCTAAGCAATCTCCTAAGGAATGGCTACTCTCATAGCTCCTACAACTTTAAGGCATTAAACACCATAAACAAAATAAATAACAGTATACAAAAATAATCATCCATTAAAATAAAACTTAAATATCCATAAGGAACTCCCACCAAATAAGACTAGTTCATGGTGGGGTTCGAATATTCCAAGCAACAAGGCATGAAATTAATTCGTTCCATACAACCCAAATAAGATAAAAGAGAGCAAATAATAAAGGGAATGAGAAAAAACCTTCGATGTGCACTGTCGGAGCTCCTCTCAACCACCATGAACTGTCCCAACACGCTAGATCCTCTCGAACACCTAGCTAGCCACTCCCTCTAGCTTATTAATGGAGGAATGCCACGACAAAGACGATTGAAAGAAAAAAGAGAGACTTTTTCTCTCTGAAAATAATCTAAATCTGGTGTGTGTAAAGTCTCTTTCTCTTGGTGGCTTCATCTCCTATTTATAGGGGAGAATAAACCTAGGAATTTGTGTTAAAACTCCTAGGATACCCTGATTAGACTCTTTTCACATGAGGATTAAGGCAGATGTGGCAGTGGTCCCCTTCCAGGGCAGTTGAGCATGGACCAGATAGAACCAGCTTGCAGCTGGGCGTGGTCCCGATAGAATCAGGTGATTCATGTGGCAGATGTCTCCTACCAGGTGATTGGAGGATGAGGCCACGTGAAGACAAAGACAACTGGCTCATAAAAATATCATCTTTCATCCTTTCTACTTCCAAAATGTCATCTGATTTTGCATTTTCATTCTGCTCAACAGTCTCATCACGTCAAGGCAATTCCCTTTTGCTTATCGTTGCTCCCAATTCCTACACATCATCAAACAAAACCTTCCCCATAACGTAACACCGTTTACAAAAAAATATCACGACAAACTATATTTCCACCACATGCAACTATATGCTCCTAAATACATCTATATGATCCTATATGAGCTTTTAGACAGTCAATAACTTAAGTGAAAAATCCCTAAATATGGTCTTTTTACGGAGTTATTAGGTGCTTTCAAAGGAAATCTTCAACCAGCTTCAAATTCCTTCATTCATCGGATGTCTTTCTTTATGGATCGTTTGAACATCCTTGGATCTTATGGTCTTGACTACATGACTAATAATTTCTTGTTTCATTATGAACAATCTCCTTACTTAGTCAATCACTTGCGAATCAACACCTTGTTTGGTTATGATGTGAAGATGCAAATGCAAACATAAGATAGACAAAAATAAGATAAAACAAAAGAAATTGTTAGTACCACTTCACAACAAAAACATAAAAGTATTCATGAAAAGAAAAAATCCTACCCAATCATGGTATCTACCCTGACATGCTTTGATAGTAGTTCCACTGAGACATATTTTCTAACCCCATGTTCGTTTAACATATAAATCCCAACCTCATGCCATTTAGTTCGCATGCTTGTTTTAAAAAATGAACCTAACCGCATACTCTTCTAATTCTTATGCTTTTTGCAAAATAAATAAATAAATTCAAGGAAAATGTTAGATTGAGTTTCCCCTTTGTGATTGTTGAAGAACAATGGACAAAATATCAATATGAAACGGTCAAAGTTTCGGTATTAATAACAGGGTCCTCGAATTGTCCTTTGTTGGTGCCCCCTTTGGCATGCCAGACCCTTGATCCTCACCCATTATAGTCTTAAACAGGTCGAGTTCAATTCGAGAGGATGCATTTTCCCATGTCCATGCGAGGGCTCTTAATGTTTCACTCATAAACACAAGGCATATGTACCCCAGAGGTTACTTGCTAAAGCCCATACGGAGAAAAATAATTTTTCTCACATAAGCGTAGCGTTCATTCCTACCTAACAGGAGAGAGCACAATTAGAAGACTCTAACTATTCAAATGGTTATAGTTGTGTGAGGGGGAACTCACAATCCTTTGCCTCTATTAAAAAATAATCAAACTAAAAAAAGTCAGAAAACTAAAAAATGTAAATCACACATTAGTACAACTAATAAATAAACAATGTATGATGCGATGTGATGCAAACAAAACGTAATGATCAAAATTTAAATATCATTCCAATTTATCATTTTTAACTAAAAATATGATGTATAATCGATTATAGCCTGACTCTCTAATATCCCTAGTGGAGTCACCAAGTTGTCGAAATGATCCTTAAATTTTTTAGGGCTATGGCGGGGAAACGGTCCAACTTAATTTTAGGAAAATTGAGTTTTAAAATAAAGAACAAATAAATAGATTAAGAGTCACCATCGACCTTTGGGTTAGGTAGGTCGAATACCTAAAAATATCTTTTAAAATAATTTTAAGAAGAATAATTTTAAAAGATAAAAAGTGATTTGTGTTTAACCATAAACATATTTTGAAAAGGGTTCGGGAGTCGACTATGCGTGGGGAAGGTTTAGCACCCCCACAAAGCCTGAAATCAGTACCTAAACGATTATACATCATCTGAATATTGAAATTGGAAAATTTGAATATACATTTAAATTATGATCCTATTTTATACGAATTAAAAGGAGTGTTATATTGTACAAATAATTCTCAAAAATACCTTCCTTGTCAGTTAAGGGGCATTTCCATGGATTCTCCATACGAGATAGTATTGCCCTAATTTTTAATGAATTACATACATTAAATAAATCAATTAAAAAAGCATTGAGATGTAAAAATAATATATGTATTGTTTTATACGAACAATTCTTGGAAATGAACACCATGTTAGTTAAAGTACGCTTCCTTAAATTCCCTGTACAATATGTTATCCCAATACAACATGCATTTACAGTAAAGAGAAACTGACGAGGACTTAAACAAAATACCATGAATACAAGAAGCTTAAATGCAAGTAATAGGAAATTAATCGAAAATGTGAATGAATACCAAAGTGAAAAGATAGTAACTTTAAGGATTAAATTGTAAAACTAACAAAAATCATAGCCATAAACAAAAATATCACGGTAACTAGGTACTAGAATCATAATAAAACCAACATTAACATTAAGGACTAAAATGAACATTATTAAAATAAGGTACTCAGATTGAAACAAGCGTAAAAATAAAGTAACAAGTAGAAATGGGACTAAATTAAATATTCGTCAAAATATAGCATATAATTCGAGTATTTAAACAGTGACCTCAAAGTAAATACATGCTAAAATTAAGAGGGTCGAAGCATAATTTTTCAATTTTCATAAGCCTAAAATATTCTAACATACAAAATCAATAAAATTATAAAATCAGGACACCAAAATTAAACTAACAACGAAATAGTCTCAGTAAGTGATTAAGGTATAAATAGGCCTAAACATTCAGGGACTTACACATAAATAACCAAAAAATTAATATTGGGATACAAATCCGGAAAATAAGGAAATCGGAACAAATAAAAAGGCTAAATCCAAAAATAGTCCCGACAAGTGACCATTATGTAAATAAGGGGCAACAGTTAAGGGACTACTAAAAAATTAACCCCTAAAGTTTGGCTATATAATCCACTTTTTTTAAACCATTCTCATCCTAAAGCTTAAAAAAAACTCTCTCTCAACTGTACATACCTAGGTGAAACTGGGGAAATACTCCACCGTTGACCACCGCACTCTCCACGGCCCCCGACAGTCGTTCGGCACCAAATTTCATGGGAAGTCACAACATGAAGGTAGGAACCCAAATCCAGCCTTAGTTTTGCGAGATTCGACTCCTAACTTTATGAAAAAAAACTTCAAATGATTCGTATTTGGGTATTCTGATCTGCTTCGGTCACCGTTGGATCTGGCTACTCTTGAGGTATGTTGTTCACGTCGCCACTGGGATTCATTTCACCGGTCGAATTAACCATCCAATCACCAGAGTTGCCATCATCGAAAACACAAGAGTAAGACCATTTATATTTTCGTTTTCCCCTTTCCTTTCCCCTTCTTATTTTTTGATTTTTTCTTCTTTTTTTTACTCCTCGCTGCTTTTGTTTCAATTCAATGTCGGCATTATGAACTCCAAATGATGAAAGGGTAAGAGGTCTTTTACTTCTTTTCTCTATTTTGCTTTGCTTTTGAGATTGCTTGCTATATTTGATTGTAGGACTGAATCGGGTCTTGGGTAGAGGTAATGGATATGGATACTTTTGTGTTTCGAATATGGTTTAATGGTGATGAAGGGTGTAGGAAAAATGTTTCGGGTTATGGTGGTAGACAGTGAAGGGTGGTGGCTTGTTGGTTTAGAGGAACTTGGTGATGGAGGAGTTTTGGCCTGGAGACCTAAGCTCCCTTTGTTTTCCTTTCCGTCTTTTGTTCTTTTTCAGTTCATTCTTGAAAGATGCCCCCTGTTTCCTTTTTTTCAAAAATGTTCTTCTGTTGTCTATTTCGAATGAAAATGTTACAAGGAAGAAAATGGAAGAGATGAACCCAATCGGGACCGAGAGAGAAATCTGGGGAGAGACGCCATCTACAATTATTGTCCCCCTATTTTCGAACCCTCTCATATTTTTTATAAAATGAAAGCTACATTTTTTGTTTTGTTGATTTTTTGTAGCTGAGTTGGGATCTGGTGGAGTTGGTGGTGGCGTGTATGGGTTTTTCAGGCCATGGTAAAGGGCTAGTGATTGCCCCGAATATTAAGGAATTTCCCCCTTTTTATTGTATGATTGATTAATTTGGGTTGTTGATGTTTGAACATTGATGATGTGACCGACGGTGTTGGCGTGCTCCAGTGATGGCTTGTCGGTCGACAGTGGCGGCGACAGTCCTTGTTGGCGGCGACGGTGGTTGGAAAATAGGGACTTAGGGTTTCAAACCCTAACTGATTTGGGTCTGTTGGGTTGTTTGGGCCTAATGGCCCTGTGTAATTGGGTTGTAATATAATTTCGGGCTTCGGGTTGGGCTAGTTGGCCTTTTGTACTTTGGGCCTTGTTGGGTTTGAAATTTGGCCTGCCATAGAAATAAAATAAATATAAATAATAAATAATAATAATAATTGTCCGGACGAAAACGGGTGTCGACATACATACTTTTTAATCCCAACATCATCAGCTCCATATTTTTCTTTTAATGTGTTCTATATGGACTTGGCATTGTTATCTTTGAAAAACATATCGAATAATTTGTTAGCCCTATAACTTAACAAATATCCTCTCACCATCCTATTATATTTTTCTAATTTCACCTTGATGGTGGTATCCGTAACGAGGTTAGTTAGATGATCTACAGTGGCTTCATAGGTGGCATTTATGGTATAGCATCTGTGACAACTTCAATGGTGATGATGGATGGATTGAACAATACATAATCCACTTCAATTTGCTCAAAGAAGATGATCATCCTTTGTGACAATCAATGATAATTTGTACCATCAAGTGATTCAAGCTTAGAGAGGTCAGGCACAATCTTATTCAACATTTCCATTTCAACAATAGTAATTATTTTACTCTAAATTGTTGGAAATATATTGTACTAATGCAAGATGAAATATTATCACTAACTGAAAACAAAATAAAGTTTGATCGTGTCGTGGAAGAACCATGACCTTAGAAACAAAAGCGTCCTGATTTTTTTAATCCTCGAAATGGATGCTACCCCTGAAGTTAACAAGATCCTTCAGGATGTTGTAAACCCAAAATCTAAAGTAGAAATCGATGGTACTCTTCTTCTTGAAAAATCTTTGAAGAAAATAAACAATGAGAGAAAAACTCTTTCAGATAATTGTGAGAAATGATTGTGTTTTAGATAAATTGAAATGAACACGAATTCATTTTATTTATAGGTTGAGATAAGCTAAAAAAAGTCCAAGAAATATTTCATTAAATGAAATTAATGGGTTGTCTCCAATCAACTCTAAATCAGATGTAACACTCAAATCAATCACTATGTAATTATAATAACAACCCTAACAAGAATGAAAAACAATAGTTAAAATACAACCCTAATATCATTAACAGACACTAAAACTTTCACACCAAACAACCTATAAATACCAGAGAAGCTCTTCATTCTGAATTTAAAACTTTATAAGAAAAACATCAAGAATTTCTCAAAAAATTTATACATGCTCATTACGTGTCGAAGACACATAATTACCATGAACCACGAACAACAAATCGATCAATTGATGGCAACAATGAGTGCACGCGAGGGACATGTCTATCAATGCTGAACAAAGAAAGGAGAAATGTATAGTAAATAAATCATCATTATTCTCATTTTACTTTCCATGTGAGATTTAACTTTGTATTATTTATCTTTTCTAATATCTTCTAGACCCTTTTCAAAAGGATCAGGGTTTGATTCTTAAAAGTAACATATTGAATTTTTTATTTTATTCTTTTAAGGTGGTGACTCGAGTCACCATCTTACTGGTAGAATGAAATCATTAAAAATACAACATCAGTGTCGTCGTTAATTTTTTAACAGCGAATGATCAAAACAGAAACGTAAAGTTAAGTATGATTTTGAAAAAAATAATAGTTGAATGTCCAAAACAGAAACATGAGATTAAGTGAGTGACTAAATAGTTAGTTTACCCAAGATTATATAAAAGAATGAAAAAAAACACCACTAAAATAATTAGCATACCCCCCTTTTTTTTGGATTAACATAGCATACCCTTAAATCAAGGTAATTGGATAATTCCCAACTAAATGGGACTCGTTTGATTAGTGACACCAAATTCAAAAGACTTTTTTTTTAATACAATGCCTAAATATGATTCCAAATCCTTCTTATCAACTTAATATAATAAATAAAAATATAACTTCCTTCTTATCAACTTAAAAGTATTGAAGTCTTGGGGGGCATGATGAAGAGCTTCATTTTCAGCTTTAATTTCAAAAGGAACACTTAGCTATATTCTTTCATTTTAATATTGAAGTAGGCATGAATATTCAAAGGTATTACGAGCTAGCCTAAGCACATGTTCGAAGTGGTTAAATGTTAATTAAAATAATAATAAATGAATGTTTAAGGTATGCACCTTAAACCAATACCCTTTCGACGTATACTCCAATATTCCGTTTCATGTAATTAAATATTGCATGTAAAGAAAGTGAACTACTGTAAAAAACTCAACAATTACATATATATTATGATGCACTGTTCGATACAAATTTATATTACTACCTATGAACCTCCAGCTTTGTGAACCCTTGTATAAGTAAATATATTTGTGCGAATTTTTGGAGATGCAAATGTAAGATTCATACAAACTCTCAGACATTGCATCCTGTAAGTAATCATGTATCGACCATTTATTATTATCGCGAACACACCCTCGTAACATCACCAATGACCACGTGTTGACACATATGATCTTCTAGTCTAAGCCCTCTCACCCTAAGACGTCTAATCAGTATTAATGACACAACAACTCCTTATTGACACATATCCAGAGCACTATAAATACACATCCAACGGAGAGTAGAAGGGAAATGCACACTTCTTCACTATACATTCAATGATAATGTGACATTACTTTATAGTGACGTATCAACGTCATCTTTAATTTTTTAACTGTTGATGTCCAAAATAAAATCAAAACGTAACAATAAAAGCATTTTAAAATAAAAATTAGTTAAGTAATTAAAATAAAACATATGTGATCATTGAGATACTAAAAATGTAGTTTACCCTTAAGAGGGAATTATCATTTATCAGGCTAACAAAAGTTGCAAAAGTAAGAGAATAATCCCCAAGAGTAAGCTATTGGCTGCACGTAACCCAACGCTATCTACTTAAAACTAACAAACAAGCTTTTAGTCTTGGCATTTACAGACAGCTCCATGTTAGCGCCGATCGATGCGTTTCCCGATACACCTCTCGGCATTTTTGATGCAACCCTCGGTCGAACCATGGTCCCCCCAGCTCCACCACGCTCGGCGTCGGCGCCACACTAAAACTCCACTATGGTTGTTTTGGGGACAAATTATGAATATAATAACAATTAATTGTACTGTACTTCCTTATCATATGAACTAAATTTGAAATTATTTTATAATTAAATCTTGAAACAATTATTACTGATCCAATCAGATAATTCTATCAATCATGTGCTTAGTTTTTGTTATATATCAATTAGTGACATATGTCTACATTTGTTTTTATTTATTTATTTTATAATAATTGTTATTTGACTTATTAGTCGTAGATCAAATACTGTAAAAATATATTATGTTTATGTAGGTTGTAACATTCCTACTTTCGGTTTAGTAATTTCGAGTTGATATGAGTGAGTTTTAGATAAACTAAAGTGTCCATTAAGAAGCTTTGGTTCATCTGGGCTGGTTTGGATTGGGTTTGAGCCTATTAACACTTAAAATGTATTTTTGATCTGAGTTCAAAGCATGAGAGACCAAGAATGCAATTAACCCCTAAAGTATTTTAAAAGCTAAAAATCGATTAATATTGGTGATGTAAACAAGCAGAGGGCCATGTTTTTCCTCACCATTCATTGTCTTGTTTCTGCCTTCTTTCTTCTTCATCTCCCTCGAGTGTGGAAAGAGAAAATGAGAGAACTTTGTAGGCTAACACCTCTAGTCCAAATTTGGAAAGGTAAAAGGAGAAATCTCTACCCTTAGAGCTCTCATTCAAGCTCCCAAACTTAAGGTTTGTTCATGGTGGCCATAGTGAGGGTTTTAAAGGAGGTTTGAGTTTTATAACCTAAGGGTGGTTATGGTCCGTTTTTAATGTTTATAATCACGTGTCTACTTCTCCTAAGCCTTTAGATGAGTTAGTAACTTATTTTTTGCCTTGTGATTAGTGAAAGAGTTAGGTGGAAGTTAAAAAAGCAAGGGCAATGAGAAGTTGGTGCTTGAGTGAACTTGTGGTTGTCCCTCCAGCAACTAGCAGTAAGGTAACACACCTCTAACTCATCTATAATGCTTGTAGATCACTATGTGTGGTTTGCGTGCTTGTTTAAGTGCATGGGGCGTAAAAAGGATGCAATTGTGTTCATAGGGGAAATGAGATGTTTTGATGTTATTCATGCTTAAGAATGGCATATTATGATCTCCTTGATCTTACATAAGCTTTAACTAATGTTTGATGGTCTTGGGGAGGCTTTGGATAAGAGTTGGAGCATTTTACTCGTGAAAATAGAGTTTTTTGGGTTTTGAGTATCGATATTGTTCATCCAGTACATATATTGTTCGTTTGATAGGCCAGAAATAGAGGGTTTTAGGCAGGTAGTATAAGTACTATGTTCATAGGGTATCGATATTGTTCTTGGGGTATCGATACCTAAGGCGAGGGTATTGTTATTAGAGGATGTTTTTAAATTTCATAATGTAAATTTGGTACCGATACTCGAGGTAGTATCGATACCACCAAAGAGAAGTATCGATACTCTAGGTAGGGGTATCAATACTGAGGTATTTTTCTAAACATTGAATTCAAATTTGGTATCAATACTAAAGGGAGTATCAATACCTTAAGAGAGAAGTGCCAATACTCCACATGGGGGCACCGATACTAAAAAATTATCCCAAAACATCGAGCGTAAAAATGGTAACGGTACCCCGGATAGGTATCGATACCCAAGGGTTGGTATCAATACTATTTGTTTTAGTATTAGTATCATTGGATAAAAAAGTGACTTATGCCTTGTTTCGCATAGGGACTCGAGTGAGGGGTCTATGGTGGTGAAACCATATTAATTATTAAAAGCTTGCAAGTGGAACATTAAATAAATTGTGTGTTTTGCATAATAAAATTATGAGATAATAGTCCACAAGACTTATGCTTTTGTTTGATATTTGAGAAACAATGAGAACATCTGAGTTACTTGTGTATAACGATCTTCTAATAGTTTAGGAATATCTGAATATATATGATTCAATGTTGGGGAACTATTAACGCTAGTTGGACGTTGCTATGATATTTCATGACCTAGATACGTCCCAAGTACTTTAGAGGAGTAGGCTAGCTGGGTAAGATACTGATGATATATGACCTATATCTCACCTAAGGTATTTGGCAACGAGTGCCATTTGGGAGTAAGACACTGATGCTAGGTGACCCAGGTCTTACCTAATGTACCTTTCGTAAGAAAATAGGAGTGTGAGTTCCGTGATGCTAATGTGATCCCGAACTACACAGTGATGCTTAAATGTGTTGTTTGTTTGATGTATTTTTGTGCTTATGACAATACATATTAGCACGCTCATATAGTGAATGCATGTAATATAGTATAATTATTTGTGTTGTACTGAGCTTGTAAGCTCAACGTTCAGAATTTGTTTCCGTGCGCAGGTTCTTAGTTGTCGATTCAAGGAGCTCATTGTCAGACCATAGATTCCAGACTTGATCGAGTATCAAAGTACATCTCGGATATTTAGTGGGTATGTATTTTCATAGACCTTATGTATATTGAGTCGTAACTCTTTTTTTATAACTCTTGTATTTTTGGGATGTATTATTGGGAGCTCCCCATTTTTGTAAACATATTACACTTTGGCGTTAAACCACGTTTTAAATGATGGATGTTTATTTACGATTATAATATCGACTTAAAAAATTGGTTAGTCACTTCGGTGGTTTTATGTAACATCTGAATCCTCTAAATTTCGGGTCGGACCGAATTAAGGTGTTACATCGACTAAATATTGTAAAAGAATATTATGAAAATGTATGTCACCATTTGTTCGTAACATATTAGTTTTTATGTTTTTTTATTGACTTATATTATAAATAAGTACTTAAAGTATATCATTTTTTTCCATATAAGTACCTAAAGTATTTTTTGGTCAAAATAAGAACATAAAGTATAAATCAAGATAAGTAACCTAAAGTAGCTTTTTTTTACCAAAATAGGTACATAAAGTATTCAATCTTTTTTATTTAAGTTCTAGAAAAATTGACATGTGATATTAATTAAAGAATAATTTAGGTACTTAGATGTACGAATTGAATACTTTAGGTACTTAGATGAACAAATTGAATACTTTAGATACCTATTTTGACAGAAAAGATAACTTTAGATACTTATTTTGACCAAAAAGTACTTTAGATACTTAGGTAAGAAAATGATATGCATCAAGTACTTATTTTGAATATAAACTTTTTTGTTTACTATTTTCTTCAATACTAACTCCCTAACCATTAGCACCATTAAAAAAATTCTTTAATAAACCAACAATTATTTGGTCTAGTGGTATGAGGTTAATCCTTTAAACAAAGTCAAGAGTTTGAATCTTGACATTTGCGAATAAAGTAAATTGAGTCGGGAGGATCGTCCATGTAGTGAGCCATTGTAAAACTCGATTTAGAATAGTCAATTAATAGATCAGTATAAGATAATATTTGTTCAAAATTCAATAAATTAATCGACAATGAACGCACATACCTTGTAGACATCGTTGCTTGAGCCCGACATCTCTAAAGAAAACAACACTTATTTTAACCACTAAAATCTTGATGAGTTTTGAGCGTATTTCTTCTTTATTATTAATACCACCTTTCTTTCTTCTTTATCTCTATCTTTATCTACTCTCTCTCTCTCTCTTTCTTTTAACTGAAAACTTATGGGCATAATATCAAAAAATATCCTAACATTTGATTAAATAATCATTTTGACTTTTAAATTTATTGGGAGCATTTTGGCCCTTGACATTTCATTTTAAGGCAAAAGACCCTAATGTTTGACTAAATATTGACTTTTGCCCTTATTTTTTTGGAGTATTTTGACTCATCAACGTTTTATTTTAAGGTAAAAGGACATCTATTTTTAGCGTTGATCGTTTGTTGACTAATAATTTTCAAATACGAATGGGCATCTTTGTCCCAAAATTAAACGCTGGGAGCCAAAATACTAAAACAAATATGTGCCAAAGTAAATATTTAGTTAAATATTAGAGACATTTTTGTCATTATGCCAAAACTTTAACTAAAGCGTTACTTTTTAGGCTTAATTAAAAAATAAGTGCCTAAATTATACCTCTTATTAATTTTGTGCCTAAAAATTTTTTTGGTCAAGGTAGGCGCATAAGGTTTCTCTGTTAATATTTTAAGTGCATGATCCATCACATATGTTAAAAAAGCTGTTAATCACTCAAAACGTGACACATATCTCATTTATAATTTTCTTTTAAAAAATTTAGTTAAAAAACTGAAAATAATTAATTTTTGAAATATCCAAAATTCTCTTAAATCTAAAAAACTCTAAATGATTCGTAATCTTAAACCCTTCCACACTGACCGCTACCATCACTGTCGGAACACTCACTACTATCCTGTCATCCCTTGTCATCGTTATAATCTTTTAAAATCTTAAACTTAAATTCCTAAATCTCTTTAAACCTTAAATCTCAAATACTCAAACCATATAAATTACAGTGTGTAAGAAAGGAATTTAACAACGATTAAGAAAACAATTCATGTCTAGTCAGCAATTTAGTTGCTAGGCTGAGGGATACGAATGTATTAAGAAAGTAAGTGAACTCCCTCTAAGCAGTACAAATCCTAAATGTTCACTACCATCGTCATTATCATCGTTGAATTTCATCAATTCGTCGTTAAATCTTTACTGTCGGCCATTTTTTTCGTCGTTCAAATTTCCTACATCTCTAAATTTAATTAGAGTTTTAGAGATTTAAAAATTAAAGTTTTATGAATTTTGAGGTGTTTTGTGTAAAATAGGAAAATTTATGCTTTTTTTTTTAATTTATTAATTTTATTTTTTAAAAATTAGGAAGAAATTAAAATTATGTCAAAGGTCAAACATTGATTGATTAACTATTTTTAACAACCATTAACATATATTGACAAAAAAAAACTTTAGATACTTAAAGTTACCTAGAGATATAGTTTAAATTTTTTAATTAATCCTATTTTTTATATCTTAATAAATAATTTTCTTTTTACCTTCAAATCGTATATATATATATATATTTTAAGTGTATTATATACATGATATTGTAACTATGGGTGTTTAAAAATACTCGATCCGGATGATCTGATCTGTTGACCCGTCGACCCAGTTAAAAATTTTCGAGTATTTATATTGAAAATACTCGAATTTCCAGATCGGATACCCAGCCCGCTATTTTTCCTGGGCTTTCGGGTCGAACCCGGGTCACAAAATACTACTTAATCGGATACCCACTGACCCGATACCCGATACCTTTTTAATTTAATTTTAATATATTTTCATATATTTCTTTAGTTTCATTTTCTTTATACTTTTAATATTTAAGTTTTATATTTGAATTATACAATTTGAATTTTTAAACTAGTGCATAATTTTTTTAATTTGAAAAAAAGGAACCGAGTATCCTATTACCTGAATTAGTGGGTACTCTAATTATGAAAGTACCCGACTTACGTGTACCCTGATGTTATGAGTCGGGTCATGGGCTGATTTTTTGATACCCGGACAACCTAAGTACCTGATACTTCAAGTACCCTGTTTTGAACACCCCTAATTGTAATCATGCTTGTATATCTTTTTTCTTTCCATAAACCATTTTAATTCCTCAAATAAGAGGTAAAAAAGGGAAAGAAATAACAATCTTTTTTCTAAGTGTATATCTTTTAATGTTTTTATATTATAAAGAAGTTACTCATATTATTTTAACTATCAATATCTTTAAACCATTATATTTATTCTTTTTAAAATATATAATAATTATACTTTTTTTTAAAAATAATTTGGGGTGATTAAGATAGTATATATTTATAACTTTCTTAACCTATTGACAACGCACACACACTGCAGATTCAATTATTTAAATATAGAATCTCTAAGGAGAATAATCTTCCCTTTTATCGTTGATGCTACTTGATATGTTATATATTAATTATACTTAATTATATGCTCTAATTAAATGGACATTCTCCTAGAATCTTGACTTTATTATTGCTAATGCTCATGCTTTGCTTCATTGTTTATTACAAAGATGTGGCAAATGCGCGTCTTGGTAAGTATCCACTTTGTGGGCTATACTAAAAGTTTTATGCAAAGCATCTTTATAGATTTGTTTAATGAATGCTATTATTACCGGTGATTCTGAATGCAATACTAAAAATTTAGGTGATGTTTCATTGTTGGGCCTATAGGGTTCTAATGGCTGTGATTAATGAGTTTCCGAGAGGGCCATTGACAACATTTGTTTTATGGGGCTGCATAGAAGTCTTAATATCTTGTTGAGGAGAGGAAGGAGCTTTGTTGCTTTACTGGGGATTAAATTACTGAAAGATCACCTACAAATCATAAATCAAAATCGTACAACGTGAGAAAACTGTCTATAAATGCAAATCGCGTATCCAAATCCGATACGAGGACCCAAAGCAAGGAAGATCACTATGATAACAAATAAGCGCCATCTTGATTAGTCGTGATGATGTCAAATTCAACCTTAAAAATAGATAAATGAAAACAACGATTAATTGAATGCAAACGTAGTAAAAGGCATGGAAAATCAGGGATGTAAAATCGGGTAATCGTTCAGGTTTCAGTTGGATCCTGTCAGGTCGAGTAAAATCGGATACAGGTTAAGTCATGTAAATTTGATACTTCAACTCAGATTAGGTCGGATCCAAGTCAAATCAGGTCGGGTCATTTTTAGGTTGATTTGACACCAGGTATAGTTCAGGTTCAGGTCGGGTTATTTTCAGTTCGGATCGATGACAGTTCAGGTCCGGATCAGTTAAAAAGCAAGTTAATTCAGGTTCGAATGGACTTCAGGCAGATCTCGTTCAGATCGGGTCACATCATTGGCAAATAAAATTCAGGTCAGATCTCTATAAGATACAAATAGAGTTCAAATCGGGTTAATTTTTATTTTTGGTTTAATTATTTTCGTCTTTCGCGAACGTTGAATTGCAATTTGTAATTGTATATAATTTAGAATAAATTACTAAGAATATAAATAATCATGGTTCAATTTTATGAAAAATACAAATTTAAGAACTAAATTGAACAAATATGAAATTACAAAATAAAATTTTAATAAATTAAACAACACACATTATAAGGGATCAAATCGAAATAATTTTAAATTGTGAGGTTGAAATTAATACAAAAAATACTAAATTATTCACATTTAAAAAGTTATGGGCCAATTTTAGATGCAAATATAATTTTAAGGACTAAATTGAACAAATATAAAATTACAAATAAAAATTTAAATAAATTAAACAACACATATTGATGAGGGATCAAATCAAAATAATTTTAAATTGTGAGGTTGAAATTAATACAAAAAAGTACAAAATTATACCCATTTAAAAAGTTATATATAATATAATTTACATATGAACTATATATAAAAACTATATAAATTATAGTTTATATATAAACTATATACTATAGTTGATATTTATATATAAACTATATAAATTATATAGTTGATATATGAACTATAGTTTACATATGATATGAACTATAGTTAAACTATATAGTTTATATACTAACTATAGTTACATATAAACTATAGTTGCATATAAACTATAGTTTACATATGAACTATATATATAATTTATTAGTGAACTATATAAACTATTTATATAGTATATACTATATATAAAAACTATAGTTTATATTTATATACTACATACTATAGTTTATATTTATATACTATATATTATATATATAAACTATATATACTATATAGTATAATTTACATATGAACTATTTATAAAAACCATATAAAGTATATACTATAGTTGATATTTATATATTATATAATATAATTTATACTATATTAATTCAAAATATATATTATATGTATGAATACTATATAGTTGAATACATTAATTAATAAATGATTTATATAGTATATATTACATATATAGTTTATATATACTATATAGTTTACATATGAACTATATAAAAAACTATATATATAAAGTATATGGTATATACAAACTATATATTATATAGTTATTAGTATATATAAACTATATAACATATATAAACTATATATTATATAGTTCATTAGTATATATAACCTATATATTAATTTATTAATATAGACATATATATTAATTGAAAGAATTGGAAAATATATAAGGAATTGAACAAATTTTAAATATGAAGCTTAAATTAATAAATTGTAACATTAAATTTGGACTAAATTGAAGAAATTTGAAATATGAAGCTTAAATTAATATATTGCATCATTAAATTTGGACTAAATTGAACAAATTTAAAACTAGGAGACAACACTACAATGCCAAATAAAGTTAAAAAAACATGCAGATCAAAACCCAAACCCGAAACCCAAACAAACTCGTATAAAAGGCAAACTTTTTCATTTTCAGCCATTTTCCTTTCTTTTTCTCAGTTTGTTATTTTGCTCTCTCTATCTAACTCTCCAATTCTCTCAAAATCCTCTATATTCTCTCTAGAAATCCATCTGTTTTCATAACTTGTTCATCCGTCTTCATCCCAAAAAACCCTCATTTGATCTTCAGAAACACCAAAATCCAAACCATTTCGTGTTTTTTTCGATCAAACACCCAAAAATTATCTCATGTTCATCCGTGTTCATCTCAGTTATTCCCCAACCCATTATTTGATCTTCACAAACACTAAAACCTAAACCCATTCCTATTTTTTTCGATCAAACACCCAAAAGTTCATCCATGTTCTTTCTCAAACCCTTACAAACACACCCAAAACTTTAAACCAACTTGGTTTTTTGGATCAAACACCAAACCCAAACATCCGTTCGTCCTTGTTCATCTCGAAACCCTTCTTTGATCCTTAGAAAACACTAAAAAACTGAAACCCAAATTGTTTGTTTAGATCGAACGAACCACTGTTCATCTTCCCTAACCAAAACCCAAACCAGGACCCTAACCAAAACCCAAACCCAAACTGAAACTGGAACCCAAACCCAAACCCAAACTCGAACTCGAACGAACCCAAATCCAAACTATTTGAAACCTTTATTTTTTCTACGGTTTCATGGATAGTTTGTCTTACGAGTTGAATTATCCAGGTATGTCTCATTCCTTTTTTTTCAATTTTTCAATTTTATTTTAATATTCGAATTAATATATTATTTATTTGTTTTGTAGGAGAAAACCCAACAGATCAGAATGAAGAACATTCTGAAAGAGGTAAACTGCCCATTCATTTTTTTGTATATTCTTTATATATATATATATATATATATATATATATACTGGTATAAAGCTGTTGATGTAAATGATATACTGTCAGAAGCAGTTGATATCAATAAATCATCTAACAGGAAGGATAAATGTTCAATCGAGTTCGGGAGAAGAACTTCTCCTATTTGGGAGCATTACATCTTCATTAAATTTGTCGATGGTTCTGTTTATGTCGAGTGTAAGTATTGCAAAAATAAAAGGTATAAAGTTGATTCTTATATTGGTACATCTAACCCTAGAAGGCATACTGAGAAATTTTAATCTTATAAGGAATATCTTGTTGAAAATCCTGCTTTCGAAAGTTCTTTTGATAAAAAAACAAATAATGTGAATTGTTTACTAAGGCTATTCTGTGTCATGGTTTATGCATATAATATTGCTGAGCATGAAAAACTTAGGGACTTGCATCATTACCTTAATTCCTCTGTTAAGGATATATCTAGGTATACTGTTACTAAGCATTGCATGTTGGAGCATGAAAATCATAAAAAATTGCTTCTTGATTCAATGAATATTGTTTCAAGTC